>NW_006798629.1:2303182-2309541 GCF_000442215.2 Lipotes vexillifer | reverse complement strand
AATCCGCCTGCCAGTGCAGGGGACATGGGTTCGAGCCCTGGTCCGGGAAGATCCCACATGCCGTGGAGCAACTAAGCCCGTGAGCCACAACTACTGAGCCCATGTGCCACAACTGCTGAAGCCCGTGTGCCTAGAGCCCTGCTCCGCAGAGATTTCTCGTGTCTCAGTATCCAGGATACTGGATATCCAGTATCCAGTGAGTGTCGTGCAGTGGGCGCTCATGGTTTGAAGAATGGATAGATGGCGCAGGAAAGAAAGCAGGAAGGGCTCGTCTTTTATCTACTCTTTATTTAATTAATTAATTTATTTATTTTTGGCTGTGTTGGGTCTTTGTTGCTGCACGCGGGCTTTCTCTAGTTGTGGTGCGCGAGCTTCTCATTGCGGTGGCTTCTCTTGCGGAGCACAGGCTCTAGGTGCATGGACTTCAGTAGTTGCGGCTCGCGGGCTCAGTAGTTGTGGCTCGCGGGCTCTAGAGCACAGGCTCAGCAGTTGTGGTGCGTGGGCTTAGTTGCTCCGCGGCCTGTGGGATCTTCTCAGACCAGGGATCGAAGCCACGTCCCCTGCGCTGGCAGGCGGATTCTTAACCACTGCGCCACCAGGGAGGTCCCTTCTCTACTCTTCCTTCTCCTCCCTGTGCATTCTTCCCACCACCCTGCAAATGCAGAGAGAACCCACCCCATTAGCAGTGTCGTCTTAGCTAATCCAGTCCACACACTGTGTGAAAAGCAGTGGGGAGGTCACATCAGACCCAAGCACATACCGAGGGGTTGCTTACCTATGGACTCAGACCTTTTTTGGTCCAGCCTCTTTTGTCCAGGCTGATGGCTCTTCTCGTAGATGTGGAGTGCATGGGATTGATTCAGAGCATGCTGGCTTCTCAGCTTCCTGTAATGAGGAACTTCATGCTTAACTAGGTCACCATGTCTCTGAGAATCTGGAGTCACAGATGCTGGCTCTGGTGGGTTTAATTCTGGTCTATACAGAGTTCCTGCCAGTTTTACTTCCTGCCCCGAGCCAGCCTGCCAAAGAAGGAGACTTAGGCTGTGGTTGCTAACCTGCCAAGATGCAAAATCCATCATGTTTGTCAAAAGCTAAAGGGGTTGCTGAGGCAAATTGGGGACAGACTTCCAAGTCACATGATTCCTCAGCGTTCTGAACTTTAGTCCTTATCCAGTTGACCCCAAACCCTAACATAAATCCTTGGCCTTACTAAGTTAGGAAACCCTTGACTAGGCAACTCGGCACCTTTATGACAATCCTGTGTTCCCTCGGTGGGCCTCGGTGAAGGTGTTGGCGTTCCTTTCTATCCAGATAGCACAGATTTATTCTGGATTGTATTAGGAATTACGGTGTTTCTCCATATGATAGAATGCATCATTGGTCCTGGACTGGACGTTAACAGAGAAGGAAATAGGATGACTTGCTCATGTAATTTAGGGACAGGAAGATGGATGGACTTTTTTTTTTTTTTTTGCCTTAGTGATTGCCATTAACGAAAAAGAAAAAAGCAAGTGGGGATGGTTGACCCTAATGACTAAAGGAAAAAGTAAAAGAGAAATGAGTTTGGGGACACCCTGCCTCATGTCTTTGCGCTCCGTTCCTGTCCCTGCTTCAAGCCTGGAGGATCCTGTTTGAGAGGAAGGGAAGAGATCAAGTAACCAGGCTAAAGTCTTTATCATCGCCCGGGAGGCCTTGTAGGATTCCCCGCCACGTCCACCTTACCTCGCTGTCTGCGGCTCTTTCCTTTGCTTGCTGTGCTCTAGCCGTGCTGGCCTTTGTGTTGAGCAGACCAGGCATGCTCGCCTTTTCGCTGGCTGTTTCCTCTGCCTGGGATGCTGTTCCGCCAGGTCCCTAATGGTCAAGCCTTTGGTTGAATGTCACCTTCTCTAAAAGGCCTGGTTGAAATTGCACATTCGATCTCACTGTTCCCCGAACCCCCCTGTACGCATCCCTCCATCTTTCTTTCCGAGCACCGTCACTCTTTGACATACTGTATGATGTGCTTATTGGTGTTGCCTGTTTGCCCTCTCCTGCAGCACCCCAGTGTCAGCTCCTTGAGGACAGGCAGGATCTTTCTTCGTTCGCTTCCATACCCAGCAAAAGTACCCGGCCCATAGTAGGCCCTCAGCACACACTGTGGTAGTGAGTGACTCAGTATGCCTAGTAGCCTTTGTCTGGCTTAGAATGTAGTTCTCCGAACTCAGGGTTCCTGGCTATCACTGTTTTCTCTTCTTAGGTTTGTCCTGCTCTCCTTAATTAACTTGTTTTGTCATCACTTTTCTTTTTCCAACCAAAGGTCATTTCCAACCAAAGGTCATTTCCAACCAAGTGCTCAGAGAAGCTGGGGGCTGTGGGAGTCCCTTCAAGTAGCTCTCCCACGATTAGGAGAGGAGAGGTCCATGGGGCGGGGGGTGGTCTCCCCCAGCCCTCCGGAGACTGTCGGGCTGCTTTCCGGGGAGCAGGTTCTCATGAGTGTCCCCCTCAAGAACATGGCCTCGGAGACATTTCCAAGTCTCTAAGGAGGTGGATGGCTCACGGCAGAGAATTTCAGGGCCCGGCTCAGCTTAGTAGCATAGCAATGGGGGTAACGGTAGGTCCTGCCTAGGTCCTGCCTGGTGCCTGGCCAAACAGAGGAGGGTGACGGGGGCTACTCGCGGGGGGCTGCTCTGTTGGGGTACGTGGTGTAAGGCCCTTCCTCAGGCCCATCCTTCCCCATCCGCGCTGTGACGAAATGTGAGGTGACGTCGGGTTGGGCTTGCCAGGTTCACGGGGCCCCCTGGAGAGGACTTAACCATCCAAAGCAGATTTTTCTTCTTCCACCTTGACCCTTCCTGCCTTACCAATTATTTATTCTTTCTTTCTTACTCTCCTATACACGCCTATACTTCAGAAACTGTTCCTCTCTTGGAGAGTTTTCTGTGTGAGGTCAAGGCAGCAGCCATTCTGGAATTTTCTACAAATCAGACTCCTGTTAACTTCAGCCATTTGGTACACGAGGGGATGGAGGGTGGGGTGGGGGGCAGGATCCAAAGCAGGGAGGAGAGACGTCTGAGGGAACAAAAGATCTAACACGAAGCCCAAGCACAGAAATCTACTGCGATTTGCTTCAAGGCCAGTGCTGTCCAGTGGAAGTGTAATGTGAACCACATGTGTAATTTTAAATGTTCTGGTGGCCACATTAAGAAAAGTAAAAAGAAACAGCTCAAATGAATTTTAATATCTCTTATTTAACTCCCATGTATCTAAACTACTGACATTTCAACATGTAATGAATATGAAAATTACTGAGACTTTTTTTCCCTCGCGCCCGTCTTCTAACTCTGTGTATTTTAAGCCTACAATGCATTTCAACGTGCACAAGCCACATTTCAAGTGCGCAATAGCCACACGTGGCTTGTGACTCCCGTATTGGACAGAGCACGTAGAAGGCCCAGAATGAATCTGCCTGTGTCTCATGTTGTTCTAACAGTTAATTTTTTGGTTTCCCAGCCACAGCAGATTTGAAGCAGTAAATAAGTGAGGGGTGGAGTGGTGAAGGATACACCAGAAGTGGGCAGAATTCTAAGCGGCTTGAGTCATTCAGTGCAAGCCTTCCACATTGCCTTCCACAACTTACGACCCCTGAATACCCAGCATGGGAGCTTGGTAGAGTAATTGGGAATAATCGATGTCTTTCTATCCTTGTCCTCTGCTTCACAACCCAAGTCATCACTGAAATGCTCAATCATATTCGCTGTTCTCTAAGAAGGTGGGGAAGTGTGAAGTAAGTGGAAGAGGTTAAGGAAGATTTCTATCAAGCGTTGCTAAAATAATAGTATTCTAGTACAGGAGGCCTGGGAAATACACAGAGGTAAAAATCCCAGACGACGTGGCGAGCCCTGTCCACCTCTACAGCTGGGACCCCCCAAAGGACTTGGAGGACCCTGCACGTGTGGCTTCAACTGCTGTGTCCCTCCTCATGTCCCCAAGATTGCTGACTTCTTCAGTTCTGCGGGGCAGAGTTGCAGCTGGAGCCCCAGCTGTGTTGCAGGGACCTCAGGAGTCTGGCTCATCCCTTTGGGAAGCTTCATGGATGGACTCCCTTGGAATTGACCCTCCATGGAGGCTCGCTTGGGGCGGTGTTACCGAAGTGTATGGGACGGTCCTTTTTCTGAGGCAGTACTTGGATTCCAGCCAGCAGAAAAGAAACCCAAACCAGAAACACAACAAAAAACCCAAAGGCCCAAATCACACACCTTCTCTGCTTTCTTTCTGTATTCGTTTCTTGTGAATATAGAGAATATTATTAAGTCTGGAGTGGGGAGGGTAGCTGTCACATGACTAGAGCGTATTATTCGTGTGTAATACATTCAGTCCATGGCTGCCTGTTACATAACGTTGTTTCTCTGTTCCTTTTTTTTTTAGGCTGAGGAATCTTGTAAATGTAATGGCTGGAAAAACCCCAACCCTTCTCCCACTCCCCCCAGAGCCGACCTGCAGCAAATAATTGTCAGTCTGACGGAATCCTGCCGGAGTTGTAGCCATGCCCTCGGTGAGTTCCTAAATCTTCAAGGAGACCAACGATGTCATTGTTGCCTGCAAGTTCTAACTTACTGAATTCCTGGGTTAACCAGACTTGCACACCTCACCTCCACATGAGGCAACAAAAGAGACTTTTTAGCTTCATGAATCTGCTGGGGAGGCTTCATGTGGGAGACAAATCCTTTACTGTTTGTATGGATTCCTCATCTGTCTCTTCCCGGTTTTCGCTAAGAGTTGGTTGACTGGGACAGAGTTGGCGGGGGAGTGAGGGAGACGGGGATTGCCAAATAAGATGAAACGTGGCAGCCAAGCTACTTAGATTAACACGTAACATGTCGTGATTCTGATTCTCAATTTTCTTATTATTTTCTGATTCCCTGAACTTTCTGGGAATGCTTCATTTTATCTTCATATTCTTTAGTTTCCTGTGTCTGCTGGCTCTTTTCTTCCTTGGGGTTGTGCTTGGTAAATATTTACTTGTGTTTTCCCTTTCAACTTTCTTATCTGTCCCTGCAAGATAATCATTGTCAGCCTGGCCATATAGACTCGGCCAGAGTCAGTCAACAGGCCTGTGCTAATATGTTCTGTGTCCTGATCCTACTTTTAGGATACAGGTTTTGTTTTTAAATTGTATTTTGTTTGAGTGGGTAAGGTTACTGAGACATTCGTTTTTCCGAAATATTAAAATTCTAGTTCCCAGGGGATCCGGGACTCTTGTACTTATTTTATTTACTTTTCTGCCTTCAGCTGTCTGGTCTCCCAAAGAACATCTCTGTGTCCAGTTTACTGTCCAGTGTTGCAAGGACGCAGCGCCAAACATTCTCACTAATGTACTTTGGCCTTTTCCATCTGACCCTTTATAAGGGGGTGGCTCCATTTGTTTATTTATTTTTTAATTTAAACTTTATTTATTTATTTTTGGCTGTGTTGGGTCTTAGTTGCGGCACACAGGATCTTTCATTGTGGCACGAGGGCTTCTCTCTACGTGTGGCTCATGGGCTCCAGAGTGCCTGGGCTGTGTAGTTGCAGTGCTCTGTCTTAGTTGCCCTGTGGCATGTGGGATCTTAGTTCCCCGACCAGGAACTGAACCTGTGTCCCTTGCATTAGAAGGTGGATTCTTAACTGCTGGACCACCAGGGAAGTCTCTATTTAATTTAGACTTTTTATTTTATATTGGAGTATAGTTGATTAACAATGTCATGTTAGTTTCAGGTGTACAGCAAAGTGATTCAGTTATACATATACATGTATCTATTCTTTTTCAAATTCTTTTCCCATTTAGGTTGCTACATAATATTGAGCAGAGTTCCCTGTGCTCTACAGTAGATCCTTGTTGGTTATCCATTTTAAATATAACGTGGGTACATGTCAATCCCAAACTCCCTAACTATCCCTCTCTCACACCCTTACCCCCCTGGTAACCATAAGTTCATTCTCTACGTCTGTGAGTCTGTTTCGGTTTTGTAAATAAGTTCATTTGTATCATTTTTTTAAGATTCTGCTTATAAGCGATATCATATGATATTTGTCTTTGTCTGATTTCCTTCACTCAGTATGACAATGTCTAGGTCCATCCATGTTGCTACAAATGGCATTATTTCATTCTTTTTTTTATGGCTGAGTAATATTCTATTGTATACATGTGCCACATCTTCTTTATCTATTCATCTGTCAATGGGCATTCAGGTTGTTTTCATGTCTTGGCTATTGTGAATAGTGCTGCTGTGAACACTGGGGTGCGTGCATCCTTTTGGATCATGGTTTTCTCCAGATATATGCCCAGGAGTGGGATTGCAGGGTCATATGGTATGGGTGGCTCCTTTTAGCCATCATCTTTC
>NW_006798629.1:2302792-2303172 GCF_000442215.2 Lipotes vexillifer | reverse complement strand
GCTGATATCAGATGGTGGAGCATCAGCCTTCGTTAGCCTGGAGTTAGGTCTAGTCTGTGGGATCTTCTGGGACTGGGGGGCACGAACCCGTGTCCCCTGCATCGGCAGGTGGACTCTCAACCACTGCGCCGCCAGGGAAGCCCACAGGAATATCTTTGCTTTTAACTCACCTTTTCCACTATGGATCCCTGAGTGATGCCCTTTAGAATTGCCTCAGGAAATATGATGCAGTAGAGAGCTCCTTAAACACCGGACTTGAACTGTATTTGGTATTGATTGGGAAATCCTATTATCCTACACCAATTAACATTTAAAAACAGAGTCCTTTTTCTTTGTTAGCTACACAGATTGTCTCCTTTCTGAGCAGGTCAACACACAGG
>NW_006798629.1:2283162-2302782 GCF_000442215.2 Lipotes vexillifer | reverse complement strand
TGCCCAAAGGCAGAAACAGCCTTTCTCAAAGAAAAGCCAACTTTGTTCCCTTTTATATTTCTTAACAAGCTTTGAAAACAAGTACCCTTATTTGACAATACATAATCGAGAATGGAAAAAAAGGGTACATATCCTTTGACCTGACAAATCCATGCCAGAAAGTTAACCTAAATATAAATTAAGATGTGCCTTCAGATTAAAAGGACAGCTATTATAGCCATATTCATGATATTAAAAAAACTAGAAACAATCTAAATATTCCAGTGCAGGAGATCCTTGGTTGAATTATGAAAATCTATATTATGAAATTCAATATGACTATTAACAAAAGGTGTGTTTTCCAGCAAGGAAAGATATTCTTAATGTATTATTAATGAAAAAAGCAGGTCAGAAAGCAGCTTAATTGGAGGACTAAATGACAAGATCCAGCAGCGCAAGTTCAAATCCTTGCTCAACAGCCAGTAGCTGTGAGTTGCGGCATATTATGTAATCAGCCTGGCCCTCCAGTTTTTCAGTTCTGAAATGGAGTTAATAATAGTATTTACCTCATGGGAGCATCGTGAGGATTAAATGAATGAATGCCTATCAGAATTTTAGCACAATACCTGGAAGATTAATGTGTTCTTATTACTCTTATTAGGGTTCTTTACTTCAAACAACACATGGGAACTCTGTCCAGTTTGAATGAGAAAACCATATGCATAAGAAGAGTACTGGTCGCTTCCACAAGCCGGAAACAGAGGGAAACCCAGTATCAGTCAGGTCCTGGGATCCCAGCGGCAGGAATTCATGGGCCTTCTGTCCAGGACCCTGTATGATTCAGGTCCATTAACTTCTGTCCCTGGGAGTATTGGTTCAGGATTTAAATCCTCAGAGGAGGGGCTGATTAGTGTGGTCTCTGTCACTCGCCCAGCCCTGAGTTTCACTCTGTGAGAACTATTCGGAAGGTGGTCATTCCCAAATGCAGGGCTGCTGACTTGAGAACAGCACCATGAGGATAATCTCATTTCTTTCGGTTTGATAATATTTTTTTTTTTTTTTTTTTTTTTTTTTTTTTTTTTTTTTTTTTTTTTTTTTTTGCGGTATGCGGGCCTCTCACTGTTTTGGCCTCTCCCCTTGCGGAGCACAGGCTCCGGACGCGCAGGCTCAGCGGCCACGGCTCACGGGCCTAGCCGCTCCGCGGCATGTGGGGTCTTTCCAGATTGGGGCACGAACCCGTGTCCCCTGCATCGGCAGGCAGACTCTCAACCAGTGCGCCACCAGGGAAGCCCGATAATATTTTAATACATACGAACAGGAGATGATCTGGAAGGACATGTGCTGCATTGCTGACAGTGATTTTCTCAGGGTATTGGGGTTGTAGGCATTTTAAAAATATTTTCCCCCTGTCGGTTCCTTTCTCTTCTCTAATCAGTTTGCTTTCTTAGAATTGGGATGTCTGCATATTTTCAAGTGCACTTGGAATTATTGCCCGAATGCCGTAGATTATTTACTGGTCTCAGTGCCGGGGCTCAAGAAAACTTTTTCCTCTTCTAGAAGGAGGATTATGCCTCCTTCCCAACCCCTTTTCTTAAAGACCCTTTTTTTTTTTTTTTTTGGCCGGGCCGCAAGGCTTGCGGGATCTTAGTTCCCTGACCAGAGATTCAACCCAGGCCCCCAGCAGTGGGAGCCTGGAGTCCTAACCACTGGACCGCCAGGGAATTCCCTTTAAAAACTTTTTATTGTGGAAACTTCCACATATGTATCAAGGTAGGAAGAATCATTTAATAAACAGCCTTGTATCCATCAGCCAGCTTTAACAATGATTAACATTTGACAATTTCCCTCCCCACTTTTTTTTTTTTTTTGCCAGACAAAAAAAAAGATATTCTTATTCCTGCACATGACTTCTTATTCCTGCACATGACTTTTCTTATTCCTTTTTCTTATTCCTGCACATGACTTCTTAAATATTACCAACAAAGTAGAGGTCAGGGTCTAGGGAATTCTGTCCAGTGTCATGCAAGCTTGAATTCTCAAAAACATTTCGATTTGTGTGCACTGTGCTATTTTCACAGTTACTATTCTGAGTATGATGAATTTAGATCCTACAATATATGTAGTGTTCTTGGACTTGTCAAAACAAAACACTCAGGCGTATCGATTGAGATGGTGTCTGTTCTGTTGATTGCTGTTGGGTGTCCTTTGGCTCAGCCATACACGGTCTTTTGACAGTGAGCTCTAGTTTCACGCGGTCTCCTGACAGCGACTTGCATCCCAGGCGTCCTTGGCCTGCCTTAATTTGATACTCTTCTGTGTCTCCTGGGTGTCAAACGCAGGGCTACTGCAGGGCTGATGGGCTGATTAAATAGAAAGAACATTCGGGCAGGAGTTAGAAACTAACAGTTCTACGCCTGGCTTGGCAGTTTACCAGTCCCCTAACGCCTTTGCTGTTCAGTATCTTCATCCACAGAATGCAATTGTTAGTCTAGACCTACGCTGTCTAATACTATAGCCACTTGCTACATTTGGCTAATGAGCCCTTGAGTTGTAGCTGCTCTAGATTGAGATGAGCTGTGGGTGTGAAACACAGGCCAGATTTTGAAAGCTTAGTATGAAAAAAAAGTGAGATATCTCATTAATTTTGATTACATGTTGAAATGGTAATATTTTGGATATTTTGGGTTAATAAAATGTATTATTCAAATTAATTTCACCTGTTTCTTTTTTCAGTGTTGCTACTGGAAAACTTAAAATTACATGTGTGGCTTGCATTATATATCTATTGGATAGTGCTGGCCTAGAACATTCTACTCCATTCTCTGACATTATTTGATATTTGGGATTGGTATAAGTACATTCAGCTTATAAAAATTTGGCGAAGGATACTAACAAAGTACTTCAGTTGGCCCAAACACGTCTCCTTACTTTAGTATTAATCAAAATTTCTTATTTTGGGACTGCTTGTTTAAATGGCAACCTCCTTTTATGACCAGGACAGTAGGAAACACCATTGTGATCAAAACACAATTGGAATTTTTGTTGTTATTTTGGAGTCCATTGTTCTGAACTGTGCCTGAACATACTGATTATTAAATTTGACTATTGATCATTTTTTGAAGTTTTTAGGAAGGTTTCTGATTTTTTTTTCCCCTTTTAATTTAATTTTTAAAAATTTTTGGCTGCATTGGGTCTTCGTTGCTGTGCGCGGGCTTTCTCTAGTTGCGGCGAGCAGTGGCTACTCTTTGTTGTGGTACGCGGGCTTCGCTCTGCAGTGGCTTCTCTTGTTGCAGAGCACGGGCTCTAGGCGCACGGGTTTCAGTCGTTGCAGCACGTGGGTTCAGTAGTTGTGGCTCGCGGGCTCTAGAGCGCAGGCTCAGTAGTTGTGGCGCATGGGCTTAGCTGCTCCACGGCATGTGGGATCTTCCCGGACCAGGAATCAAACCAGTGTCCCCTGCATTGGCGGGTTGATTCTTAACCACTGTGCCACCAGGGAAGTCCCGGTTTCTGATTGTTTTTTAATGTCATCAGTTTTTTTCTGATACACACACATATATTTAAACATCACAGAAGTGGAAATTGGTATATATTCCTATGGTTACCTCTGCTTACCTGCTTATTTACGGTAGAAACTTTCCAAGGAAAGTAAAGACCAGCATTAACAGTTACACCAGAGCTTATTTCTTGAACAGTATGAAGTATCTTACCAGTATTTTTCTCATGGACTATTGATCCAACATCTCTTCTCTGGCTTTGCCGCATTTGCAAACCCCTTCACCACTTAGTCATACCTGGTCCCCATTTACACATGTCCCGGGCAGATGCCAAGTGACAGAAGTATGGGGCCCGGCCAGCACATGGACACAGCCACCTGGGTCAGGTCTGCATATTCCTCTTGGCTGGGGGTCCTCTGTTTTTCTACACAGACTTCAGAGTTGTCAGGACCTGTGAGTCTGGTACAGCCGCAGTTAGGGGATAAACGTGGTAGCATTTTTCGTGCTCACCTGACATAGGTTATTACTTTTCCCTGTGCTCCTCGGGCCACGAAGTCCTGTGGATGTTGTCTGAGTGCACCTCCCGCCAGCTCTGCCTGGATTCAGGCTGCTTCTCTGCCTTCTGTGGTCGCATCTGCAGCAGCACCTGGTGGCCCCATCTTCATGCTTGCACACCTGGCTTCCCAAGAAAGCACTAGTGACCTAATGTGGTCACATTCTCCTGCTTCAGCCCACTGGGAGGCCTCTCATTCTCAGGATGAAGGCCCACTTCAGCTGAGCATGCGAGGTGGGTCAGGCCTTTCCTCCTCCTGGGTTGCGTTTTGGTCCCCGGGCCGCTCCACCTTCTCTTCTCCACACTTTCTCCTACCTCTGCCTTGGATGTGGAGGTGCACAGCACCTGCCATGCCTCTCCTTCTTTCTCTGCGGGGGGAACCCTACTCACCTCCAAGGCCTGACTACCCCAGCCCTTGGTACAGACAATAAAGGACTTCCTGGAGCTGCACTGCAGTGTTGCTGCTTGTATAACTATAGTTCTCTCTACCCTTATTGGTTTTCTATACTGGACTGAGATGAAGGACTGACTTTTTCTCTAGTTCCTAATACATTTAGTTCCTTGGGTGTAATTGGATTGTTTCATTAGTAGATATCCATTACATTTAGTAATACTAAAGAGACGGCTGGTTGCATTTATTTGCGGAGGAGGTTTCATGGTTTATAATGGGTACCTGCCCTGTGCAACATCGTAGCCACCTGTGGCTGCTCGAGTTACAATGTGCTGCCCTTGGAAAATGCACACCGATTTTGAAGACTTAGTATGAGAAAAGAATGTAAAATATTTTTAATATTGAGTACATGTTGAAATAATTTAGTATATATTAGGTTAGATAAAATATATTAAAACGAATTTCACCTATTTCTTTTTACATTTTGGCTCCGGACGTGCAGGCTCAGCGGCCACGGCTCACGGGCCCAGCCGCTCCGCGGCATGTGGGATCTTCCCGGACCGGGGCACAAACCTGTGTCCCCTGCATCGGCAGGCGGACTCTCACCCACTGCGCCACCAGGGAAAGCCCTCTTTTTACCTTTTTTAAAGTGGTTACTAGGGACTTCCCTCGTGGTCCAGTGGTTAGGACTCCATGCGTCCACTCCCGGAGGCCCGGGTTCAATCCCTAATCGGGGAAAAAAGATCCCATAAGCAGCGTGGAGCAGCCAAAAGAAATTTAAAAAAATAAAATAAGTGTTTCTTGACCATCTATTATAAGAAAAAATAAAGTGGTTACTAGAGTATCTAAAAGTATATATGTGGCTCACATCATATTTCTGTTGGACTGAACTCTCTTAAGCTTCTTAATCTTTTTTTTTTTTTTTGCGGTACGCGGGCCTCTCACTGTTGTGGCCTCTCCCGTTGCAGAGCACAGGCTCCAGACCCTCAGGCTCAGCGGCCGTGGCTCACGGGCCCAGCCTCTCCGCGGCATGTGGGATCTTCCCAGACCGGGGCACAAACCCGTGTCCTCTGCATCGGCAGGCGGACTCTCAACCACTGCACCACCAGGGAAGCCCCACTTTTATTTATTTAATTAAAAAAAAAATTCCTTTAAAAAATTTTATTTTTTATTGAAGTATAGATGATTTACAATGTTGAGTTAGTTTCAGGTGTACAGCAAAGTGATTCAGTTTATCTATCTATCTGTTCTTTTTCAGATTCTTTTCCATTTTAGGAAACTACCATTAAATTATAAACCTTTTGCACATAGTCAATTCAGAAGCTTTCATTGAAAGACTTCATTTGACCTCTTCTAGCCTTGACCTCAAATTCCCATGAACAAAAACTATGTGTGAACAGCTCACAGATCCTACAGATGCTGTGCCCTTTGCTTTCTTTCCGGTCCAGAGGAGCGGAGCTGTGGTAGCAGCCTGCCCAGCAGCCGCCTGTTCCCGCCGCAGGGTGTGTGAGGACTGGCAGGCTGTCCGCAGGAGAAGTGCAGGACAGATCTACGGGGCCAGAGCTGAGTGAGTGAAGGTCACAGCCTGCAGTGACAGTGCGTTTCCTGTTCCCAGCAAGGCCACAGCTGCACTGTGATTCCTGGCAGCAGGTTTTGGCAGGTCACTCTGGCACCCTGGGTGTTTGCAAGTCTGACTCAGCCCTGCGGGGTGGTAGGGTCCACCCTGCTGGGAGATGCAAGGTGGTGGCCGCCCAGTCCTTGACGCACCGCGTCCCCCGCGTCCCCATGCCCTGGACACTGTGGGCAACAGCGCTGAGCAGAAGGGAGCTTTTCCCACAAGTCAGGGGTAGGCCATTCTTGGGTAATTATATGGATGCTTTGTACCAGGCTCTTGGAAGACAATTTGAAATGAAAGTAGGGTCCTTTTACGTGCGATTATCAAATTCTAGATGGAAGAATGATTTTGTTAAAAAACTATTTATTTGAAAATAATTTCAAACTTACAGAAAAGTCATGAGAATAGTAACAAGGAGCATCCCATGTATCTTTTGCCCAGATTTACCTATTGGTAACATTTTGCCCTGTTTGCTTTGTCATTTGCTCTCATATGTGTGTTTGCGTGTGCATGCGTGTGCACACACACACACAGATACACAGACTGATATCATATATACGAGTCTGTGTGTGTGTGTATTTGTATGTATTATACTTTTTTCCTGGACCATATGAGAATAAGTTGCATTTACATCATGGTTTTTTCCTCTTAAATATATAAGTATGTATTTTCTAAATTTAAGGGTATTCTTTTTTTTTTTTTTTTTAATTTTTAATTTTTTTGGCCACACCGCACTGCATGCAAGATCTTAGTTCCCTGGCCAGGGATCAAACCTGGACCACGGCAGTGAAAGCGCCGAGTCCCAACCACAGGACCGCCAGGGAATTCCCAGATATTCTTTTACATAACCTCAGTTTAGTTACCAACTTCAGTAAATATTAACATTAATGTAATACTTAATCTACTGCTTGTATTCCAGTTTTATAGTTGACCCCAAAATGTCTTTTCGAGTGTATTTTCCTCTCCATTAAGCACCCAGTCTAGAATTACATATGTATTTAGTTGTCATGTGAATGGAAAACACTGAGTCTTCTCACACCCAGCACTTGCGGAAGGCTTCTGACACCAGATGTGCAGGTTTTTCCACACCGAGCGGTTCTCCAGCTCTCCAGCAGACACTGACTGGGTGTCCTGCGACTTAACTGGATTCTGCTACTATCTTCCTGTAGTTAGCACAGACCCCACAGGGTAAGGGCTCAGATGCCGACCCCAAGCTCAGGTCCTAACCCGTGCTTCTGACTGATCGGCTGTATATCAGAGGTTCCTACGGCCCCCTTGTCGAGTTGGATAATTTTCTAGAGTGGCTCACAGTTCTCAGGAAAACAGTTTACTTACTAGATCTCTGGCTTTCTATAAAAAGGATACAAGTCAGGAACAGCCAGATGGAAGAGATGCACAGAGCAGGGTCGGGTGGAAGGAGCCCAAAGCTCCTCTGCTGTGTCCAAGCGAGCTGCCCTCCCAGCACCTCCAGGCTTCAGCTAATGGAACCTTCACATGCCCTTCAGTTAGGGGTTTTAACGGAAGTCTTGTTTACATAGGCATAGTGATTGATTAGTGATTAGCTCAGCCTCCAGACCCCCTTCTCTCCTGGGGAGGTGGAGGGGGCTGGCTGAGTTCCAGCCTTCTCATTGTTTCCCCTGGCAACCAATCCCCATCAGTAGGGGCTTTCCAAAAGCCCATTCACAGAAGCTCAGGTGTGGTCGAAAGGGACACGTTAGGAATAACAACAGACACTCCTTTCACCTTTACTTATGAAATTCCAAGAGATTTGGAAAGTTTACTAGGAAACTGTGCTAGGAAAGGGGACAGAGACCAAATATATGTTTCTTTATATAAATCACAACATCACAGCCGGCCTCTTTAGTCTTCTCTGACATGGAACGGTTCCTCTGCCTTTTTTCTCTTTTTTTTTTGGTCTTTTATGATATTGATGTTTCAGTGGAGAAATGTTTTAAATGTTAAGAACAAACCTGTTGAAGAGCTAGGAGAAAATACATTTTTGTCATCTTTTAGTTCTATGGGAAAGACCTTTGCAAGCAAGACCTTAAAGAAATGCCAGACATAGATTTGACTTTCTGAAAAATGTAAAATTCCTATATAACCAAACCACAACCTAACAAACAAAAACCCCAATGAAATCCAGGAGGATAGACAGAAAGCTCTTTCAAGCAATTAGAAAAAGACCCACATCCTAAAAAAAGCAGGCAGAGGGCATGCATAGGTAGTGTACAAAAGAACAAATACAAATGGCCAGTAACATGAAAAACAAACAACTCCAAGGGCGTTCCAGCGAATGCAAATCAAAACAGTGGGGGACCCTGATTAATTTTCAAAAGGCTGATTAAATGACTGAGCATGATTCTTCACTGTTGGCAAGCGAGGGGAAAGGGGTATTCTAGCACACTGCTGATAGGATGGACATGGATGCAAACTTTATTGGGAAGATACATTAGGGAACATGTATCAAAGCTTTAAATAGCATTGACTCAGTGTTATGAGTTCTGTGGCCGATTAACTGCTATAGATTTGTACATTGTAGTTTATAGATTTTTATTATTATTATTTTTTGCGGTACGCGGGCCTCTCACTGTTGTGGCCTCTCCTGTTGCGGAGCACAGGCTCTGGATGCGCAGGCTCAGCGGCCATGGCTCACGGGCCCAGCCGCTCCGCGGCACGTGGGATCCTCCCGGACCGGGGCACGAACCCGCGTCCCCTGCGTCAGCAGGCGGACTCTCAACCACTGCGCCACCAGGGAAGCCCGATTTTTATTTTTTTAATATATGCCTCCAGGCTTGTAAATAATAGAGGCATATCTCTTCAAGAAAATATGCTTTTGGTTCATCAAAGGGAGCTTATTTGCATCAGAAAGGTTTCTTTGGAAAACATTAAGAGGTTTTTTTTTTTTCCAATAATAAGTGGCTCTTTTTTTTTTTTTTTTTTCGAACCCGCGTCCCCTGCATCGGCAGGCGGACTCTCAACCGCTGCGCCACCAGGGAAGCCCCATAAGTGGCTCTTTTTAGTTAAATACGAGTTCAGTAAGTAGTTTCGCTTTACAGTTAGAGTGAAGTGTATCTGGGTGTTGGCATGACGTGATGTTGACTGTGGGGTCTATCTAATTCTGCTCAGCAGCCCCCAAGAGTCAGGAGATGTCTCTGGATTTGGTGGAGATGGGGTTGATGAGGACAGTGGGGCTTTAGGGAGACTCCCGTGGCAGCAGAGCAGTTGGGGGTTGTTTTGTGCCGTGGGCTTGAGATCCCAGTGATCACAAAGGTAGGGGTGGGAAAGCTCAGCTGCGTCCGTCCGGTGGTGGCACTGGTTGGGGGATGAAGGACAGTGAAGGAGTGATCGCCGGGGTCCTTGGCAAGCGGGAGTTGCTGTTTTGAGGATGGCCTTGAGGATCTTAATCCTGGAGTCAAGTTTGCCAGGATGGTGGTGCACTGGTTGTTGGGATGGCGAGGTGGTGAGGTAGGGTGTGGGGATGGATGATTCGGGTTGGAGGAGACGTTAGCTGGTGATGTGGATTTGGTGAGAGGGAAAAGCTGAGTGCTAGATGCTTAGAGACTGAAAAGGAGTGTTGGTGAAAGGGGCCCATGCTTGGAGAGTCTGAGAACAGGGCAGGTGCAGACTACTAAACATTAATGCAGTGTGGTCGTATCTGCCCGTGCTGGCTTTCTCACTATATGGAAGCTTCTCTTTCATGGCAAGTTGTCCAGAGCTGCTTTTCTCCTTCTCAAGTAGATGGTCCACTCCCTCTGTTTTCACCTGATCTTGCCCCCACCCCACCCCATCATTCATTCTAGGAAGCTTAACCCTTTCCGTGCACTGTCATCCTTCTGCCTCAGTATAGCTCCCTTCACCCCCCGACCCACCCTTCCTTTATTCTTGGAGGAAGATTCCTACCCTCTCAGCTGTGAGGGACACCCCCATTTGTCCAGCACAGCCTCGCCCTTCCTCCCTCTGGGAACCTGCAGCTTCGTTTCCATTTCCCCGTATCTCCAGCTCTACTCCTCTGTACTTGGGGTCACACACAGAGCTTGGAGGAGAGATTATGGATTTCCTTATGCGCAGAATCAGAAGGAAATGGACCTCCTCAGG
Organism: Lipotes vexillifer; assembly: GCF_000442215.2. Lineage (NCBI taxonomy): Eukaryota > Metazoa > Chordata > Mammalia > Artiodactyla > Lipotidae > Lipotes > Lipotes vexillifer. The sequence continues at coordinate 2,292,655 of NW_006798629.1, read as the reverse complement.
TCTCATGTCTTAAGCATTTTAAGTTTTATCTAGTCTCCTCTTCAGAATATCGTGGTTTTCAAACCATGCAGCTTAGAGCCCCAACAAGGGGAGGGGATGCTGGGCCCCACCCAACTCCCACCCCATTTTGAAAATTGGAGCTTCCAACCTCTGTTTCAACCTCTGTTTAAAAAGAGCAACTCTTTCGAAATTCTGATTAAGGAGTTATCTGGGCAAAGCATTTGTGGCTTAAAGAAAGTGAACCACTGGTTTCAAAAGTGAATCACGGCATATACTTCTACGAGTTAAAGCCACTATATGTTAGCACCTTAATTAGACTGTTTCATATTTTGGAGAATCTGAAGGCATTTATATTATATTGGAGACTGATTGCTTTCATAACTTATCACTGGAAAGAGATTAAAACATTACAAGACCAAAACAGTCTTAAATAAAATTGTTTCTGTAAATAAGTGACATAAAAATTTTGACCTACTTGTCAGAATAAGGCCTGTCTCCCAAAGGCTTCAGACTAACCTCAAAGAAAATTTTGCATTCCTGAGAAAACAAGATGACCCAGCCAATGTTCTACCTAAAAGGGCATCTATTAGAAAGTGATGAAGCCACATATTGTAGAGCCAAGTAGAAAGTAATAGATTTGAATACTGACGTTCGTGTGTACATAATGTAGTAATATAGTGTTGGCGTTGTCAAGTCGAGATGTATCTGTGGATGTATCTATGGTACCTAAGGCAGACCTCACCAAATTTCCTTCCTCCCCTCTTCCCTGTTAGAAACGCTGTCTAGAGGTGCACACCCGTGCACATGTAGGTGTGCGCACACCTACACTCATCACCAGTGGCCTGTGACTTGGGCCCTTCCCTCTGCCTTCCCATTGCTTTTCTGCATTAGAAAGGAATGAAAGGTGGGTGGCCTCTGCCCCTCTAACTGGAACCCCTTTAGTCTGGCTTCCTCATGGACGCGTGGAAGGCCCACCCTCTTGGTATGTAAACCTCTTACCTCTCAGAAAATGCTTTTGATCGGATATCTTCGTTTGAGGTCCCACAGATGCAGAGCCAAAGACAAGGATCTGAGTGCAAGTCCTAGTTTATTTGGGATGGAGGTAGGGGATTGGGAAAGTGAGACCAGGAGGAGAAGGCGGCCGATATGGGTGCATTATTAAGCCAGTTCCCGCTGTGGGCAACAGGTGGGTAATTCTGTGGGGAAGATGTGAGAGCTGGTCTGGAGCACTTAGCTCAGAGTTATTTCCCCCGAGGGGCGAGGCAACTGGGGTCTTTATACGCTAACTTGAAGGCTGCTCTTGAGGGGCGTGTAGGTGGCAGAGCAGATTATGATGACAGGAGGGAATAGAGCTGCTGGCAGTTGGAGGCCAGGAGATGTGCTCTGAGGTGGTAAGGGAAGGGGATCTGGGTGGGGTACCAGCTGCGTTCTCTATCCCAGACTTCGGACTGGGCTCCATGGTTTGGTCTCTGGAGTAGCTTGACCCATGCTTGACACCTGGATTGTTCCTCGAGAATCTTTAGTTCCAGCTCCCTTTAAAAAGGCAAGGAAAAGCCTACCCTTCTCCATAGTTTAATCTTTCCTTAGAAGTCATCTCAAGCGCTTCTAGGTCCAAGCATTTTCAGTCAACATACCTGAAATGGATCACTCTTGAAGGGCAGTGCCTGTTAGCACAGTGAGCATAGTGGTTAGTTCTGGGGACACAGACCTGAGAGCCACGGTCCCACCTAAGGTGCTCCTGGGCTCCTGGTTGGGTATTGGATGGCTTACCTAGAGTGAGTCCCTTTCAAGTGAAAGGGGCTGGAAGTGAATCACCGAATCATCCAAAAAATATGTGTGTGGGTGCTTCAGAATTTGGGTCAAACATCCTTTGCTTTCAGACCCCAGCTCTGCCTTGTTGGCCAATTGACATCGGAGGAAACAGCATTCAGTCTCTGTGGGCCTCAGTTTCCTCAACCGTAAAATGGGGCTACTCATCCCTACTTCATAGGATTATTTTGAGGATAAAACATGTTCATCTTGAAAAATGGGCTGGATTTGGGAAGAAGAGAGGACAGGGGTGTGGGAGGGGAGGAGGGTGATGGATATGCCACTTAATGATAGTGAGACAACAGAATAAAGGTAGGAAAGGTGGGTTTGGAGCGTGACCGTGCAGGACGTTGAATCTCAAACTCAGACAGGCCTTGGGGCTTTGCTGCAGAGATAGTGAGGTTTCACTGCATCTCAGGAGGGCTGAGGAAAAGGGCCTTCATTCAGTTTTTACTGATACTCTTTTTTGGTCTTTCCTGATATATGATATTCTTGGCCACCAGAACTGTTCACAGGACTTAGAGCTAAACCTTTAGGGAGCCTGGTTTTGGGGTCCTTCTGAACCCGCAGTTCTCAAATCCTGGATCCAGCCTGTAGGACCACAGGACCCTCTTGGCACGATGAAAATCGGCTTATTTGGAAACATATAAGAATTTAACACCGTCACACCCAGACTTGGTGCCAACAAGTTCCAGATCTTAAAACCGAACATTTGCCGCTGGTCATTTTCAGTGTTGGAGGGGGAGGTTCGTGCTTAACAAAGTGGTGGTCTCTTACAATTATAAGTCGATTTTGTGTGAAGATATCAGTCTTATAGGGGTTCAGAAAGTTCCTCTATTGACAGTGCAGTCTGATGGGTTGACATTCCAGAAGGTTCCTGGGAGAGGATGTTCTATTTTATTTTATTATTATTATTTTTAAAATTTATTTATTTTTGGCTGTGTTGGCTCTTCGTTGCTGAGCGCGGGCTTTCTCTCTAGTTGCGGCCAGCAGGGGTTACTCTTCGTTGTGGTGCATGGGCTTCTCATCGCGGTGGCTTCTCTTGTTGTGGAGCACGGGCTCTAGGCGCGCAGGCTTCAGTAGTTGTGGCACACAGGCTCAGTAGTTGTGGCTCACAGCCTCTAGAGTGCAGGCTCAGTAGTTGTGGCACACGGGCTTAGTTGCTCCGTGGCATGTGGGATCTTCCTGGACCAGGGCTTGAACCCATGTCCCCTGCATTGGCAGGAAGATTCTTAACCACTTTGCCACCCGGGAAGTCCAATTTTTATTTTATTTTTATTTTTTGGCTGCACCACTCAGCTTGTGGGATCTTAGTTCCCCAGCCAGGGATCAAACTCGGGCCCTCTGCAGTGAAAGCACGGAGTCCTAACCACTGGACCGCCAGAGAATTCCCGAATGTTCCATTTTAAAATGGAGACTGTTCGTGGTTTCCATCTACTTCTCACCTGTATTCCTTTGATCTTTATCTTAAGCCGCTCACGTTTCCCACCTGGAGAATGTGTCAGAGGAAGAAATGAACAGACTCCTGGGAATCGTGTTGGATGTGGAATATCTCTTTACCTGTGTCCACAAGGAAGAAGATGCAGATACCAAACAAGTTTATTTCTACCTATTCAAGGTGAGACTTCCACATTTTGAAGGGCTTTTCTTCTTTCTCTCACTGTTCAAATATGCTCATTATCAATGGGCCAGGTCACGTGGGAATGCTCTCAGCTTAGATACGTCTTCTGGCCCTCGGGTTTGCAGAAGCATGTGTTTCTCCGTGAGGGACTCTTTAAAATGAGCACCTCACTCTCCTCGAGAGCCTTCCTACTTGTACACAGAGTTGAATATCTTTATGTGCTTATAGATTTCTTTCCATTGCCTATCCATCCATCCAACAAGGACTTAGCACATACCTGCTCTGTGCATGGCGCTCGTGTAGGCATGAGAGATAGATCAGTGGGCAAAACAAAGCCCTTGCCCTCATGGAGTTTACATTTCAGTAAGAGAGGCAGACAATCAACAAGTCAACAGTATGTTTGCAGGTGGTGATAAGTGCTGTGAAGAGAGACAAAGCAGGGTAAGTGGCATCAGAATGGCAGGGATGCGGGGTGGCTGGGGGGGGGGGGGGGGGGGGCGGGTGGGCGGTGGTGGTGGGCTGCGGCGACCTGGTGCTAAGGAAGAGCAGTTAGGAAAGGCCTGTCTGCGATGACAGTTGAGCAGAAACCACAGCGGGGGCATGAGAGCCACCCCTGAAAAGGGCCGGGGAAGCGCCTTCCAGGCAGGGGCGTGTAGACCATGTTCCGAGTGAGCTGGACGTGACCCCCCAGCATGGTGGGGCCCAGGCAGCAGGGGGAGGCAGGAGAAGTGGCTGGAGGGATGCTGCTAAGACCTTGACTCTTCAAGGGAAGGAATCAAGAACTTCCAGATTTGTTTTGGCGTCTGACCGCTGTTCTCTGTGCCTGTTGACACCAGTCACCTAGCACTGCTGCCACTCCCTGCCTCTGCCTCTTCATGGCTCTGCCTCAGCTTCATTGGGTCCCAGCCCCTCGTTTCCCACTGATATGGGTCTCCCCACGCTGGTGACGGCGATCAGGACTGGCAGATGGGGGAGGGAAACCGGGGGTGGGAAAATGGAGAGAGGAAATTCAGGTTGCCAAAAATAGATTCACAAAGGAGGCCGACAGAAGGAATAATTTAAAAAGCCCCAGAAACTGCTACTGAGGGCACTGTTGATTATGCTGTATTGTGTAACCCTTTTGAGGATCTCTAAAAACAAAAAGCAAAACCCCAAACACTCCCCTTCCCCTACAGCCAGGAAAAGTTTGCATCTCCTAATGAGGGCTGGGCTTCATTTTATATGACAAGGAGAGATCCATTTTCCTTTGAGTTTCCTCTTTTGCTTTGGCTGCTAGGGATCTCAGGGCAAATTTTATACCCAATTCTTAGAACGTTGGTGAGGGCAGAGGGGTCTGAATTTACTTGAAATATGTAATTTTCCCTTTTCCCCTTTTATTAACTTTTGTTTTTTATTGTACTACTGGGGTTTTGGGGGTTGATGGGGGACAAGAGTGGGAGAGGGTTATATTTTCAACTTTTGGAGTCACGTGGGGCTGTTAACACTAAAACAGTAAATGTTGGGGCAGGGTGTAGGGGGAGGGAGGAAAAGGCAAGGGAGAGAGACCACAGCCATTAGCAGGCGCCAGGCTGCTCCAGGTGACAACTTGTTGACCTGACCGTGAGGCCTGAGTCATCTGGACTGAACCCTGGCAGGTTCATACTGTTTAGAGCTTCTTTGGAAGAAGGCCTTAGTTGAAGGAAAACAACGTCTGCATGACTGCAGCTATTATTTGTCTTGGAACTCAGCTCCCTGGCGGGCGGTTCCTCACCGCCCTGCTGGAAGGGAAGGTTTCCATCCTGTCGGCCTCCTCTAGGTTCTGTTTATAACCAACCAACAGGCCAGAAAACACTGCTCCGCTTTGAAGTATGTTTTCTCTCTCCCTTTCTTACCTCTCTCATCTTTAGCCATGCAAATATCTTTGCTCTTGAGAACAAAATCCAAAATATTCAGCATCCTCCTCTCTCCTCCCCCAAAGTCATTCTTCGGGCAAATAAGTTATAAATCATCCGTTTCTTAGTTTTGGAAAAGCAGTTCCTGTGTCTCTTATGTCTCCATAATTAAATTAAATTAAAATGTTATTGTGCACTTTAGTAGCATTTTGGAAGCTTCTGCCTTAGAGGTTGAAAATGAACTCAGTGAAAAGCTGCTTCCTGAAGCTCATTTTATCCTAGTGTTTGTCAGCGTGGCTCTGGAGCTCAGCTATAGCTGGGTTCCAGTCCTGGCTTCATCACTTAGTGAATGTGACCTCAGGCAAGTCGTGTTTCCTTATCTATAGACAATGATAGCACCTACTTCAAGAGGTTGTTAGGAGGATTAATGAGGTAATACAGATAACTACAGAGAATGCCTGGCGAAAGTCAGGAAGCAAATGCTTGCTGCTATTATTAAAGTCTTCGTATAAAAGGCTGTTTATCCCAGCTTCATCCTTTTGTAGATGAGGAAGCAGAGATTCGACATCTCCCCAGTTCATCCGTCTACCTCCAAATTGAAACCCTCAGTGGGTCAAGTTCCCAAATGGTCTTACTTTAACTGGACAAAAATGCAGTCAGTGGAGAAAGGAGAGAAAGATGTAAATAAATGTGTAATAAATAAATACGTAATAAATAAATAAATGAGTGAGTGAATGAATGAATGCATGGTCATATATCATAACTGGCCCATGTGTAAAGGTTACTGAAGGTTCAAGCAAAGGTTGAAGGTAAAGAATTTCAAGATCAAATTTATTTTCAAACTAGGTCTTAATGAGCGGTTCCGCATTCTTTTTACTCTCTGATATTTGCTCTTTGAGGGCTTTACATTCCAATGGCAGGGCTTAAGAGCGACATTTTTGTTTTATGGGCGTTGAGATGCCAGAACACTTGGCCCGCATTCTGTGGAAGGAGAGGAAATGAAAAAAGACCTCAACAGTGAAAGTTGCCAATTGAGAGCCCTACGGAATTCCTTCCGGAAGAGCCTGGGCCCTGGATCATGTGTGCTACACACAGCCGTCACACACAGCCCCTGCGCACACAGTGGACCTCGGCCTTTCAGGGGTTTAAATCAGGCCATCCAGAGCATGAGCGCACCTGCACTGGCCTGGATGGGCGTGTGCAGAGGGTGCAGTGTCCACCAGCCTCTGGGTCAGCGGAAGGCACGAACAGAGTGGGGGAGGGCGAGTGAGCAGGAAAGGTGTGTGGTGCACTGCTGTGTGCTCCTGGCTGCCCAGAACACGAAAAGTGTTTAGCTTCTCACAGCTCTGGTCATGGGTGTGAAGGCAAATTGCGTTACCTGGTAGTCACCCATGTTGTTGATCTAGGGATTTACCAGCATGTAATTAAGATAAATAGAATATGGTAGCTTCCCGTCGAAGGCTGTGTGTGTGTGTGTGTGTGTGTGTGTGTGTGTGTGTGTGTGTGTGTGATGTGTGAGACACTGTGTATTTCAGAGAAAAGCCTAAGCTTAAAATGTCTCAAAATAAGATGTTAAAATGAATTCCCTGGTGGTCCAGTGGAATTCATTCCACTGCAGGGGGCGTGGATTTAATCCCTGGTCAGGGAACTAAGATTTTTCTTTAGCACGTCAGGATTACAAAAAGACAAAAACAAACAAACAAAAAAGAATACTAAATTTGTTAGTCTTACGTATTACCTTTAATCCACATCTTGGTTGATTAAATATCTTAGGAAAAAAATAACATCAAAGTTTAAATGGGGCTTCTAACCTCCAACTGATGCAGCCTCAACTGTACTGAGCCCTTAAACTCCCTCCAAGGCTGACCTCCTACCTCACCTTCCTGCAAATGCTTTTCTGTCCTCTTGTTTTGTTTCATGTTTGTCCTCCCTTCCAGACTCAGTTTATACCCTTCCTCTTCTGTGACATCTTCCTTCGGTAAGGCAGACTTCTGAGCTCTCATTCTCTGGGCTTTATACTGTACTTACTGCCTTTGAGACTTATTTGGAATTTCTCTTCTGCCAACCTTTTTTTCTTTTCCTTTTGTATGTGGGAAGACAGCATGGTATGGCCTGGCCCAGCTCCATTATGTGGCCTCTTTTTTTTTTAAGGTTTTGTAATACTTTTATGATATTATTAGTATTAAGCAAGATAACATTATTAATATTATTTAGAAATATCGTTAAGACCTAGATTCTGATAAACAAAAAGAGGAAGAGTTGACACATTAAGTAAATTAAAATGAAAAAAAATTATAAAGACCATAAATAAAGCTAAAAGGCAAACAACAGAATGGGAGAAAATATTTGTAATTTTTTTTCTTTTTCAATTGGGGTATAGTTGTTTTACAATGTTGTGTTAATTTCCACTGTACAGCGAAGTGGAGTAGAGTTCCCTGGGCTATATAGCAAGTTCTCATTAGTAGTTCTCATTAGTAATCTGTTTTATACATATTAGTGTATATATGTTAATCCCAATCTCCCAATTCATTCCATCCCCCTTTTCCCCCCTTGGTGTCCATAAGTTTGTTCTCTACATCTGTGTCTCTATTTCTGCCTTGCAAACCAGTTCATCTGTACCATTTTTCTAGATTAATGTGGCCTTTTTTTCCCAGCAATATTGTAAGCTTGGAGAGTCCATAGTGTCTGTGTCTGTGTGTGTGTCTGTGTGTGTGTGTGTGCGTGCGTGTGCGTGTGTGACACTGACTGATTTTTTTTTAAATGATTTCCTTACAGCTCTTGAGAAAGTCTATTTTACAAAGAGGAAAACCTGTGGTTGAAGGCTCTTTGGAGAAGAAACCCCCATTTGAGAAACCTAGCATTGAACAGGTAAAGAGATACAAGAGAAGCCCCTTTTTTTAGTGCTTTAAGGCTGAACAAATGTTTCTCATTTTCATCCTCATTGCTGGCTTAGAGATGTTCAAGTCTGTAGGAATCGTCTTGGGCCCTTTGGATCGGAAGTGAATACTTAATGTAATAAATGATCTAGCTTGTGTCTCTTAGGGTTGCTGAACGCTCAGAATTGACTGTGTGTTTGGGAAAGAAAAAAATTAATAGAGCATGTAGCTCGTCAGAACACATGAAATGGGCTTTTTCTTGGTGGTGTCGGTTCACGGGCCTCTCACTGTTGTGGCTTCTCCTGTTGCGGAGCACGGGCTCCAGACGCGCAGGCTCAGCGGCCATGGCTCACGGACCCAGCCGCTCTGTGGTATGTGGGATCTTCCCGGACTGGGGCATGAACCCGCGTCCTCTGCCTTGGCAGGCGGACTCTCAACCACTGCGCCACCAGGGAAACCCCGGTGTTGATATTTTAAAATTAAGTCTTTGTCCCTCTGTTTGCACTGTTGAAAAGTCTATTGAGGCGAGGGAATTCAGGAGCAATGTGAAAAACATTGTAAGTCAAGTAAAAAGCACATAAAAGAAATGAGATTTTGTTTCCAGAAATTGGCTTCCTGGTACATTATGATTCCTGCAAAGAAGCCGAGATTTACTTGGGGAATCTGTTGATATGTATAGACCTTTTCTATTAGGTGTTGTCAGGATCTCTCATCAGTATCAATTTTTTGGCCCATCATTCTTCGCCTAAGTAAATCTCAGATACTCTGGACTGAATTTCTTGATGAGAATAATTACAGAAGACACGATATCAGAAACAAATAAATGTATTTTATCAGTCAGTTTTTCATAGAAAAAATGTCTTCAATCCCTATGAAATAAGAATTCATTGTTCCTTTATTTGAAATTAAATTAGATGGGAGTGTTCTGAAGAAAGATTAAATTAATCCACAAATCCACAGATTATTTTAAAAGGCCATAATTTTGAATAAGAATTTTCTTTTGGTAGGTTTACTAAAAACGAAAGAGTGATAGTAAAAGTTCAAATTCTAGTGGTTTAGTTCAAAAATTAAAATTTTATGAATGTAAAAACATTATATTTATCCAAGAATCTCATTATATGTGAGCTACTGTGTTGACAGTACAGCAAGAGTTATGCTGCAAAATAGCCATATTTTATTGTTTATGGGGTTTTGACTTTTTCGGTCTGTGATTTTGAATTTTTCTTTAGCACATCACGATTGCAGCAGGCATAGAATTGCAACTCACAGCCTCTGTGTCTTGTCACTTTTCATAGACTGTGATCTGGGGCATGATT
>NW_006798629.1:2252669-2283152 GCF_000442215.2 Lipotes vexillifer | reverse complement strand
GCATTCCTGTTTTCTAACAGAGAAAAGGAAGAGGTTTTTGTGAATAGAGAAATGTCTTTTCTTTTGCTAATGACCACCAACGGGGCTGACTATGTGAGTGTTCAGGATTGCACAGCTGCGTGAATAAATTGCCTTTCTTCCTTTTAAGGGTGTGAATAACTTTGTACAGTACAAATTTAGTCACCTGCCATCCAAAGAAAGGCAAACAATAGTTGAGTTGGCAAAAATGTTCCTGAACCGCATCAACTATTGGCATCTGGAGGCTCCATCTCAACGAAGACTGCGATCTCCCAACGATGATATTTCTGGATACAAGGAGAACTATACAAGGTAAGCAGACGGCCGGTTCTTCTTCTTTGGCCCATAAAGTACATTGCAGACATAACATTGCTATTTGCCTCTCTGCAAGCAGAGGGTTGCCCAGTTATCACGGGACTCCATCAGTTAGAGAGAATGTCTAATTTAACTCCCCAGATTCCTACTCTTCATTAATAGCATGATGTTTTGGAGGGTGAGGGATCCAAATCATCTAGACCTGAACTCTTTAATACGATAGTTGCCAGCCACATGTGGTCACTGAGCCCTTGAAGTGTGGCTGGCATGAATGGAGATTTCTAAGACTGTACAAAAAAAAGAAAAATGAATGTCAAGTATTTCATTAATAGTTTAATAGATTTTTATACTGATTACGGGTTGAAATGGTAATATTTTGGAAATATTGAATTAAATAAAATATATTAAAGTTAATTTCTCCTGTTTCTTTTTACTTTTTTAATGTGACTTACTGGGAAATTTAAATGTGTGGCTTACATTTACATGTGTGGCTTGCATGGTATTTCTATCGAGCACTGCTGATCTAGATAATTATACTGACTCTGTAATTATTATAATAGAGACATCATTAAAAAAAATAAGCAATGACCGTGAATATAATAGTGTTAAAATTTTTTTTTAAAGAAGGAAAGATCACCATAGTCCCAGCAGCATGGTATAAATAGTATCATTATACATATTGTCTTACAGTCACTGTCCCTTTAAATAGATATTTTACATTTGTTAGAATGAAAGAAAACACAAAATTTGCATCCTTTTTGTCCCCCATTCAGACGTTTTACTGGTTGTCTGTTGAACTGATGTACTGTAATTTACCTAATCATGTCCCTATTGGTGGATATCAAACATATTCTTGGATTACACATCCAAGAATTACACATTTTTCTAAAGTGGGAATTTATTTTTATTACTTATGACTTGCAGAATAATAGAATTGACTTAAGAGTCATAAACATGGGCCCTACAAAACAGAATGACTTACATTTATTTTTATTTAAGTAAGACAGTCACTTGTATTATCCATTCTGTTCACCTTTTTAATAACTTTTCCCATTTATATTTTATAGGCACATCAAGCTTGCTTCAGGGTCCCCCCCCCCCCAACCCCGATTTAAAATACGCAGTGTTTTTCAACAGCTTGTAAAGACCACTTGTACCCAGGTTATTTTCTGTAACAGCGGATGACAAAGAGGAATGGGTGTAGTTGAAGATAAGCTTTTCTCTCTGATCACTGACCTGATTTCATGAGTAAAACCCCCTTTCCCTCTTTTCTCCCCCTTTACAATATATACAATTTGAGTTATAAAGTATTTTATCTTAATAATTGTAAAGATTGACAGATTTCTTCAAAATCAACTTTTAAAATTATGTCTTCATTTTCACACCTTCATTTCAGTTTTATATTAACAGTAGTTCCTATAGTATTGTTACTCCTGTTTATAATGAGTTGAGATAATAGAACTCTCAAAAATATGTCTTTTAACTCCATCTGTGAACGATTGACAAAGCTGAATATCTGTCAAAGCCAAACCCTTGAAAATATTTGCCTCTCTTTTTGTTTTTGTCGTTTTTTTCTCTGTCTTTGTTTTTCTTTTCCTTTGGTCGTGCCAGCTTATGGGATCTTAGTTCCCTGAACAGGGATTGAACCCGTGACCCCTGCAGTGGCAGCACGGAGTTCTAACCACTGGACAGCCAGGGAATTCCCAATATTTGCTGCCCTTAAGAGAGGAAAAATTGTTTCATCAAGAAGGAGAATTAATTGTGAAGCAGCACGGGAGTTAATGCTGTATTTTAGAAAACAGAAATAAAAATACTGTGTAGCACTTGGGAATTACCAAGAAATGGGCGGCACTTATGAGTGGGGGAGTCGTAAAAAATAGAAGTCGAGTTCTGGAATGAGCGATGGGTTTGAACCGTGGCTCCATCCCTCCCCAGTTCTGTGTGTGTGTTAGAGCTCTCACCTCGCCTCCTGGACCTTCTGTTTCTTCCTCTGTCCGGTCCCATGGCTGTTGTGTGTCCCCCGAGGTGGCCCGTGCATGGCGTCTGGCGCACAGCACAGGCGCTGGGAAGATGCTACTCATGTTTTCCCCCCAACACACGCCCTCCAAAACTCAGTCACTGCCAGCGCGCGACTCTTCAGCTGGAGCGTGTGCAGTGGGATGAGAGGGTAGCGATTTGAGGGTCACTTTAGAAAGGGCGCCGAGAGACAGCCCCAGGGTCCTGGCTGGCCCCGCCTCCTCGCCCCAGCCGAGGGCGGAAGGGCCGAGTCCGATGTGGGGAAGGGAAGCGGCGAGGGGCTTGAGTGAGCCTGTCCTGCAACCTGCCGATTTCTAGGCCGGACGGAGATCAGGAGCCTCTGTAAATAATAAATAAGGGAATGAAGGTAGATGTGCCTCCCGCCTACCCCCTCCTCCCCCCCGCCCCGGGCTTCCCCACCACCGCCGTGTTGAGGAAGAAAGGGAAGCAGAGAGGAACAACCTGTGAACATTATCAGAAGCGAGACTTGTTTCGACCACATGGGAATTTAAAAAAACACACGCCGCTGCGGCATGGTGTCTCACTGATACCATACTCTCCAAAATAGGTCCTGTTACAGCTGCAGGCACCACGTGGCGTGTCAGTGAACCTCAGGAGCTGGACTGTTGGTTCAGGATGTAATTTACAGCAGTTGTAGCCATTAGGACCGAGGGGCGGAAAACTCGTGGAGTGCACATCAGCATGAAGATGGGGAGAAACAGGATTCTCTGTGGAAGAGAATAGACTCAGAAAACGATTATGTTCCTCACAAAGCTAACCTGTGAGGATCTAGCCAATAAAAAATTAAATGCAGACTGAACAGTAGGACTGCTTAAATTACTTATCCTCTCTGCTCTGACTTAAGGAAAAATGTAAATATTTTATATGTTAAAAATATCTGGTATATTAATGTCAATATACTTAACCTTAATAATTTATATAAGTATATATTAAATATACCTTTATATGTCCCCCAGAAATCACTGTGGTGTTGGAAAAAAATCTGGACAAATATTTTGAAATTCCCTGAATTCCATGATGGTGTGCTAATATAATTTCACGAGGAAATAACTGGAAAATAAAGTGTCAAAGGAATACAACTTCTTACAATTCATCTGACCAACAGAATATGCTAAAGGAAAGTGGCAAATAATTAGCCTTAGATTCTCAGTTGTGCAGACCTCAAAATTAGGGGTCATGCCTATACTGGGGAGATGCATTGTAAGAATACTGAGCAAGTTAGATATAACTAAATTGATTTTGGTGAAACAGTTGTATATAACTCCTGCTGTATGAGGTATAGCCTGTCACCATGCTTCCTGGGCATTCATAATTAGGTGTGTAAATCTAGGGCAGTATTTATCACAGAGCGTGGAAATAACAGTGGATTGGCGCTCGGGAGACCTAGCTTCTAGACTGGTTTCTAAAAGTAACTAGCCTTTAGTTTGGGAGAACTGGGAGAGGTCACTTAATTGCTGAAAACCTTAGGATTTTCAGTCCAGCAAGTAAGTAGGATGACATGGTCTTCTGCAGTCAAGTTCTCCAATTCTATTCACGTTTTAAAGAAAGCAAGGTGGTTGCAAATCACCATGATGCCGTTAAGAAGTCAGAGACAGTTGTTTGAACCATCAGTCAATTGCACGCCCATGCCGTCACCATTAGGCATACAAAGATCCCTGAGCTGTCCTTTCACTTCTTTGGAGAAGACCTGAAACCAGTCGTTAAGGTATAATCTTTTCCTCCAGGTTAGTCTTTGGTGGAGCGTATGAGCAGTGACAAGGCACACATTCATTCCCGTTTCCTTCTTTCTGTCTCACCACACGCCTGGACTGTGTCATTTACTAGAGCAGTCCCTGAAACACCACACGCTGACTCATCTCCTGTCTTTTCATACTGTGCCCTTACAGATTTATAAAATAAGATTAGTCTTGCAAGTAAAAACAAAACTAAACTACAAAGTGTAAACTGAGGTCTATAAAAATGATTCTCAGAGGAATTTTTACTAGATAATAATCTATGCTGCCTTCCTCTACTCTGGGGAGAGTGAATGACCTATTAAGCACTTTGAGACAACATTTTATGATTTTATGATAGTATTTATAACCTGTCATTGCCATAGCAGAAAGAGCATCTGTCTTTAAGTAGGGTCTCCGACATCTGTGACCCCTATAGATGGAAATGCTCTTTTAGACACAAAATCAGCACTGCCAAATAGAATATAATATGATCCACAAAAGTGAGCCGCATATGTGATTTAACATTTCCTTGTAGCTACATTTCAAAAAATAAACACAGGACATTAATTTTAATAATGTTTTATTCACCCAGTATATAAAAATATTATCACTTCACCATGGAATCAATATGAACAGTTATTAATGATGTATTTTACTTTTGTATTTGTGGTACTAAGTCTTCCAAATCCAGTGTGTGTTTTATACTTAAAGCACATTTTAATTCATTCACTAATTTTTAAGTGGTTAAAGATAAATGGGGTTCTACCAAAACAGTAAAGTTTTGTTTAATGGAAAAATATTTCACAGCGTTTCCATTTGAAAGTAAATTTTATTTATTTTATTTTTTCCTTTATGTATTTTTAAATTTCAGTATAGTTGATTTACAATGGTGTGTTAGTTTCAGGTGTACAGCAGAGTGATTCAGATATATTGATATATATATATCTATTCTTTTTCAGATTCTTTTCCATTATGGTTTATCATAGGCTAGTTCCCTGTGCTCTACAGTAGGCCCTTGTTGGTTGAAAGTAAAAGTTAAATTGATTAAAATTAAGTAACATGAAAAATTAAGCTCTTCGGGACTTCCCTGGTGGCGCAGTGGTTAATAATCCTCCTGCCAATGCAGGGAACACAGGGTTTGAGCCCTGGTCTAGGAAGACCCCACATGCCGCGGAGCAACTAAGCCCATGCGCCACAACTACTGAGCCTGCGCTCTAGAGCCCGCAAGCCACAACTACTGAGCCTGTGTGCCACAACTATTGAAGCCTGTGTGTCTAGAGCCCGTGCCCTGCAACAAGAGAAGCCATCACAATGAGAAGCCTGCGCACCGCAACAAAGAGTAGACCCCTCTCGCCGCAACTAGAGAAAGCCCGCACACAGCAATGAAGACCCAACGCAGCGCAAAATAAAATAAATAAATAAATTTATTAAAAAAAGAAAATTAAGCTTTTCAAGAAAACAAACTTATGGTTACCAAAGGGGAACGGAGTGGGAGGGATAAATTAGGAGTTTGGGATTAACATATGCACACTACTATATATAAAATAGATAAATAACAAAGTCCTACTGTATAGCACAGGGAACTATATTCAATATTTTGTAATAACCTATAAGGGAAAAGAATCTGAAGAATTATATATTCACATGTATGTATATACACATATATGTGTATATATAAAACTGAATCACTTTGCTGTGCATCTGAAACTAATATAATATTGTAACCCAACTATACTTCAATTAAAAAAAAAAAGAAGAAAGAAATAAAATTAAGCTCTTCATTTGTACAAGTGCTGAGTAGTTACATGTAGCTGGTGGCTACTGTATCAGCACAGGTATACAACAGTCTCATCATCGTAGAGGCTTTATTGGACAGTACTGGTCTAAATCCTTAAATCCTTCTATATCTTCCATTGCAGCAGATTGGACATACTTTTAATATTATTAACATTTACAAACAATCTTATGATAGCCTAAGTCTCATGAAATTGAACTGATGATTACGGTGTGTGATTACATTTCATAATTAGTTCCCTGGGAGCTGGCCTCCCTTCAACTCCAAATATTTTAACTTCATTTAGTGGCCACAGGCTAACTTCCAGCAAAGATGGGCTTCGAAGGCGTTGAATTTCTATATGAAGTGCCTTATGGCTCTTACGCTCCCAGGGTCACTGTTTCCGACTTGACAAGATACAGTGCAGCCCTTAAGATGCCCATCTGGGTATTGTGTCATAAAATGACATTTGGGTGTGAATTATTAGGACAGAAAAGTTGAGAGGAGAACAGAAATAGTAGCAGGGCTTTAAGGTTAATTTTGAATCTAGGTAGATGAACTAACACTAATGAAAGGTTTCTTCCCCAAATATGAAACAGCCCCACCCCATACACAGGAGAACTAAGAAGTAATACAGAATAAGATAAAAAATAAGAAGCATGAGTAAGTGAATATTGTTCCACTCTTCATTGAGGGGCTGACGGTTCATTGGGGCGTCCTTCAGCAGTTGGGGCGCACTGGAGCACGGCCCCCCATCTTAAACAAGATCAGGAAGGCACACAGGGAGGAGAGGGTTTTATTTGGGGAAAGCAGTCCTGTCCTGGAAGAGGATGTTTGGATCTGCTACCAAGGAGCGGGACCTCGGCAGTGAAACCTCGACCCTTGACCCTAGTCTCTGCTGCCCTCTGCGCCCCACTGTGTGCCCATGTTGCTGGGAATTTCAGGGCTTGCATCTCCGGGTGACCCTGCCCTGGAGAAGGTGGGTCCCTTGTGGATGGATGCTCATTTTCTAGCTTCTCTTGACCGAACGAGCTTTCTAAATCATATGCTCTACATAGCCCGTGTGCCCCAGAACTGTGATCAGGTTTCAGGAAAGCCCTGGTTTCCCTCTGGGAACTCCTCCAGCCCTGTGCAACGCTGAAATGCACTTTTGATTTTGAGTCTGAGTCATTGAAAACGTACCTAAGCAACAGATGGTGGAAGCTTATTACTTCCTGCGTTTTGGCTGAGTTTTGAACAGTCTTGAAGATCTTTATCTTCCCACCAAAGCTGTGGAGGTATGTGAATGCTGCGTAGGCATTTTAAAGAAGCCTTAAATTTTACTTAGAGGATTAGATGGGGGAGTTCTGATTCTTCTGCAAAAGGGACTTCCTCGGTTTCCCCTTTAATTCCCCCTACTATTTAAAGGATGCTGCAGAATGGAATGATTCTAGTAGAATTGGACCCAAGTGGCTATGGCAGGGTGAGCTAACCGAATTCCCATGTTTTACTAGCTGGTGGTGACACTTTTGCTTGTCACTGCAGACCTGGTTTCTCCTGCTGAGGTTGATGATACAGAGTAGCCATCCTTGGGTGTTCCACATGGTCTGGGGCTTAAGGGATACTGATGGCGTGCTCTCCTCTGGTTGCAGGTGGCTGTGTTACTGCAATGTGCCCCAGTTCTGTGACAGTCTGCCTCGGTACGAGACCGCCCAGGTGTTCGGGAGAACCTTGCTCCGCTCTGTCTTCACCGTGATGAGACGACAGCTCCTGGAACAGGCGAGGCAGGAAAAAGACAAACTGCCACTGGAGAAACGGACTCTAATCCTCACCCATTTCCCAAAGTAAGGGAGTGCTCTTGTGGGTCTTTGATGCAAGGGCTTAAGACTGATGGATACACAGCAAAGCCTGCCTCAGTGACACAATCAGGAGGGGTAGGAAAGAGGGACCCCATCTTTCTCAGCTCCCTCTGGGAGCCTCCATGGGTACTTTCCAGCCCATCTGAGATGAGCTTGACTCTGTACGACTGGTCCCTTAGCCTCACCTCATCCCACCTGAGTCTCATGGGGCGGGGGGAATGCTTTGTTTTGTATATTCAGCTGCCAGGATGCTAGTGGGGGGTGGGAAAGGTGGTGCAGAAGCCATTTCCATCTTCCCAGAAGTGGTGCAAGAGAAGTCAGGTGGCTGTTTCTTCCGCCCCACGTCTCCAGCCATTTCCTTTTTTTAATTTTTTGGCCCACCATGCGGCATGTGGGATCTTAGTTCCCCGACCAGGGATTGAACCCGCTCCCCTTGCATTGGAAGCACGGAGTCTTAACCACTGGACCTCCAGGGAAGTCCCATCCAGCCCTTGCTAACATTGGCGGATCAGTCCCGTCTCAGCTAGAGTGAACTAGACCCCAAGAGTGGGGCCGGCCGGGAATAGAGAGGCCTCCTTCAGAATGATCTTTGTGCCTATGTACTCAGTTTCTTGTAGAATGTGCATGCTCTTGTGCACCTTGCTTCTCACACCTGCCAGAACTCCAACATGTGAATGGTCATTTAAATGTTTTTCAAATACATGAAACATGTCAAAGGGATAGGAAGTTGCAGTGCCACACCATTGGCCTTGGAAATGAATTTTCAGTGCGAAGAACCCAAAATTTAAGCTAACAGGCTGGGTGCTGGTGAGAGGCTGGGGGTGCAGGTGATGACCTGTCATGGAGCAGTGACAGCAAGACAGGAAGGAGGCAGTTCATTCTGCCTGGAAGCACTGGTTTGCGGGGGTGGAAGGTATCATTTGAAAAGGCATTCTAGGTCTGATAGAGTTCTGCTATGGAGAACTGCGAGATAGCAGAGTTTCAGAGAGGAGCCATTATAGTCTTCGAGCAAAGATTGATGAAATCCTGTTTTATCTGAGAAACTGGATTTTTATTATTATTACTATTTCAGGTTTACCCAATTTGTATCTCAGGAAAGATGATAGTTTTAATTTTTAAAAATAAGTGAGGCCCAAAACAAACAACATGAAATCCTGTTTTATCTGAGAAACTGGATTTTTATTATTATTACTATTTCAGGTTTACCCAATTTGTATCTCAGGAAAGATGATAGTTTTAATTTTTAAAAATAAGTGAGGCCCAAAACAAACAACAATAAAAATGGTGTTCTGATGAAAATGGACTGAACAATTTTTTTTTTTTTTTTTTTGCAGTTTAACACGTATCTCAAACGTTAGGTAGAGGATAATTCTAATGAGCTTTAGCTGAACGTCCAGTATCTGAACATAAGTCCTAGCCACCTGATTTTCAGTATTTCCTGAAGGCAACCAGCACACGAGACTGAGGCAGGACATGGACCCTTTGGTATCCTCCAGGGAGGAAGGTTCAGAAGCACTTAAACTGCAGTTTGAATGTTGCCCCTCAATGGGTAATGAACTCTGGGCAAGCTCATGTATTTCAGTGGCTGCCTTTTAACTGTTCTAAGCTTCTTTCCGTAGAGATTAAAGCAGTTTTCTTATTTCTCTTTGACATTTGCCACATAAGTAGCATTTCATGTGTTCAGATTATAGTAGTCGTTCTGTCTCTAAGCCAAGGGACAAAGAGGACCCCTCTCCCCTCCCCCCTCACACCTTTTGTGATGCTTAAAGAGCAATTTTAATTACCTTGCATAGTGGCAATTTTTTTTCCCCCATAGCAAACTCATTTTGCTTCTTGCAGGTATTTGCTAATTATAGTGTTTTGTTCATTCAGCCCATAGTTCTGGCATGCTTATGCTGTTCAGCTGAAAAGTCAATGTTGCTTTCTTTTTATCTCTGTTACTAATAGTAGGGTAAAACTACCACCCACTTCTCCTTTTAAATCCCTTTTCATTGAATCTGACATTTGAGGCTGTTAGGGATTTATACCTGCAGATTTGGCGGCAGAATCTCATATTGAAGCCAGAGGTGCCATTTGCGTCTTGGGCACCAGCTCAAGGGGAGGGCTGCAGACTGCTTCTCACACCTGGTGAGGTCGCCGTGGTTCTCAGATGCATCTTCAGAGCTTACATCCTTATCTTCCTGCTCTTCATATGTTACCCTTTCTTCTGCTTGGCTTTAACGTGTGCCTTTCCCCGACGCCACCCCCATCCACCTATTGACACGGTTGTTTTTAAAAACTTTAGTATCTGCAATTCATTCTAAAAGTGATAAATGGACATGTTGATGAAAATTTGATTCACAGGGAACACAGAAGCAGAAGACCACTATAACCCTACCACTGTGATATACTTTTTGTGCTTTTAGATATTTCAAGTTTTTCTCTGTGTACTACGTTCTTTTTTTTTCTGTTCTTTTATTCTACATATAATTTTGTATCCTCTGTATATAAAACAAGCGTTTTCTCATAGCGTTAGATGAGCCTGTTCTTTATTTTATTGAAATAACTAAATATGTGTATGTATGTATATATATATATATATACATATATATTATAACACACACATGATTATTTTCCTAAATTATTAATGGCATTCTTCTTTGGTGAGTCTCTTTAGGGCTTTGTGAAGTGTTCCCATTATATAATTACTGATAAAGAAGGAGCCTGGAAAAGGAAAGGAAATTTACTTCTGTGATAAAGGGCAGTTGGGGAAATCTTGAGGGCTGTGTGAGGTGAAGGCAGGGTCTGCTTAGCAAAAGGGGGAAATGCATCGAGAACCTTCCCTCTTGTCAGCAAGGTCAGAAGGTGATCTTAGTAAGGATTTTACCTCCTGTTGCTGTCAGTCTTTCTGTGTTAGATAAGAAGCATACTGAAGTGTTTTAAAGCATAAGTTAATGGTGGCTTGCTTGGCAAAAGGCGACTCAAGTCGTTTCTGTAAACCATGAATTACACAACTGAGTGCAGGTAGATGTTCACGCAAATGGTACCTTATTCTTTGGTTTTTTTTTTTGTTTGTTTGTTTTTGTTTTTGTTTTTGCGGGACACGGGCCTCTCACTGTTGTGGCCTCTCCTGTTGCGCAGCACAGGCTCTGGACGTGCAGGCTCAGCGGCCATGGCTCATGGGCCCAGCCGCTCCGCGGCATGTAGGATCTTCCCAGACCGGGGCACGAACCCGTGTCCCCTGCATCGGCAGGTGGACTCTCAACCACTGCGCCACCAGGGAAGCCCTGGTACCTTATTGTTAAATCTTCTGAGTATGAGCAGCAAGTCAGAAGACCCTCAGGACCTTTCCCCACCTGTCTTCACTTCCAAAAACCCAACCTCTCCCACCCCGAGACCTTCTAAAGTCTTGCCGGATTTGATTAATGAGAAGACTAGTGGCACTTTCAGTAATTGTGATGATGTTGATGATGATGTTAATGTAGGTCCTTGATCAGTTGTCCATACTTGGTATGTTTCTCAGTTCAAGTTTTAAGGTAACGTGACACCTTTATAAAGGTAACATAACACATGGACTATACATTATCACAGCTTTAGGGGTGGGGGCAGGTCCCCCAAAACAAATCCATTTATAATTATAAAGACTATAAGTAGTCTTACGTATGTTTTGTTGCCAAATGGATTAGGGAAAATACTTTTTTTTTTTTGGTATGCGGGCCTCTCACTGCTGTGGCCTCTCCCGCTGCGGAGCACAGGCTCTGGCCACGCAGGCTCAGTGGCCATGGCTCACGGGCCCAGCCGCTCTGCGGCATGTGGGATCCTCCCGGACCGGGGCACGAACCCACGTCCCCTGCATCGGCAGGCGGACTCTCAACCACTGCGCCACCAGGGAGGCCCGGGAAAATACTTTTTTTAAGGGCTTTTGGATTTCAAAATTTCAGACAGGATAGTAGACGTATATACTAGCTAAACTTTATTACATCATTGCAGTGTAAACTTCTTGAGGGAAAGACGAGGTTGTGTTCCCTCTGTCTTCCGGCACCTGGCATGTGGTGGGCATTCAGTGTTTGTTGAGTGAATGAATGAGCACTTCCTAAGGGGTCATCACCATTTGAAGCATGAGTGTACTCCTCACTACCATCTTCTGCAGGAGTTACTGTTGATATTTCCATTTTATAAAAGTGGAACCAAGGAAGAGGAAAGTTAAGAACTTGTTCCAAGGTCACACAAATAAGAAGTGGTGAGCTTGATAATTGGATTTTAGAACCCAAGCTCTTAGCCATTATTCTATACCCCTCCATGAGAATTAATGTGCCTTAAAAAGAGGCTTTCAGGAAGACATTCCAGTACCAGAAGTATAGATTTGTGTTGGTATCTTAATCATAGTTCTACTATTTTGGGGCACATAAGAACTGTCCAAGGTACTTATCAAAAATCAGTTGCCCAGACCATTCTCCCAGACTCCGATTCAGTAAGTGTAGGTGGGGTTTGGGTATCTATACTCCTACCAAGGTATTCGGGTGATTTCTGTGGGCCCCCAAAACTTGAGATCTGTTTGTTTATAACACGACAGGAAATATAGTAATTAATCACACGTTCTGATATTGGTCCTGCAATTTACTGGTTGTGGGACTTTGTACCAGTTATTGAGCCTCTCTGTGCCCTAAGTTTTTCCATCTGTAAAATGGGTACAATAATGGATCCTATCTCATAGGGTTGTTAGGAAGATCAAATGAGTTAATATACACCAACTACTTAGAGCAGTGTCTATCCTATAGTAAGAGCTATGTATGTGTGTGATAAATAAAAATAAAATACGTAACTCATTGGGTTTATGTGAAGATTCAATAAGAAGTTCTTACCCAGAGAAAACCATAATTCAAAAAGACACATGCACCCCAATGTTCATGGCAGTACTGTTTACAATAGCCAGGACATGGAAGCAACCTAAATGTCCATCAACAGAGGAAGAGATAAAGAAGATGTGGTACATATATCCAATGGAATATTACTCAGCCATAAAAAGGAACGAAATTGGGTCGTTTGTAGAGTCATGGATGGACCTACAGAGTGTCATACTGAGTGAAGTAAGTCAGAAAGAGAAAAACAAATACTGTATATTAACACATATATGCGGAATCTAGAAAAATGGTATAGGTGATCTTATTTGCAAAGCAGAAATAGGGACACAGAAGTAGAGAACAAATGTATGGATACCAAGGGGGAAAAGGGGGGCTGGTGGGAGGGATTGGGAGATTGGGATTGACACATATACACTATTGATACTATGTATAAAATAGGTAACTAATGAGAACATACTGTGTAGCACAGGGAACTCTACTTATGAACTGTGGTGACCTAAATGGGAAGGAAATCCAAAAAAGAGGGGATATATGTATATGTATAGCTGATTCATTTTGCTGTACAGTAGAAACTAACATAACATTGTAAAGCAACTATACTCCGATAAAGATTAATTAAAAAAAAAAAAAGTTCTTAGGACAGTGCAGGCACATGGCAAGGATTCCATAAATACTATAGCGGCTTTTGTGATGGAAATGACGGTGACATTGACCGCTCTGTGGAGGGCTTGTGGAGGGCTGGAGTCTGGTTCCGAGCTTCCCTGAGGGGGACTGGGAGGAATGCATTCCCACTGATGTAATGCTCTGTGTAGTCTAGCTCGTATCTATCTATGCAGAGCCCAAAGAGACTACATCTGTAGAAATGCATTCTGTTATTAGAATATATCAGGGCTGCCCAACTAAATCATCACTTGAGTCATAACTGACTAGCATATTTCTAAATTGAAGATGGGATGCTGGTGTTGATGTGATTGCCGTGGGTGGTCAGGGCTTTTGTCCCTCTAGTAATGCGTTAGTTTTGACCTCATGCTTGCCTTTACTCTTGTGCCTAGGTTTCTGTCCATGTTAGAAGAAGAAGTTTATAGTCAAAACTCTCCCATCTGGGATCAGGATTTTCTCTCAGCTTCTTCCAGAACCAACCAGCTAGGAATCCAAACAGGTAAAAAAAAAAATTTTTTTTTGCATAAATCAGAAAACAACCAGGAAGCGTTCGTTGCAGTTCACTCTGCATTTATTTGTATTTTTTTTTTTATCAAGAATTGAAGACTAGCCCCAGCAAAAACAAGTAAAAGCTTGCATCTACGTCTCTGTTGGTGAGGAGAGCAGGTGCAAACCAAACAGTTAAAATAACAACAGCTGCTGCGCCTGCTATGGGAGTTTGCTCAGCCCGCGCCCCACAGCTGTACGGGAGGTTTAAACCCAGGCGGCTCAGGTCTGCAGTCAATGCTGGCTCTTTTTGAAGACACTTACAGTCTCGGTCAATGGCCACATATGCCCAGGAATCATGTCTCCGTCTGGTTTCTGAATCTGTGGGGTCTGGTTTGGGCATCAAGTTGCTCTCATGGATAATGGTAGGATGGTGAGTCTCAGGACGTGAAGTGGGGTCAGGGCGTCAGCTGGCATTGCCTCGGGTCAGCCAGTGGCCTCAGTGAGCATTTTGTGAGGAAGGAAGATGTGTAACTTCTGGAGTCACACTGACCCTAGAAAGAGGGTCTGAATTCCTGCCTTGGATGCTCGGAAAATTTGGAGAAGTTTGGCAAGAGATGCCAAAGCAGTAATTTGTATGTGGCCTTGGGGAAAGATAGAATATGCAGAATTTTGATGTCGAGTTTTTAGTAGATCTAGTTCAATGTGTATTACAGGGGCTCTTAAGTACCGCCTCCAGCAAAGGGTAATTTTATTCTCGCCATTCCCCCACCCCCCAATATTTTAAATTGAATACATACAGTGAAAGGCAACCTTTTTAGTATGTGGCTCTGTGAATGTTGGCAAACACACATAGTTAGTTGTGTAACTATCACTACCATCAGAATATAGAAAAAAAAATATATAGGACAACTGCATCACCCCAGAAAATTCCCTCGTACCCCTTTTGTAGTCCATTCAGTGCTCTAACCCCCAGCTTCGGCAACCACTGATTTGTTTTTTGTTCCTGTAGTTTTGCCTTTTCTAGAATGCCATATGAGTGGAATCATAGTGTTCTGACTCTGGCTTCTTTCACTCAGCATACTGCATTTGAGAAGGTGATTAGAACATTGTTTTTTTTTTTCATCTAGACCCCAAGTTTGGATGCATATAATTAAATCCTTCCAAGCAGAGCACTTAGGGAATGAGGTATTTTGGTTTGGATCAAACCATCTTTGTTTGGCTTCTTGTTACCAGAAACATCTTTTGTGCTGTTTTTCACCTTAGGTCATAGAATATAATTTCATGTTTCTCTGGTTCAAAACCTGTAGCGCTCTGGGGCTTTTCTGTGCATGGACAGAACTCCAGACCTGAGTGTCAGCATTTCCTGGACATGGTCTGTGTAGCACCTGGGCATGTGTTCTGTATTTCTTTCTCTGTCCCCATGTTGTTCACTTTGTCTCTGTCTTTATCTTACCTAACTTTCAAATGGCATCTCTCCCACAAACTCTTTCCTAATTCTCCCCATGCCTTCTAGTAAGGGCTGGATCTCCTTTCTTCTGAATGTTCGTGGAAGCTTGATAATATCCTATCGCCGGTTGTTTAACTTGGCTGCACCATGGCATCACCCATGTGATTTAAAATACTACTGGTTTCGAATAGTGTTATTTATTTGTGGTATGATTAATTATAGAACTTTATTAGTTTGAGACACTGTCTAGGAAGGAAAGAAAATATATTAAAATTTTAGAAGAATTTTAAAAAAAGTTTAGAAACCATCTAAATTTATAGCCTGACTCTTAGTGACTCAGTAAAATATGCCATATAGAAGTTCTTGTTTCAATAAATAGTTAAGAATTGCTTCTGTCAGTTTTTGCCTGTAGATGCTTCTGTGTGTTTGAAAATAATTCCCTTCTTTCCCACAATTATCTCCTGATTTTCTACAATATTTATGGCACTGGTTTAGATACTGAGAATAGCTATAAATAAAACAAAATGATTTATTTTAAGTAAAGAAAAGAATACTACTGATCTCTGAGGCCCCTCCCAAGAGGGTGTGATGTAATTGGCCAAGGGCATGGCCTGGACGTGGCCTGGACATCGAGACTTTAAAAGCTCCTCAGGTGACCTGATGTGCAGCAGTCTGAGTCACACAGCACTCACCTCATGCTACCCTCGCCCCCTTTTCTCTGTACGTCTCTGTCTCCTATGAGTGTGACTCCTGCATGGTCAGAGACCCAGTTTTGCCACGAGAATAGCTGTTACTTCCAGTAAGTGCTTGCCCTGAGGTTTGCTTCCTGTCTTTGAGCCTTAGCACAAACCATGAGAAGTTGGTGTGATTATCCCCTTTATGTGGATGAGAAATGAGAGCTCAGAGAGGAGCAACCAGTTGCCCAAAAGCAGAGCTCGTGAGTGATGGGACTGGGCTTCACACTGGGTCTAATTCCTGTCTCTTGCCCTGTGTTAAGAGCCAGAGCTCTAACCGCTGCTCTGCATGGCCCCAGTGTGCTGTGGAAGGAATGAGTGAAGAACGTGGGCTGGGGACACCAGAGCTATTCGTCAGGGTCATCTTAGTTCTTTTCTGGAGTGACTTCTGGAGAGGATTCTTCTCTGGGTGAAGACTTCCCTTGACCCTCACCTGCTCAAGATGCCTCCCAGTCTGTCCCACTTCCATTGTGTTGTCTGTCATCACACAAGGTGGAGAAGGCGGGTCGTCTCTGACCCTCTGGGAATTTCAGCTTCATCTCTGTGTCTCAGGTCGTCACCCAGTTCAGCTGGATTGTCAGTATTACCTGCTGCCATCGGAAGCAGGCTGTCTTCTCCTGTTCTGCTGTAATTGCAGTGTGTTCTCTGGGGGAAAAGAAAAGTGTAATCACCTGCTTAATTGGCATGTCTGCACATCTATGCAACTGTGATAAATGACATTCATAATGATGGCTCTGAACTTTTGCAAGGTACTCAGATGTCTTCTGAATCACCAGAGCTTCCCCTTTGTGTAGAATCGCTCCAGTGTACTTAGAAATTCAGAAGGCTTGTTTGCTGGGAGGAAAGCCGTACAGCCTGGTGCTTTAGTATATTCTGATCCCCCGTTTTTTTCTTTTTCTTCTGGGGGTGGTGGTTTCCTCACCTATGTTTTGTTTATTTTTATTAAAAAAATTTTTTTATTGTAATGACCTATATGGGAAAAGGATCTAAAAAAGAGTGGGTATATGTAGATATATAACTGATTCACTTTGCTGTACACCTGAAACTAACACAACATTGTAAATCAGTATATTCTGATTCTTTACAAACCAATTGCTGTTCAGTTAGGATTGCTATGGGTCCATGTCTCTCCGTGGCTCAGTTTACTTACTCCATCACTCACTTGGCTATGGGGAGAGTCCCCCGTAGACCACACTGTGGCTGCCTTGACACCAAGATGAATGTGCTCTCTGGGCATCTGTCTGCACTGAGAATGTCCGTGTCCCTCGTCAGTCTCGGCTCATCAGCTAGGGATCAGCAATCACACTAGCAAACAATGTCCTACTTCCTATGATGGCCTTTTTGAAAAAAGGCAAAACAAAAAGGTTTTGTTTGGAAATACTCTCGAACTTACAGAAAAGTTACGAAACTAGGACAAAGCAGTTCCGTGCGCTGTGTGTTCTTTGTTTAATTGTTAACATTTGCCATACTTGCTTCATCATTTCTCCTGTTTCTCTGTCTCTGTCTCACTCCATAAATATGTGTGCACATATGTATGTTTTTTGTCTTCTAAACTATTTGAAAGTTACAAACGTCATGCCCCTTTACTGACTTCAGTGGGTATCTCTTAAGAGTAAGGACGTTTCCTTACTTAACCGCAGTATAGTTATCAAAGTAAGGGATTTTAACCTTGATGCAATATTATTATCTAATCTATGTGCTATTTTCCGTTTTGCCCCTCATCTCAGTGATGTGGTTTATAGAAATTTTTGTGTCACATCGGGAGGCACGTAACGTTGACCTCTCCCATTATTGCTGGTGTGCAGTTTGATTACTGGCTTAGGGTGGGGTTTATGAAGTTTCTCCACAGCAGTGTTACCATTTCTCCCTTTGTAATAAAAATAAAAAGTACTTTTGTGGGGAGATACTTTGAGACTAT
Source organism: Lipotes vexillifer (assembly GCF_000442215.2). Taxonomy (NCBI): domain Eukaryota; kingdom Metazoa; phylum Chordata; class Mammalia; order Artiodactyla; family Lipotidae; genus Lipotes; species Lipotes vexillifer. The sequence continues at coordinate 2,265,366 of NW_006798629.1, read as the reverse complement.
CCTGTCTTTATCAAAATTATATTCATTGGGACTTACCTGGTGGTGAGGTGGTTAAGAATCCACCTGCCAATGCAGGGGACACGGGTTCAAGCCCTGGTCTGGGAAGATCCCACGTGCCGTGGAGCAACTAAGCCCATGCGCCACAACTACTAAGCCTGCGCTCTGGAGCCCGCAAGCCACAACTACTGAGCCCACGTTCCACAACTACTGAAGCCCGCACACCTAGAGTCCGTGCTCCACAACAAGAGAAGCCACCGCAATGAGAAGCCCATGCCCTGCAACAAAGAGTAGCCCCCACTTGCCACAACTAGAGAAAGCCCAAGCGCAGCAACGAAGACCCAGCGCAGCCAAAAATAAATAAAAATAAATATAAAAAAAATTATATTCACAGGGTTTAGACTGCACAGATGATTCTTCCCTGAATCAATTATTATATACTGGCTGCTTCCCCCAGCCCCTGCCAACTTCCATCATTCCCTTCTTACTTGTTGGCATTCTCCTGTATGAAGAGTTTCACCTTCTCCCCACTTATTTATTTATTATTTTATCAATTTGGACTCGGATATCTTTATTCTATCCAATGGGTTATAATCCATCCCTGTCTTTCTTACCATGCTCACATTGGCCCCATAGTTTTTATTTTAAAGATGACTTCTTTGGGGTGATGGGCAGGAATGGGATGGTGTCATGTGCACTTGGTTCCTTATTGCCTAAGAAAGAAGTCATTTAATACCTTCTTTTCCTTTTCCTGGGGGCAGTTATCAATCCACCTCCTGTGGCCGGGACAGTTACCTTCAATTCAAACTCAGCTTGCCTTGAGCAACAGAATGGAGGGAACAACAGTCCTTCCTGTAAAGGCGCTTTGGGGCTTGAGGCAAACCCAGGTAAGCTCTTCGAGGGCATCATAGAGGACTGTGATTTGCCCTAGAAGCTTTATTATCTGAAGAGTGCCAAAGGTGGACTTCGAACAGATTGTACATGTCCAGGATCTCAATGGTTGGAACTCACTTTGAGCTGTATTGGTTAGTTATTGCTGTGTAACAAACCCACTCAAAATGCAGAGTCTTAAAACTGTAATCTTTTATTATCATAGCTCACTCAGCCTGTGTGTTGCCTGGGAGGTGGCTAATCCTGGCTAGTCTCCTTCAGGCTGGGCTTGCATATTTCTCATCCTCCTTCTAGGACCATTGGGTTTCTTCTCCTTCCCTTGGGGCAGAATATGTCCTTAATATGTCCTTATTCTAGGGCAGAAGCAGCAGAAAGCAAGAAGAAATACACTTTCTTGTACCAGCTCAGAACTGGTACCCCATCACACCTGCCTCATTTTGTCATCTAAAGCTAATCACATGGTCAAACTCAAGAATAAAAGGGTGGGGAAATGTACCCTACTCCTTTTATAGGAAGAACTGCAAAATCACACGGCAGAGCATGGATACAGGAGGGGAAAGAATTTGGCCTTGAATGTAATCTGCCATGTGGGCAAAAACATCTCTTAATCCTAAAGGCATTTCACAGTTGCAGGATGTTTTGAAGGTTGCATTTCTGTCCACAGGCTTGACCTCAGACAAATCTTGGGCATGACCAAAGTTTGACATTAAAGAAATGACATAAAAGGGGGAGAGAAGAGGATTTTGAACGAAGTACTAAGCATTTAGCATTGGTGCCACCATTGTCTCTCCCACGTCCAAGGGAGGCACATCACTAATTAATCTGGAAACTCTTTACCGGTGAACTTGGATGCAGACTAAGGTGCTTTCTTATCACATCACTATTAGTAATGTATCAAGTTTGGGGCATATTGGGTATAAGCCTCAGCTCCAAAATAAATAGTTCACTATGTTAATCTTGGGGAATCTTGGAATTCGAAGGCTTCTTGGTCAAATGACTGAAAATATTCTCACTCACCTCCAATCACAGCAAGTAAAAAGTTATGAAAACAAGAACTCAACCAAAACTGTTTAGTAAGTAACATGTAATATTTGGAGAAGCATCTTGTATAGACGAGATACTTGACATTGCTGTGCTCCTTTTTAGCTAAAGTTGATGGGAATGCTATATGGAACATGCTTAGTGGGATTTGCACCTGAGGAATAAATTAGATTTGAACATCTAAAAATTAAAAAAAAATTAATTGTAAAAATAAATGCATTATGACAGAAGGAAAAAAAAGAAAGAAAGAAAAACCAAACATGATGGTAGAAGGGACAGAAAGCCACCATGTAATCTAAGGAGGAAGGTGGGAGGGAGTTCTCCTTGCCTTCGCCTGGCCTTTCCCAGCATGTAACATATTGAGAGTATACCCACTTCAAAGGCCAGTGGCCCTACTCACTTTGTGAGGCATCATTTTAAGGCAAAAAAGCATTGTGAGAGATAGTGAGGGTCATTTTGTGATGAAAAAATTAAATTCACCAGGAAAATAAAACAGTTCATGGGCTTCCCAGGTGGCGCAGTGGTTGAGAGTCTGCCTGCCGATGCAGGGGACACAGGTTCGTGCCCCGGTCCGGGAATATCCCACATGCCGCGGAGCGGCTGGGCCCGTGAGCCATGGCCGCTGAACCTGTGCGTCCAGAGCCTGTGCTCTGCAACAGGAGAGGCCACAACAGTGAGAGGCCCGCGTGCTGCAAAAATAAAAACAAACAAAAAACCAACAAAAAAACAGTTCATGAGTATATTTCAAATATATAGACATATATACATGACATGCATATGACCGCATATATCTATACATACATACATGCAAACATATATGAAAGATGGAGAATTAACAGAACTGCAAAGAGAAATAATCACTTCAAACCAACCAACAGTTGAAGTCTGGAAGAAACATCTCTGATTCATTCATAGATCAAGCAGACAAAACTGTCAGTAAGGACAGAAGCCCTGCAAACACGATCAACAAGATTAATCTAACATATGTGTAGAGAGCACTCAAAGTCGGAAAAATGCACATTCTTTCCAAGGAGACGCTTAATTTACAAATAATTGGTCAAGTCTTAGTCCATAAAGCAAGTTTCGAAAAATTTTGACGTTTGGTATCATGGACCATGTTCTCTGACCACAAAGTGATAACTAGACTCACCCCTTAATATGCAAATGAAGAGACACATGCCTTAATAACTCATATATCAAGTTAAAAAATTATCATGGAAAATAGAAACTATTTAGAATAGATCTACGGTTGGCAGTTACTGTGAGACCTCCTCCCTTCCCTCTCCTGCCTTCCGCTGCGCCCCTCCCCTGGTACATGGAGGGTTGACGTGCACACCTGTCAGTGTTATTAGAAAATTAGTTGGATTAGTTGGCATGTGCTTTGTGGTCAAAATAACCCATCGTTTACCCTTTTATTTTGATCATCAAGGAGAAAAGAGGAAAATGAATGACTCTCATGTTTTGGAGGAGGCCAAGAAACCCCGAGTGATGGGCGATATTCCACTGGAATTAATCCACGAGGTCATGTCCACCATCACGGACCCTGCAGCGATGCTCGGGCCAGAGGTCAGCAGGGTGAACCTAGGCAGCCAGCTGGTGGACCCCTTCTACTCTCCGGGCCACTCCAGCTGTTGGGAATGGGGATGGTATTGCCAAGAGAGAGCATGTCATGCTACCCTGGTTTGCATTTTGCCTGGTGGTCAGAGTCGGAAAGGCAAGAAAAGCTGATGGAGAGCTGATTCCCCTTGATGACTGTTATATCACGGGGAAACATAATCTCACGCAGTTGAAGGCATTTCTCCTCCTTCAACTTTTTATCTTGAAAAATTTAAACCCTCATAAATGTTGCAAAAAACTCCATGCTAAAGATCCAGAGACTCTTTATTTAGATTCACCAATTGTTAACATGCCTCATTTACTTTCCCTCTGTCGAGCTCTCTCTCCTGTGAAGCATTAGGAACCATTTCAGAATTCAATACAGACATCATAACACTTCACCTCTAATTATATTTGCATGTATCTCCTAAGACTGAGACTGTTCATTCACATTACCTCAGTGCAGTTATCACCTCCAGCAAATTTAGCCAGGTTACAGTATTATCTAATGTATGGGTTGGCAGTCTACAGCCTGCGGGCCAAATCCAACCCACTTGCTGGTTTTGTAAATAAAGTTTAATTGAAGTGTATTGTCTGTGTCTGCCTTGCACTACAAAAGCAGATCTGAATTATTGGGGGAAGTCTGACTGCAAAGCTTAAGATAGTTTTCCCCTGGCCCTTTATAGAAAAGTTTGCTTAGACAAAGTTATATTAGACCGTTGGCCTAATATACAGCCCATATCCAAATTTCCCGTATATCCAAATTCTGTCCATTATAACATTTGCTGCTGTTGTTGGAGGATCAGTCAGGGATCATGCACTGCATTTAGTTCTTATCTCTTCACCTCTTTTTTTTTTTGGTCACGCTGTGTGGCTTCCGGGATCTTAGTTCCCTGACCAGGGATTGAACCTGTGCCCCCGGCAGTGGAAGCATGGAGTCCTAACCACTGGACCACCAGGGACTTCCCCTCTTCACCTCTTTAGTCTCCTTTATTCTAGAACAGTTCCCCAGCCCTCTTTTGGTCTTTTGTGGCAGCACTGTTGTTGCAGAGTCCTGGTCACTGGTTTTGCATAATGTCCCTCTACCTGGATTTGTCTGTTTATGCATGATTAGATTCAAGTAAAGCAATTCTGGTAAAAGTACTGCTGTCAGTTTCATTGTGTCCTATCCAGGGGCAAAGCAGTTTAAGATGTTTCTGACAGCTTCCAGAAAATGAAGAAATGGCTCGGAGATTATTTTGCAAAACATCTTTAAAAATTTTTTTACTATGGCTCTGCTAGATCAAAGTATCCATTTTCAATTTGTCATGTTTCCTTAGAGGTTTGTTTCATGGTAGTGACATAATTCAGAGAACCAGAATGTTGTTAAGAGAGAGATCTTCTTGTAAAATTGTTCTTTCCATTTCCTTCTAGATATCCAGACCTGGGGACTTATGACTGTAGTACCTTTTGTGTACTTGTCTTCTGGGGATTTAGTAACTTCACGGATTAGTTTAGCTCAGTTTTTCTCAGCTATAAAATGTGGATGTAGTTACACATTTCAGGATGTGTTGGGTGGCTTTAGTAGTGTCCTGGAGTTGACTTGTACTGGTGTGCGCAAGGCAACTGTTACATTTTCAGGAATTTTGTTTGCTGGTTGTTAAATACGTTGGTAGCTTGAAACTGACGACATTGGCATCCGGGCACCTGGGCAACGCCATAGACCAGTGAAATGAGCATGTGCCACCAATGGGCTTTTCTCCCTTGGGGAGCTGTTGTTTGAACACTGACCTGCACCCCTCTGAGCGCTGGCACAAGGTTGTGCTGCGAGCTGTGGTTGAGAGTAGTCAACGGAGACTCCTGTGCAAAGAAAACCATCTTCCAAGAAGAGGTGCTGACAGTATAAGTAAGACTGCCACTATTGGGCCTGTACTAGGATCTGTCATCCCGAGGGTGCTATAATGCTCAGCCAGATGGAGTTCCTAAAAACCAGGGACTGGCAAACTATAGCCCTCAGGCCAGATCCAGTCTGCCTTCCCCCCTTTTAAGTAAAGTTTTATTGGAATTCTGCTTCACCCAGTCATTTATGTGTTGTCTGCAGCAGCTTTCGCCCTACAACAGTGTTGGCCAGTTGCCACAGAGACCTTATGACTTGCAGATCTAAAATATGAGCTCCCTGGCCCTTTACAGAAAGTTTGGTGACTCCTGATCTACACCAAATCTCCGTGTACACGTACAATACTCTGGTCCCTCAAAATGCTCTACCTACCTATTTTGTTTTCATAACTTGTGTGTGTTGGTTGGGACCCTGAACATCCACAAATGTGCGTCTTATTAGAACGCAGAAGAGAGGCATTGCTATGTCCTATCCCTCCTGTCTTAAGAGAAGAGCTCTCTGTGTAATGTTTTCCTGTCTCCTGCGTCCCAGACCAATTTTCTGTCAGCACACTCAGCCAGAGACGAAGCGGCAAGGCTGGAGGAGCGCAGGGGCGTGATTGAATTTCACGTAGTGGGCAATTCCCTGAACCAGAAGCCCAACAAGAAGATACTGATTTGGCTGGTGGGGCTGCAGAATGTGTTTTCCCATCAGCTGCCCCGGATGCCAAAGGAGTACATCACACGGCTTGTCTTTGACCCGTAAGTCGTGCTCTGCTCTTTCTTCTCCCTCTTTTCCCTCTTCTTTCTTTCTTTCTTTTTTTTTTATTTTTTGGCCACACCACATGGCACATGCGATCTTCGTTCCCCGACCAGGGATTGAACCTGTGCCCCTTGCGGTGGAAGCGCCGAGTCTGAACCACTGGATCACCAGGGATCACCTGTCCCCTTTTTTCCCTTTTAACTGAAAGAGGAACTACTCAGATAGTGAAAGTCAGCCATAGTCACCCACCGAGTCCTGCTGCCTCTCGTCACACTGTGGATACAGAGTGGCATCACGATAATTGCCATGGCTAAAGGCATTAAGGTTAATTTTTCAACAGTTCGTCAATTTTTTGTTAATGAGGCTTTATACTTGTAAGTTGCTGGTGACCATCCTGTGCGTCATTCATTATAGCAATGAAGGAATATATAAACGCTAAGAAGGCATCCCACTTTTTTCACAGTCAAAATATTCTTGATTTTGGTATCTTAACTAGGTACCATTGTTGCCAGGGTCTGTAAGCCCTGAGATTATTGGGGTTAACTTTGACGATCCATTACATTAAAAAGCAAAAAACAAAAAAGTAAACTTTCCTACTTGAATGTATTTTAACACATGGAACCCAGTAGCCTATGTGCATTGTGATCCATGCATGTGACTATTCAGACAGAAGGCCTGATAGGATTCTGGAATGCAGGTTTTAGCAAATTGTAACTGTGGCTTTGGTTTTCTTTTCCACATTGTTTCCGTGCTGTTTTTGAGTGAGACTAAACTGTTCAGAAACACATACCATGTTTGTCCCTGCCTTTGTGTTCTCCCTCTGGACTCCCACTGTGGGTCCGTGGGCATCAGGGGTGCCCTGTTCCAGCGCCAGTCAGCACCTCCCCACACGCTCTGTTCTTTATTTGTAACCTCAGAGCCTCCTTAGGTGGCTGGCCTTTGTCCCCATGGAAGCTCTGGTGCCATCTCAGGCAGGCAAGCTTGCTCTAAAAGTCCACAGTAAAGAATGGTCTGGGGGCTTCCCTGGTGGCGCAGTGGTTGGGAGTCCGCCTGCCGATGCAGGGGACATGGGTTCGCGCCCCGGTCCAGGAAGATCCCACATACCACTTAGTGGCTGGGCCCGTGAGCCATGGCCACTGAGCCTGCACGTCCGGAGCCTGTGCTCTGCAACGGGAGTGACCATGACAGTGAGAGGCCCGCGTACCGCAAAAAGAAAAAGAATGGTCTGGCGAGATGGTGGCTAGATAGAGGAGGTTTCCGTGGAAAAATCAAGAAGAAACAAGCCCCTGCTTTTCCTGGCTGGTTCATGAGGAACACCCCAAACAGTATATTTGTGTAACCAAGAGAAGTAAAACTTTGACATAATCTTATTCTTTCAGAAAACACAAAACCCTTGCTTTAATTAAAGACGGCCGTGTTATTGGTGGTATCTGTTTCCGAATGTTCCCATCCCAAGGATTCACAGAGATTGTTTTCTGTGCTGTAACCTCCAATGAGCAAGTCAAGGTAAGCGTGACCCAGGAGCATCCTCTCACTGCGTGTGTGTGTGTGTGTGTGTGTGTGTGTGTGTGTGTGTGTGTGTGTGTGTAGCGTACACGCTTCCTTGTATCCACAGTCAGGCTCTACCGGGCTTTGTTGGACCTGGGCGCGGGGTCTGGGGACACCACACAGCCCCTGGTGCAACTCAGGCGAAGTTTACAGCAAGTGAAGAGATGTTTGAAAACACGTCTCAGTGTTACTGATCATTTCCACGTGCAGACATGTCTACACACACCTGGGGGCACTGCACCACCAGAAGGGGTGTGGTACGATGTGGATTAGGGGATGATTTAGGTGGCTCACACCTCAGAAAGATTTCTCATGACCTTGTGCCTAATGGGGGACAAGGACTAAAGAAATTCTGTCAGGGAAGTCATGACATTTGAATAAATTTAGAAATATTCATGAAGGTTTGGAATGTGGGTCTTTTTGGAGTGTGTGTGTGTGTGTGTGTGTGTGTGTGTGTGTGTGTGTGTGTGGCTGATTTGCCTTCCCGATTGTCCTTGGCATGGGTCCCGTCCTTCCCAGGAGCCAGACTGTCTTATTGATAGTGTGCTTGGCATTGCAGTCTGACTGGAATAAATCAGATTCTCAATTGTCAGAAAGATTTAGATTGTGTTGTGTCATCCTCTGCTGCTTTTGTGAAAGTGGAACCAGAAATGTGTCTTCAGGCTATAATTCATTTGGTACTTTGGGAGCCCTAAAATCATGCAAAAATATGGCAATTGGTCGAAAGATAAGTAGGTCAGGATTTGATGGCTGCTGAGAAAAATTATTGGCAGGTCTAAGGCAACGTTGTCCACTGATATATAATGCAATGTGCAAATGTGAGCCATGTATGTGATTTTGAGTTTTCTAGTAGCTACATTAAAAGAAAAAAAGAAAATAGGCAAAAATAATTCTAAAAAATTATACTTTATTTTACTCAGGGTATCCAAAGTGTTGTCATTGTGACAGGTACTCAGCGTCCAAGAATTATTGAGACATTTTACATTCTTTGATTTGTATTAAGTCTCAGAAATCAAGAGTGTATTCCACACTCACACCTGTGTCAGTTTGGACTAGCCACGTTTCAGGTGCTCACTGGGCTTGGACAGTGCCGGCCTAAGGGCACTTCAGCTACAGTGAAGCAATGCCAGTTACAGAAACCAAAAATGGATCTCTGGAAGGAATCATGAGCTGCCTGCCGGCTGAAACCAGGGCCATGGGTGCTTTTGGCTTCATTAACAGCTCTCTTCTGTGTAATGGTCACGGTGCCAATTAACAGCTGCTGTGGTTTCCTCTCACAAAGCACAAATGGGGCTTTTGTCTTTGACTCACAGCACTCAGCATCCAAGGACAGACAAAATTCATCAGTATCAAATTCATCATTCTGACCGGAGAAGGTGAGGGCCCACATTTACCTGAAACCGATCTCTGGCTCTTTTTCAAGGAACTTTGACTCTGTGTCTTTAGATGGTACTGTTGCTGTGCTTATCACAGGTTTATTTCCCCCTAGCCAAAGTGAGAAACGGTAAGTGTCCAGAATTTAGGAACTTACTTAAAAGAAAAATTTGGTTTGGCTTTTCATAGGGAGAGGAGCTAGAAAATATGTCCTTGGTTTATAATTTCAGAAGATTGCCTAATTTTTGTTTGCAAAGAAAGCTACACCAAGCAGCTTGTTTGGAAAGGTTGGTTAAGGTTGCCTTGGACACTTTTAGGATACCAGAGGGAAACTAAAGCTGTTTAATATGAATTGGATGCTTTGTCTTATTACTTCCCAGAAGGGCAGTGTATATTTTTTCCCCCAAACCATGTAATTTTCTAAAGACTTGAAGGAAGGTGGCCAAACATCACAAACTGAGTAGGAAAAACTAAAAGAAAAGCCACCTTTTGTAAGTGACTTAACTGGTTTTAGAAAATGAAGGTTAATCTTTCAAAACTGGATAGAATGGATGCATGTGATGGAAGTCAATTCTGGTAGCACTTATTTGTGAAAACAGAAAGTTCGTAAGTGGAGGTTTACAATTTTGATTTGAGATATTAAAAATCTTGGCTAAATGATACTTTAAAATTTGCACGCACTCATTTTGGAGACTAAGCGTATATACAAATTCCTGTGAATGCTTTAAATAAGATTTGCATATGAATTTATCTTGCTCAAAACACATGCAAGATAACATTTGAGAATTTACTTAAAGCTCCTCACCTGGTTTTAGAATAGCTCATCTAAGAACTATTTGGGTTTGACATTATATGCAACTTTAACGTTACATGGCTAATACTTATTTATCATAGTAAGTAAGTATTTAAATAAACACTGAAGTTACCAGGTGGATTTGGAAAGGAATCCTTTTGGTGATCGTTGAAAATAAAGGCATACAAAGGAGGGAAATAGTTCTGGGGTGAAAAATCTAAACATTTGCATACAATAGCTTAACACTGTGAGTGCCTCTTTCACCAAGGAAATACACAGAGAGGATTCAAGTTACAAGGCACAGTCCCTACTCACAAGCAGTTGGAATCTGGAAAATTTCCTTGGAGAAATGACAGATTAGTGGCTGTTGATGAAGAATATCTTATGCAGGTTTTGAGAAGCTATTTACAAAAGAACCATTATTCTTCTTGAGTAAAATCCTTGGATTGTGGGTGAAGGGGAGAAAATGCATAGTTCTACTAGCTGCTTACAAGATGGTGTATACAGTGAAAGCCTAACCCTTCTCCACCAACCACATCTAGGTTAAACTCACATCTAGGTTAAAGTGAGTTTCATCAGAGGACGCATTTCTTACTGATTTCTAGATATTACTATTCTTGTGCACATGCAGTAGCCAACCCTTCCCTTTTCTCCAGTTTTTTTCCCCCCACTTTTCTTTAAAAATTATATTTAATTACATAGGTCATGCACAGATACATTTTTCAGAGAAAGCAAAAATCCCATCCCCCCTTCCCCCTGCTGTCCAGTCATTGTCAGCCTGGTGTGCATCCTTCTGGGTGCTTCTCTATATTATGTACATGGACATGGTGTGGTCTGTTGTTGTTTACATAACTAGAATTCATACTGTACATGACTGAAGAAAAACCTTTCCATTATATCTTAGGGATCTTTCAACTTTAGTACATAAACGTGGTTATTTAAATTTATATTTAGATCAATTAAAATTAAATAAAATTTAAAATTCAGTTCCTTAGTCACTCAAGTCCTCGGTAGCTGCATGTGACTAATGGCTACCATATTGGATAGCATAGATGAAGAATATCTCCATCATTGCAGAAATCCCTATTGGATAGGGCTAATATGGAACTATTTTATTCTTTTTATGTAGATTTGCCTAATGTAGGTGGACCATAATTTATGTAACTGTTCCCTATGGAAGACATTCATGTTTATTTCCAGTTATTTTCTATCACTAACAGTGCTCTGTTTGGGAATGATTTCTAGACACTGAAAAGTGGCATCGCTGTAGGAATGGCTATGGCCAGAGTCTCAATTCAAAAAATTATTTCCAGATCACCCTTCTCAGTGGGTTTACCAATTTAACACTTTCACCAGTGGTGATAGAGAGTACCATTTCCCTGGGTATTGTCAACCTTAAAGAAACTTGCATATTGCTGAGTGAAATATTGCATCTCGTGATGGAGTGCTCTGATTACTGTTGGGATCAGACATCTTTTTTTTTTTTTTTTAATTTCTTGGTTATATTTATTGCTTGTTCCTTTGATGATTTATCTTTTTTTTGTATTGATCCTATCGAAGGTATTATTTATGCATTCTTGATGTTAATTTTTTATAATATCTTGTATATCTGTACTGTCCCATTTTGTCATTTTGTTTATGGTATCTTAAATTGCTTATGAAATCTGTAAAAGAAGTTTTAAACTTTGAAGCGGTCTACTTAATAATCAGTCTTTTGTGCTTTCGCATTTTATATTTTCTTTAAGAAGCCTTTCTATATCCCTAGGTTATAAACCCACTTTCCTGTATCTTTTTGTAATACTTTTGTATAGGTTTATTTTTCCTTACATTTAGATTTCCAGTCCGTCTTCTTGCCACTTGACAAAACCTCTTTAAGGCTTAGCTTACACATCTTCTTTTCCTTCTCCCTCTTAAATATCTTATAGCCTTTTCCTCTATTATAGGTACAAATACATCACTCTGTACCAGTGCTGTGCAATAAAAATACATCTGTGAGCCTCAAATGCAAGCCACATGTGTAATTTAAAAATCTCCAATAGTCGTATTACAAAAAAAACTAAAACGAAACAGGTGAAATTAATTTTGATATTTTCTATTTAACCTAGTGTGTCCAAAATACTGCCATTTCAACATGTAATAAGTTTAAAAGTCATTAATGAGAGTTTTTTCCCCTGGTGTGTATTTTACACTTGTATGTCTCATTTGGACTTGTCACATTTTCATCGCTCAAAAGCTACACGTGGCTAGTGGCTACCATATTAAACAGCCAGTTTTATATGTAATTATGAGTTCTATATGTCTGTCTTCCCCATTTTACTGTCTTCTCAAGAAGAGAGAGATTTCATTCGTCTTTTCATCTGAGTTTTATTCAAACTCACAATGTGTCAGTGTTGTGATATGTTCGGGAAAAGCTAACATGTCCATGGGTAATATCAATGGAAGAATAATTTCCAGAATAGGGAGATGGTAATACTCTTCTATGTACTGGACAGACTGTCCCCTGAATATTATTATGCTTGGTCTTGGGATCCATGCTTTAGAAGGGTATTGTTATACAGCTGCGGTCCCCAACCTTTTTGGCACCAGGGACCAGTTTCGTGGAAGACAAGTTTTCCACGAACCGTGGGAGGGGTGGGGGTAATGTTCAGGTGGTAATGCGAGCGATGGGGAGCGGCTGTAAATACAGATGAAGCTTCGCTTTCTCGCCCCTCGCTCACCTCCTGCCGTGCGGCCCGGTTCCTAACAGGCCACGGACAGGTACCAGTCTGTGGCCCAGGGGTTGGAGACCCCTGTTATACAGGAGAAAACCCTGAAAAGTGTGACTAGATTGAGAAAGGGTC
>NW_006798629.1:2205870-2252547 GCF_000442215.2 Lipotes vexillifer | reverse complement strand
CTTCCGATCATGCCATATGAAGAACAACTGAAGCTTGGCTTAGTACCTGGGAGGTAGGAATGGGCATGGGTGAGGGAGGATAATTTTCAAGGGTTTGGAGAGTTGTTAAAAGCAGGGACCAGTCTTTGTTATTCTAGGAGTAGAACTAAGGTCAATAGGTAGGAGGAACAAGGGGTCAGATCTCAGGTGAACACAGGAAGAACTTCCCAACCATAATAGTGGCTGAAAATTAATTGGTCTAAGGACTGAGCAAGCACCCTAAACCGGAGGTGTTCTAGCAGCTCACCTTTCCAACGTAGATGGCAGGAGACTTTTAGTGTCACATGGGATAGAATTATAGACCAGATGACTTCCAAAGATCCTTCTCTGCTGTGGGCCTATAGTTCCATGATAACATACCTATGAGCATGTTTGTGTTCTTTAGAAAAGTGTGTCACCAAATTCTAAAATACTGATGTGAAGGTATTTGTATCTGGATGCTTGGGTTTACCTTCATCTTCTTTTTATGAGATTCTAAAACCAGCCCTTTAAATTTATAGATTTTTCTTTAAGCATTGTACATCACCGAAAAATCTGGTGCTTACTTTTTTTTCGCATTTCAGTCATTAATTTATTTATCATTGTTCACTATTTTTAGTTACTTCCTAATGTCTTCTGGCTCACTCAGAGGTTCGGGGCTTCTCAGGCTTTCCTTGGAAAGGTCTGATAAGACCGAGTTGAAAACCCTATGTACATGATGATACAGTTCTTTGGAAGGACTGCTGATTTGTTGTATGTAGGAAACACCTGGATTAGTTAATATTCTAGTAGAGATTAGCCCTTCTCACTTACATTGCTCTGTTCATCTCAGGTTCTCAAATACTTTAAACATAAGCAGAAATTCATAATCAGTATTTATTCCAAAAACCTCTTTATTAATATTCAGTGTGTAATCTCTAGGACTGAATGAGAAGCTTGTAGCCTTGGTGTGTTCTTTTCGAAGAGCCAGAAACTTGTATCTTCAAAAGATGATTGTATCTCCATTCAGGGATTTTGAATTTGTTTGGTTTTACAGCTCATTTTCAAAGTTCAGAAATGCAAGAAGGGTGTTGGTGTTCTACTGGCAATACATACTCCTAAATTTGCCAGTACTCCCAGTGAAAATATGGGACTTTCTTTTCTCCAGAACCTAATATATTTGTCTGCATACTGACTTGCCCACAGGGCTATGGAACACACCTGATGAACCATTTGAAGGAATATCACATAAAACATGACATCCTGAACTTTCTCACCTATGCAGATGAATATGCAATTGGATATTTCAAGAAGCAGGTGGGTCTTTTCACGTGCAACCCTGTTCTGTCATTCCTTTACTTAATATGCAATCAGGTAGCTTTCATGCAAATAAGTACCCACCCTCCGCCCCCCACTGTTTTCTCCTTATAAGAGGGGCATCCATTTATTTTGCAAGCCTTAAGCCAGAGGTAAGCTTCAGTCTGGACTAGAGGGTATGACCAACACATTGTAAGTACTAAATAAATGTTTGTTGAGTGAATGAATGAACGTCATCTATAATGTGCTATCCCCAGGCTAAGGAGAAATTCCCATTGCTGGGGGACTGAATGAGAGAAATAGATTCAGTCTCTGGAAGACCTTCATTTATGACAGCAGAGAGGAAATTCTGATGTTTACAAAGGGTTCCAGACAATCCTGGTCCAACAGCACACAGGCGGCTGGGAGCTTGGCTGCATCTTAGTTCTTTCTGTCAGAAGTTTCCATCTCAGCACTCTGAGGATTATACTTCGCTACATATTTTTTAATAGTGCTTTGTAATTCTAAATTCCTAAACATTTTCCACTTACTTTTCTGATGACAAAAGTAATGTATAGTTACTGTAGAAATTTTGGAAAATGAAATGAAGCACAAAGAAAAGAAGAAAAATTCCTTGTAATTCTACCACCCAGAGAAATTTACTGTTAACGTTTTGACAGATACCCTTCTAATATTTTTTCTCTGTGTGTGTTTGTCTGTATATAAATAGAAAAAGTGGCTCATTATTGCATGTAATTTAATCACTTACATTTTTAACTTAATATAGTCTCATTTTTCAAATATGATTTTTGATGCTTCTCTGAAATTTTGTTGTATAAATGGAGAATAATTTATTAAACCAATACCACATTTGGGGGACATTTAGGTATTTTTTTAAGTAAGTGTCCATGTGTGAATGTGCGCTTCCAGAAGTATTTAAGGTTTTGTTATGCACTGCCAAATAATTTCTCCTCTTGTCAGCAATGTATAAGGAAACAAGTTCATAATTGAAAAAAAAATATTTTTTTTACCCCTTTCCTAGGTGACAAATTGTGCATTTATTTGATTATTGTGAAGTTTGACTTGTTTTTCCTTGTTCATTGACCCTTTGTATTTCTTCTTTTTTTGAATTGCCAATTCATTGCATTTTGCCTCTTCTTCTATTAAAATATTTATTTTTTTATTGATCTGTGAGAACTCAGCTATATAAAGATAATAACCTTTTATTTTATGATTTTTCTCCCGTTTGTCATTTGTTTTTCCACATTGCTTATGGATTTTTTTTAATGTACAGAATTTTAAAGATTTTATTCCATAAAATCTATTAACCTCTTTTTAAAATACAAGTCCTTACATGACTAGAAAGCTTTCACTCCTCTGATGTCAGATAAGTAACCTCCTATTTATTTTCTCCTCATTCTTTACGATGCCTTTGTGACTTTCGTAATAAAACTCACTAGAGAGAACTCAGTGGGTTTGTTTTACTGGGGGCTTGAGTGTCAGCTTTCCTAGGCAGTAACAACATTGTGGAGAAGAAATCTCAGGCATGCTTCTTAAATGACTTGTCTGTGGTCCTCTTTGAGGCTGATGTCAGTAATTGCTTGGAAAATAAGTTTTTGCTAAAAGAGGAGGGAGGAAATTTAAAGTCCAAGTAATTTTCTGCAAAAATTTGAAATAGACACCATAAAGAAAGTCGTTATAGATATATGACTGTATGCCCTGTATAACTATATTATTACAGCTTAAAGTATGTAAATGAATATACTGCAAAGCATTAATATCACTGAAACAACCACTGTCATGATGGTCTGGAAGTTTTTCTGTTTTTTAATAAATTTATTTATTTTATTTTATTTTTGGCTGCGTTGGGTCGTTGGGTCTTCGTTGCTGCGCGTGGGCTTTCTCTAGCTGTGTGGAGCGGGGCTACTCTTCGTTGCGGTACGCGGGCTTCTCATTGCGGTGGCTTTTTTTGTTGCGGAGCACGGGCTCTAGGCATGCGGGCTTAGTAGTTGTGGCGCACGGGCTCTAGTCACGTGGGCTCAGTAGTTGTGGCTCGCGAGCTCTAGAGCGCAGGCTCAGTAGTTGTGGCGCACGGGCTTAGTTGCTCCGTGGCATGTGGGATCTTCCTGGACCAGGGTTCGGACCCGTGTCCCTTGCATTGGCAGGCAGATTCTTAACCACTGCGCCACCAGGGAAGCCCGTCTGGAATTTTTTTTCCCTGTCAAGTAGGTGTTTCATTTCCTCAACATCAAGGTTCTTATTGCTATATTTTTGGACAAATTTTGCTTTCAGAATTTAGATCAATGTTAGTTATTGATTTGTGGAGCATCCTAGAGGCCCCCTGTCTACTTTGGGAGAAATTGTGCAGTTTAATGCAAAATTAAACCTTATTTTTACTTAATAGCCATTTTTGTTAAAGACTTTTTAATATTATTTGTGTTTTACTAGGTTTATTTTTTATGTTGAATTGCTTCCTATCTGCACAGTTGATTTTTGATGTTTCTGAACTTCTTGGAAGGGTTTCATGCTAATTCTCCCCAGGAAAATAGGATGAGAGCTTGGACCTGTGCTGGGCACCAAGACAGGCCTAGCACATAGTTAGCACTCAGAGAGGATGTTTGATGCACAGGCCTCTGTATAAATGAAATTATTGACCTTGCAGGGTTTCTCCAAAGAAATTAAAATCCCTAAAACCAAATATGTTGGCTACATCAAGGATTATGAGGGAGCCACTTTAATGGGATGTGAGCTAAATCCACAGATCCCATACACGGAATTTTCTGTCATCATTAAGAAGCAGAAGGAGGTAAGTACGTGACTGACTCGGGGGTACCCGACTGGTCTGCGCAGACCAGTCTCTTTTGGGGTGAAGTGTGCATCCCTGGGCTCTGTGGGTGTGGGTCTGCTGGGTACCATAACCTCGGTTTGCTCTGTTTTGTCTAGATTTCTTCTTTGAAGGTATCCTTTATCTTCTCTCTAAGTCACCACTTCTAAGGGGGGCGGTACCTGTTAAATTGGTGTAAAATACAAAACTTGTAAAATATGATAGTAAATCTTAATTTCACCTTCAAGGCCTCTTACATGCTGGCCCCATTCATCCTTCGCAAACTCACCTCTTTCTTTCCCTTTGTAAACTAATCTCCAAAGGCTGTTACTGATGCTTTAACCCTCTTGCTTGGTATCTTCATCCTTTACCCACTTCCTCTCCCAATGCGTGTACACACACACACACACACCTACACAGATGGGACCACTTCCGCCTGTTTTCCATTCCTCTTCGAACTGTCTTGAACACTAGTTTGATCCACTCATTTGAATTTCAGTTAGTCATTACCTTCCATATTTATCTTAGTTTGTATTCACCTCTCCTTCTGCATTGCAAGTTCTGAAGGCTTATACTTCCAGATAGTAAGTGATTTGTTATCTGGAGAGGACTCTTTTTTTTTTTTTTTTGGCCGCACTGCATGGCATGCGGGATCTTAGTTCCCCGACTAGGGATTGAACCCACGCCGCCTGCAGTAGAAGCGCAGAGTCTTAACTACTGGACTGCCAAGGGAAGTACCAAGTGATCTGGTATCTGATGCTGGGGGGAGTCTTTTATGCATATGAACTAAAAGAGAAGCAGTAAAGGGAAACGTTGATAGATTTGACTACGTAGTAATTTTTACATTTTTCTAAGTCAGGGAAAAGGAACATACGGAGATCATAATTAGGGGAGTGTAACAGAAGCCGTTTATTAAATGAATGAGCTTTATGTGTTAAGCCCAGGATCATCCCCTTGGTACCCCTAGTTCTTGGAGTTCAAAAACTGGGAGTTTGCACCTGGGTCACCCCACATCAGTCCCACTTGTTACTTCAGTTATTCGTTCGAGTGTACTTTTCTCTAGCGAGTAACAGAAAAGACCTCTGCCTTAAACCTGTCTTTGTTTTCTGGTTTCTGCTCATTTCCCTGATCCCAGTTCTTAGTTACTTGTCAGATGTCACTGACATAACAGATGTAAAGCTCCTTACGCAGTGTCTGGTGTATAGTAGGTGCTCAGTAAGTATTTCCTTTTACTTAAAGTAGCTCAGAGTTGTTCTTATGCTTCCCGTGGAAGTGAGCAAAAGGCTTTTATTAAATTAGAAAATAAAAACAACCTCTGTTGTTTCTTGGTCAGAGACGTCAGCCTAAGACAGAATTCCACATAGGGTGCTTGGAGAGTTAATACAAGCACAGCAGGCTCCTCTCCCTGTTCTCCGCTGGGCTTAATGAGCAGGTCTGAATTCGCAGCCCGTTGCGCAGAGCTATTTTAGATGGCAGCAAAGCCTCAGCTTTTGAGAAGACAGCGCCCCATCCCCTTCCTCTTTCTCTCCCCTTGGATTCCTCCCCCGCCACCTCCCTCTCAGCCTCCAGCCTTCCCTAACAGGCGCACCACTGAATGCATGAGAGATCGGAGGTCACCCTAAGAAGGTATTTGGATTCATGTAATATCTTCTTCCACAGAATTCAAGTGATTTTTACAAGTGTCATTTATTCCAGCTCTGGAAACCCCCTTGGAGAAGGTAGGGACGAATAGTGGGAAGGAACAAATTGTAGGGAGATGGAGGGTCTTCCCCGCCGTGGAAGCATACAGAGCAGTCACTTGTGGTTGTGGTTAGCGGGGGTGGAGAGAGAACCAGTGCAGTTGCACAGGTGGAGCGGCAGGTGGGAGCTGAGTGCTGTGGGGAGTGAGGACTCCAAGGCAGGGTGGGATGCAGCGGCCCTAGCATCATCTCGCATCTTCGGAGGTGGTGTCATGGGACACGTGTCTAGAACGGGGTGGCCTGGAAGGGAATCAAGCATGAGCAGAGATTCAGAGTCCAACATAAGTGGATTCACGGGTGTCTGCACACCTGGGACCATAGGCGTGTGAGTGATGAAGGCCACTACTTGAGAAAGTGTGAACAGGCCGTGAGCAGGCAGGACTGAGTGTGGGTGTGTCTGGGGGGCTGGGAGGTGGGGGTAATTCCTAAATCTCCGTTCACATGTGAGGCTACGTGAGACTGGGCTTGGAGGGGCCAAAGTAAGAGTGAGGAAAAGCAATGGGATCTTTGTAGGAAGACATGCTAAAACTTGGTGAAATATTAAAGATGGGGGAGTTGCCCCCAATTTTCTGTTTGGGAAGACTAACACCAACAGCGGTAGAATGAGAGACGGATTTGAGTAGAGAAAGATGACAACATGGTGATGAAGTGAAGACATTTTCTAGGGAGGTGAAGATAAGAGACTGGAACGGAAGTGAAATGTCTTCTTTCTCCAAAGTGATCCTCAGAGGCGCAGAGAGGTTGCGAAGCCCTCCATGCCCCACCTCCATTACCAGTCACCTCAAGGTGCTACCTGAGGGTATAGAAGCCACCTGCTAGGCTGTCACATTTGAGGGCATCCTTGGTGAAGAGAAAAAACTTTCAAAATTATATTTGAAATTACATTTTCTGAAGGCCTTCATATAAGAAATTGTCATTGGGATTCTTTCTTTAAAAAACTTTTTTACTGAAATGTAGTTGGTTTACAATGTTGTGTTGGTTTCAGGTGTACAGCAAAGTGAGTTATACACATCTATTCTTTTTTAGATTCTTTTCCATTATAGGTTATTGCAGAATATTAAGTATAGATCCCTGTGCTATGCAGTAGGACCTTGCTGTTTATCTATATTATATATAGTAGTGTGTATACGTTAACCCCAAACTCCTAGTTTATCCCTCCCCCGCTTCCCCTTTGATAACCATAAGTTTGTTTTCTATGCCTCTGAGTCTGTTTCTGTTTTGCAAATAAGTTCATTTGTATCATTTTTTAAGATTCCACATATAAGGGATATCATATATTTGTCTTTCTCTGTCTGACTTACTTCACTTAGTATGATAAGCTCTAGGTCCATCCATGTTGCTGCAAATGGCATTATTATGCCTTTTTATGGCTGAGTAATATTCCATTGTATGTATGTACCACATTTTCTTTATACATTCATCTGTCAATGGACATTTAGGTTGTTTCCAGGGATTCTTTTTTAAAAAGACTTGGACTTACAAATAAATGCAGAGCATCGTTTTAGATATACTCTGTCCCAGGTGGTAGCCACTGGCCACACGTGGCTATTGGGTGCTTGCCGCATGGCCAGTCAAAACTGAGATGTACTGTAAGTGTAAAATACACTCTGATTTTGAAGACCTAGTGTGAATAAAAATATGTAAAATATCTCAAAATTTTTTTCTCTTGAGCATATGCTGCAATGATAATATTTTAGATATATTGGATTAAATAAAATATATATTGTTAAAATTTCACCTGTTTCTTTTTACTTTTTCGTTCTTTTTTTTTTAAAGTAGTTACTGGAAGATTTTAAATTACATGAGTGGTTTACATGATATTTCTATTGGACAGCCCTGAGTAGATTTACCAGGAATATATTTTGCCAGTCCCATTCATTTTATGAAGTCCTATGTTTAATTGTTAAGATTATGCATTCATGCTATGGCATTTACCAGCCTTATGTCTGAGATCAAGCAGTTAGGAACTAGAATTTTTTTTGTTTTCCTTTGTGAATTCGATTAATGAGTGCTACTGTTTTGTGTTTTCCAAAATTCAGTTATGATATGGTTAATCTCAAGATGGTGAGTTTTGAGGGCTATTTTATTTTTTCCTTTCCTTTTTTAAAGGGAAAACTGCTCTGGAAATAGTTACCTCAGGGCATTAGGAATTATTTTATAAAACAAACGGACACCTCTCAAAATTCCCTAATCAGTTCTGGTGGCCCCCATCCTGGTTGTGTTGCCTTTGCTCATTAGAGCTGCGTTTTGGATGCAGACAGCATAGGTTGGGGCTCAAGCCTTGAAAAATGTGAATAGGAAAGCCATCCTCCCAGGCTTTGGGCACTTCGTGAGTTTGTCTGCCCCTCGAGTAGAAGGGAACAGTTCCTGGTCATGGGATGTGAAGAGGTTCTGACGTTGCCTGGGCTGCTGCGGCTGAGGCTCCCAGGGGAGGGGGGCAAAACATTTGGCGCTTATGCTAAAGAGGACAGTGGGCCCTTGGGGCAGTGTGTTCTCTCAGTATTGGCTTCTTTTCAATGGCAGGGAACAAGTATTCAAAGACGGCTGGGTGAATGACATTAAAGGCATGGTATAATAGAATGCTTTCATGTCTTACTGTTTAAGAGCATTCACCCTTTTGTTTCCTGAAGACTTAATTTTGTTAGGAAAATGACTCCATAGACTGACTTAAACTGTAGCCACAGACTTCTGTCACTAAACATATTTTCTTCTTGTGCTTTACAGATCATTAAAAAGCTGATAGAAAGAAAACAAGCCCAGATTCGGAAAGTCTACCCGGGACTTTCCTGTTTTAAAGATGGAGTCCGGCAGATCCCGATAGAAAGCATTCCCGGAATTCGTATGTATAGATCTTCTTCTAAAAGCAAAACCTTTTGGTAATGCCATGACAGTGTTGGAAACAATTATACCAGAATGCAGTGATTTGGAAAGCTTTTTCCCCTGTCTCCATTTGTGTTATTGTAGTCTTTAAGAAGGGAGCAGATGCTTTCCTTTTACATCTTTTCTCTGTTTCCCAGTGCAAACAAATCGAAGAGAATTTAGTTGACCTCTTGTTGTAGCTGTTAATGTCCATCGTTTATGAGAGCCTGTTATTTGTGGCACCCGTGCTGGACACTCCCCATATGTGACCTTGATGGCAGGGAATTCTACTCTGCCAGAGGGGAAGGTTGAGTCTCAGGATGGTTAAGCCCTTTAACCTTAAGCAGCACATGGCCAGTGAATGTCAGGAATAGTAGCAGCCCCATCCTGGCCTCCTGTAGACATCTTGCTGTTGGTACCCTGCCTCACTGCCCTCCTGGGTGCAGCCTGCATAGAACTCTGCTTGGGCTGAAGTAGTTTCCACAAACCTCTAAACAAGATGATTGCAAAGCATATACTTTGTTTCAAGTTCCCTATTTTAGAGTAGTTTTCCCAAGGGTTCTTCTCTGTGAGTATATTGGAGGTGAGTTGTATTGGCTTAAAACATATAAAACAGCTGTTTTTGTAGATCAAAAGCTATGAATATCGGTACTTTCATTCGGTTCAAATCCAGGATCATCCAGTATATTGAAGATTTAATATAAACAAAACCAAAGCAAACAAACTAAAATTCTCCAGAGAAAATAAGACATTGTATGGGCAAGATATATTTCTTCATTACAGAGTATACCCTACAGCAGATCTTACTTTCCTTGTCAGACCTGGAAATTTTGCTTCCATGTATTATCCTTATTAATAGCTACCCTGTCACTGGATGCCTACATGTGCCAGACATTCTTCTGTTTGTTTGTTTGTTTTGTGTGTTTTTACATATATCAACTAATCTCAAAAGGAATCACATCAGCTCAGTTTTGGAGTTCTGTTTTATAGGTTAATAAACAGAGGTAAAGGTTGACTAACTTATCTCGGGTACATTAGCTTTTAAGGAGAGAACAAGAAATCAGTCCTGGTCGATTGGACTCCAGGCCAGTGTCTTCTTTCTGCGCCACTAAACCATCTTGCATTACAAGCAGGGTCTGCCCCCAAATAAACTAGAGACCAGGACAGAGTTTGTTCCAACCTAAAACAACAGCTTAACTCTTTCACAGGGTGATTAGCAAAAACTGTGACTTAGGGTTTTGAAAAAATACACACCCACAGTACCAGACATATTTGTTTTTTATGCTTTCCTCTGAAAGGTTGAAGTTCCTGCTTTAAAAAGTACTAACAGAGCAATGTCAGTCTTGGAAATGTTTTGTATTGTTAGGTGTATGAGGAAGTAAAGAATTAACTGTAGTTAAGTTCATTCTCTTTTCAGATATAGACATTTATTGAGTCGTGGCTATAATTTATTGTATTTTTGATAACTATTAAATATGTTATTCTCTTGACCAAAAGCAGTTCTCATTCAGTGTTTAATTTTGTTGATATATAGGAGAGACAGGCTGGAAACCGAGTGGAAAAGAGAAAAGGTAAGTATGATGGGCCAGAGGATATTAATGCAAGTGGTTTTTTTTCCCCTCCCAGAAACTTAGAGAAAACAGGCAAACTGATTGTAGTCACCATCACAACACTCGTTAGGTTTCAATTTTCATACAAAATTCTGGAATGGTTCTAATTTTAAGTTTCTGTAAAAATGAGCTGGAATTACTTGGCAAGAGAAGAGAAAACTAATCATTGTTCCTTCTTGTTTATTCTTTTCCTTTCAAGTAAAGAGCCCAAAGACCCCGACCAGCTTTATAGCACCCTCAAGAGCATCCTCCAGCAGGTGAAGGTGGGTGTTTTGTTTTCCTTCGCCTCATGCAAATATTTTGAAATGATTTCCCACATGGCATTTCCATATTAGATACCTTACTTTTTTCTTTACCCAAGAGCCATCAAAGCGCTTGGCCCTTCATGGAACCCGTGAAGAGAACAGAAGCTC
Source organism: Lipotes vexillifer (assembly GCF_000442215.2). Taxonomy (NCBI): domain Eukaryota; kingdom Metazoa; phylum Chordata; class Mammalia; order Artiodactyla; family Lipotidae; genus Lipotes; species Lipotes vexillifer. Next base: position 2,241,809 of record NW_006798629.1, on the reverse strand, counting down.
CGGGATATTATGAAGTTATAAGGTTCCCCATGGGTAATGCCATTAACATTTTCTAAGTATAGATTTAAAACTCTCTGGATGGCGGTGTGGGGGACAAAGGGGTGCCGAGGTTGATGTGCACTCTTCTGTTGTAGGGTGGAGGGCCGGTGGAATCGGAGCAGGAGGGTAAAGGGCAGGGGATGGCCGTGTTCATTAGCCTCCTGCTGCTGCCCTGTAGCTCCCACACCATCAATGCGAGCTGCAGACAGCACTGGAGATGAGAGTCAGCTGTGTGGACATAACCTTGATTATATTCAGTTTGGTTGCAAATGGAAAAACATCAGCTTGTCCTCTTGATATGCTTGGAGAGTCTGAGAATTTTTTGAAGGTAAACAGACGAAGTTAGATCAAGCCGCTTGACTGCTGTACTCTTAGATGGAGAAATAATCATTAATGCAGCTCTTGATTTTCCATGCTCTCTTGAAGGAGACTGAGTGTCACTAATTATACTCCTATTTTAAGCTTTGTCCCACATCCCAAAACAAACAAAAAAATGCCTTTAGAAATGTAGAATTGTGGAATTTGCTGCTGTGTCTGCACCAGGCTAAAAGGAATGATTAATTGAGTCAATTGAGAATCCCCAAATTAAACTAATTTGGCATTGTGCAGATGACAGACCATGAGCTGAATTTTTTTTTTTTTTTCCAATCAGCTGTGTGGCCATTTTTCTGGAGAGAGCCTGTATCTTCTGTCCCTTTTCTACCTGGTGCTGAGAAGGTATTAATATGTGAAAGGAAGAGTGAAAGGAATCCATTAGCTCCCCGATAACAGAGTTATTTGTAGATTTTTCTGTGGCATTATCACACTAATGTTTTACATAGTGGTGGTAATGATTTCAGTAGTCTCTGGTCCTTAAAGTGGACACACATACGTACGCTTTTCTTTCCCTTTTCTATCTGCCTCACTTCTGTGTATTTCAGCACATGAAAATCAGAGTAAGGGTTGAAGGAGTGTAGAATTCTGAATGGAAGGCTGACTTGGGAATCAGTATTTCCCAGGATGTGAAAAATACGCTAAAACCCTTTAAGTCCATTTCCAAATCACCTGGGCTGCCTCAGGTTCTTTTGTGGAATGCTCAAGGGAGGTTGCGTGAGCCTGGGGAGAATGGTTTTCGGCCCTGTCCGTGTGCACTCTGAAGCCCTGCGGTGGCAGGTCCTGTCTATCATAGCCTACTCACAGCCTGCCCCCTGGAAGCTTTCTGCTTGGTCCAGCCAGAGGAGGGTGGGAACCTCGCCAGCCGGACACCACATGTGCGCATAGCTGAATGCTCGTGAGGGGACAATTGACCCCACTAAGCAAGGCCAGTGGTGGGCTGAGGTGTGTGTAAGCAGCGTTAATGAAAACAGTAGATGGTGCTCTTTGGTTGGAGCAATGCTTTGTTTTCTTGGGATGCCCTTGCCCCTAAGATGGTCATGTCTTTGAGGACCAGACTGACAATCGGTAATTTCACTTTTTCTGCCATTGCCTTCATGGCTTTTTCAAAAAACATTTCTTCTCTTCCCCGCCATGCCCTAAAAAAACCTCTTTTCTTCCATATGGATGAGATCCAACCTGTTTCGTTAAGGAAATGGCATTCAGTACAGCGTCTGAGGAGTGGCCCAAGCTTCTCACACATGGGTAGCTAGGCAGGTAGGCAGGGCTTTCCTATTTACCCAGAATTCCCAACTTTTGGGGGTTTAATGAATAATTTAGTGGTGTCTCCATGTTTGTTTTCACTAGTGTTCAGTCACCTTCTTTTGTAACCCAGGCCATTTGGTCAACCAAAAGCTTCTAAGAAGGCCAGAGGAAGGAAGCTGTTATCTATAACTTTAGAATGGAAAGGAAATAGAGAAAGGAAACGTGCAGAGTTGGTTGTAATTATTCAGAAAGCTCCAAACACTTTCATGATTTGTTTCTGCTATATTTGAGGCTCTTGCCATCGCTCCTTTCCTCCCACCTTCCAAAAAACAGTGGGGAAAGCTTTTGCGTAAACTTCTTTGTGTCAACTTTCATTCTTTTTCCCCCTTGACTTTTTTTTTTTTTCTTTTTTGGTCACACATCTGTTCCTTCTAAACATTGTAAACATGATATCAGGCAGCATATCCTAAGTGGTGGGCATTTAGGTGGGAGGAGGGAAAACATCCAGTTTTACCCAGAGAGGCCGGTTCCACTGCTCTTTTCTTTATTCAACGAGAGCACCTCTTCAGCTGTTCAGTTACACTCAGGTGACACGTTTACTGGGCTATTTGTCAAGCCTTTGTGTAGCTTAATACTTTTCAGTTTTTCTCTCCCTTCAAACTGTTTCAGTTAGAGAAGAAAGAAAATGGAAAGTTGAATTCACAGATGTGATGACATACTTCTAACCAAGATAGGCTTTATTAAAAAAAAAAAAAAAAAGGCTTTAGTCAAAGGAAATAGGTGAAAGCAGATATTTCCTATTTTTCCTTTGGAGTTTTGTGATAGATTTAGGATTTTGCTGCAAATGAATTTCTCCCCATTTTGGGATGTTGCACATAAGTTTATTTATCTTATTAAATGATAATCCCAGTGTATTTGGTTGTCAGTTTCTCTCCCTCTGGAAAATTTGATAATATAGTGGGAATTTGGGTTGTTGGTAGTCAGAAGTATTTCTTTAGTGATTTTGACTTATTTTTCCATGCAGAGTTTATAAAATTTTTTTCATATTCTTTTCCATTTTGGTTTATTACAGTTCCCTGTGCTATACAATAGGACCTTGTTGTTTATCTTATATATAGTAGTGTGTATCTGCTAATCCAATTTAATAGTTGATATAATTTTTTTTTTTTTCTTTTGCTGTATGTGGGCCTCTCACTGTTGTGGCCTCTCCCATTGCGGAGCACAGGCTCCGGACGCGCAGGCTCAGCGGCCATGGCCCACGGGCCCAGCCGCTCCGCGGCATGTGGAATCTTCCCGTACCGGGGCATGAACCCGTGCCCCCTGCATCGGCAGGTGGACTCTCAACCATTGTGCCACCAGGGAAGCCCTAGTTGATATAATTTTTAATGATAGAACCAGACTTAGAGACAACTAGGGACCTATACATAGACAAATGTTAGCATCTTCTAATCTTCGTGGAATTCTTTAAATTGGTTCTGAGAGTGAAGATTAAAGAAGCCCCATTATATTCTTACAGGTTTAGATGAAGCACTGTTTTCCTTTGTAAAATAATTTAAAGCAAGTAGATATATTGGGAAAATATTCTTTTTGACAATTGTCTCGCAAGGCTTACTTGCTTTAGAAAATAGATTATTAAGTAAAGTTTGTCATTCTTATTTCATTGATGGAGCATGAAACTAAATTCACCGGAACCATTTTACATGCAAGGTCACTGGTATATTTGCAGATGTATTATGATCTGTTTCTCCATTTTAGTTCTGTCTCTACAGCACCAGAACAACTGTGAATTTAGAGAAACAAACTCAGTCTGATTGTTCTGATTTAAGTAATGAAATGATTCGATACAAATGTTCCACCTGCTGTGCTCCATGTATAGACAAAGCCTCTTCTGTATAATTCTGAATGAAGAGCTAACAGTACTTAGTTCATCGTACTTATTGCTGCTAATCTACTTAGCTTCCTCTTGCTGAAGAGGGGATTGGGCCAGATGACTAATAATGGTCCCTTCAGTGTTAAAACACTGTGATTTTGCACAGGATACCCTCACAAAAGGAAGAACATAAGACTCAAGAACTGTTTTCCTTGATCATATGAATTTCTCTTAAAGAAAGGCATTGGGATGGTGAAAATGTGATCAAACTGATGACATAGATTTCTTTCCCCATCTCACTTTTGTCAGCTGGTGTTTAAAAGGAGTCAAAGATGGCTAATATTTTTTTTTCCTGTGCAGATCTGAAAACCATGAGCGAACGCCTCAAGAATAGGTACTACGTGTCTAAGAAATTATTCATGGCAGACTTACAGCGCGTCTTTACCAATTGCAAAGAGTACAACCCCCCTGAGAGTGAATACTACAAATGTGCCAATATCCTGGAGAAATTCTTCTTCAGTAAAATTAAGGAAGCTGGATTAATTGACAAGTGATATTTTTTTTCCTCTGCTTCTTAGAAACTCATCAAGCAGTGTGCCTAAAGCATGGTTTAGTTTTACAAAGAATTGGACATAATGTATTGAAGATACTTGTAATAATTAGCACTTTTAAAAAACAAACAGAAAACCTCCTCTTAGCTTTTCAGATATGTATTTAAATTGAAGTCATAGAACATTTTTATTTTATGGAATAGATTTTAATCTATTCACTACAATTAATGTCAACTTTCTATGGCATGTCCATTAGCTGAGTATTCAATATTAGATGATCAGGGGTTTCCTCAAAATTTGTATATGAGGAAATTGCACATAGTACCAAGATTTGGGGGAATGCAGAAAATTTTCAGACCGTGAATGTTTCCCTTTTTTTCTAATGGAATGTGAGAGTTTATTTTTATTTTATTCTGAAGGACTTTAAAGGAAGGGATGCATGATAGAAAGCCCGTAAAGGGTGAAATATGTGATGTTTGAAGTCTCATGGTAGACTTCTTATATATATTTTTAAAAAACACTCATCTAGGTGAGGTGCTTTGAGCAGTTCTGAAAAAATGCAGTTCCAGAAAGCAACTGCTTTGATTCCTAAGGAAGAAATTCTAAATAGTGCAGACTTTTATAAGCATCTGGGTTTTTGATAATTCTGTCTACCTACAACAAACTTGTGAGTACATAACCACTATTTTAATGATTACTTTCTCTACACGAGTGTGTAATACTATATTTGACTTTGCTTATGCAGGCCATAAGTTCCAAAAGGCAATTTCCTGGTCCACAGAGGCATCCATTTGAAAACACTTGAGATTGAATCAACATACTTTAACAAAAAGAGACGTATAATCTATTTAATGTATCAAATTTAGTGAATCCTTGTTCTATTAAATAAGGATTTTTTGCCCTTTCTACAATACACACAACCCCACTGATAATGTATTTATGAACATTTTTCCTTTTGCATCTCCAGATTATATTCATTGTCGGAGATGAATTAAATTACCACCAAGATTTGCTGTCAGTATTTTAATACCTACATTGGCATATATACCCAGGGTAATACTATCCCACTAAAATCCATCATACAACCTTATTAACCTGTCTTGGGGTTCCAGCTTAGTGCTTGGATTTATTTCCTGATTAACACTACATTGAAAAGTGGGACGTCCGCCATCCCAACTCTGGGAGAACCAACTCACATAAAACAAACGAAGCCCACCTTGATGGTCTCGACACTAATTTTTATGATACAAATTTATAAACTGATTTTTGTAAAGGACTAGGTTTAAAGGTATATTTAACTTGATGTTTTCTATCAGCATAAAAGAATTGAAATGATTATTGGATAGACATTAAACACACTTGCCAGAGATAATCTGCACGAAGGAAAAAAACCCTGCAGATGGCCGTGAAGTTGGAAGGATCGTTTTTAATATGTAAGATATATTCAGAATGCTGACAACTGAGAAATGCCTCAACTTTTTAAAGTATAAGAAACCACCTTGTGTGGCATCTGGATTTCTGATGAAGAAGGATGATACAGTTTGGATTAAGTGACTTGGACTGGTTTTCAACAGTGCTTTGTACTGGACCTGCCGAAGCATCTGGCCAGCTTGGTATCCTGTGAAAGTTTGTTATTTTCTGGGTAGACATTCTTATAGAGTATTGTCTTTAAAATCAGATTGTCTCTTCTATATTGAAAGCATTTTTATGTTTTCTAATTTAAAAATTAATATTTTCTTATAGATATTGTGCAATAAAGCTGAAGTAGGATGTGTGGTTTTTGCAAATGCTTTAACAACGGATAAAACTTTACATTTGTAAAATTAATATATTGTACTGGTACAAAATAGTTTAAATTATATTTTAAAAAGCTCTTAATCTGGTGGTGTGTTTTCTTCTTCTGGCAGATTGAGTTTACAGGGCAAACGTACGATCTGTTTGATGACTGATTACATCCTTAGTTCTTAGGTCGTAAGCATGTCAAGGAAGGTGTTCAGAATTGTTGCATTTGTGTGAAGTTTCAAAAAAAATTCACAGCCCATCAGTGAGAGATTTTCAAGAGGAGAGACACTTATTGTGTCTCTGGAGTGATCCACTGCATCTTGCCCGTTGACACTCAGGAAAAAAATCCAGCTAAAGAAGAGTGTTACGGTTTTAGAAACAGTCCCGCACTCACCCCCAGTTTTTCTACTTTGCATCTGTGAGACAGATGAATGAGGAGAGGGACAGAAAAAAATACAGCTGATTTTTAGGCATCTCCCATATGAGCTTCTACTGTTTACTCAAAGTGCTGATTGTAGGAAAGTAAACTTTATCCTGTTGGGGTATGAGCACCCACCAAAGAGCACACTGCTTCTGAATTCTGAACCAGCTCAGCAGTCAACAGACCAAGGCACATGATGGCCCAAACATCTTTATAAATAATAAAATGCATTTTGGAGGTTGTGACTTGTGTATCTATGGAAAATGGGCTTTCTGTTACGGAACCCCAGGATGTGGTTGACTCACCAGCTGCCAGCAGCTCTGCACCACTGCAGACGTCCCCCTACCAAGGCAGGGCCTCTTACCCTTAAGCTTAGTGCACGGCCCGGGACAGTTATGCTGTCTGAAGGCAGGGCAACTCCAAAGAGGTACGGGTGAGGAAGGAGCAGAGCTAGGCCACTTCCTTCCCTTAACTCATCAATGAGGCAGGTTCCTCCCGGGGGAGGGAGGCATGAGGGGCAGAGCCAGGCAGAAGCCAGGGCTGAGGGATGTCCTTCTACGGAAAAGTAAACATCCAGAACAGAGACTAAGTTGCCCTCCCATCCCAGCCCATCTATCCGTGGTCAAAAATCTCAACTCTGGTTGTATTCATCAGAAGAAAAGAGTGAAAAGACGACTTTGTGGTTTTCATGTTATCTGGAAGTAAAATTTATAATTTTGCAACCTAAGGAGTAGAAACAGGACCAGACTGAGGTATATGGACAGGTTAATAACGTATCACCCCTTTAAGCTGATAGTCTTCAGACCAGTCCCTTGGTGTTTATTTAAAAGCTTCTAAGAGCTTTGGAGGAGGACTTTCGACAAAGTAAGCAGAGGACTTCAGAGGTGAGACGACACCTGTAGGTATCACGAAAAGTTTTCAAATGTAATTCATGTATATTTATGCCTTGGTTTCTGTGTGGGGGCATCTCTGCTTTTTTCTGTGGAAAAAGGAAGCTAACAATGTCAAAGCTGGAGATTTTCTTTGGGTTTATTAAAAGCAATAATTTCAACAAAGCAGAGAAAAGCCAGGAAAGCACAGGTCAACCTTCCTGCCTCCCTCTTGTTACTGGGAAGCCCAGTACCACCACCTTGGCAGAGTTAGCTTAAAAAATGTTATTTGTGTGTGTGTAATTTTCTGAGCTGAAATGAAGGTTTATCAGTTTTTGTTTATCTAGGTTTGAAGTTCTTTTTAAAAAAATCCCTTAGAAAATTCGTTGCACCAAAGGACCTTCTCAAAATAATGCACGTGTTCACAAGCTTTCTGCGTACTGGTTCACTTTGTTCTTGGACCCATCCTGAAATTCACTGGTCTCTGTTCTTTGCTCTGTTAACTCCCCATTTTTGACAGTTATTAGGTACATTTCTAACTTATGCTAAAAATATGTAGGAACAGAGAATCGGCCTTTTTGTTCGATAGGGCAGTCCAACAACAAACACAGGCAAAGGTGATAAAGTCCTTAGGCTGGGTTGATGTTGGCTGTTTTAGAGTTGAGTAGAACACACACTTGGTTCATACTGAGTTTGTGATCAAGCTCTGATTCACATCTTTTCCCACAGAGTGCTATTAAGTAAGTCAGTGCATCAGCACTGCTTCTCAACATACCCAAACACACCACACTTGTATGGTTGTAGCTCTGTGCACAACTTAACATCCCATATATATATATAATATATATATATATTATATATAGTTTTTATATATATTTTAAATTGAAGTATAGTTGATTTACATTGTGTTAATTTCTGCTGTACAGCAAAGTGATTCAGTTATATCTCTATATATAGATAGTTAGATGCTTTTTTTTGGCTGTATTGGGTCTTCGTTGCTGTGCACGGGCTTTCTCTAATTGCAGCGAGCTGGGGCTACTCGTTGCAGTGCACGGGCATCTCATTGTGGCGGCTTCTCTTGATGCGGAGCACAGGCTCTAGGCACGTGGGCTTCAGTAGTTGCAGCACACAGGCTCAATAGTTGCAGTGCACGGGCTCTAGGGTGCGTGGGCTTCAGTAGTTGTGGCACACGGGCTTAGTTGCTCCGCGGCATGTGGGATCTTCCTGGACCACGGACGGAACTCGTGTCCCCCGCATTGTCAGGCAGATTCTTAACCACTGTGCCACCAGGGAAGTCCCATATACATTTTTAATACTCTTTTCCATTATGGTTATCACAGGATATTGAATGTAGTTCCCTGTGCTATGGAGTAGGACCTTGTTGTTTATCCACCCTGTATATAATAGTTTGCATCTGCTAACCCCAAACTCCTACACCATCCCTCCCCCACACCCCCTTGCCCTTGGCAACCACAAGTCTGTTCTCTATATCTGTGAGTCTGTTTCTGTTTCATAGATAAGTTCATTTGTGTCATATTTTAGATTCCCCATAAGTGGCTTCTCTTGTTGTGGAACATGGGCTATAGGCGCTTGGCTTCAGTAGTTGTGGCACACGGGCTTAGTTGCTCCGCGGCATGTGGGATCTTCCTGGACCACGGACGGAACTCGTGTCCCCCGCATTGTCAGGCAGATTCTTAACCACTGTGCCACCAGGGAAGTCCCATATACATTTTTAATACTCTTTTCCATTATGGTTATCACAGGATATTGAATGTAGTTCCCTGTGCTATGGAGTAGGACCTTGTTGTTTATCCACCCTGTATATAATAGTTTGCATCTGCTAACCCCAAACTCCTACACCATCCCTCCCCCACACCCCCTTGCCCTTGGCAACCACAAGTCTGTTCTCTATATCTGTGAGTCTGTTTCTGTTTCATAGATAAGTTCATTTGTGTCATATTTTAGATTCCCCATATGAGTGATATCATATGGTATTTGTCCTCTCTTTTTGACTTACTTCACTTAGTATGATAATCTCTGGTTCCATCCATGTTGCTAAAAATGGCATTATTTCATTGTATTGGGTTGGCCAAAAGGTTCGTTCAGTTTTTTCTGTAAGATGGCCATAGTAGCACTTAGCTGTCTTTTTTAAAAAAATAATTAATTAATTTTTGGCTGAGTTGGATCTTTGTTGCTGCGCAGGGACTTTCTCTAGTTGCGGCGAGCGGGGGCCACTCTTCATTGCGGTGCGCAGGCTTCTCATTGCGGTGGCTTCTCTTGTTGCAGAGCATGGTCTCTAGGCGCGCGGGCTTCAGTGGTTGTGGCTCACAGGCTCTAGAGCACAGGCTCAGTGGTGGTGGCGCATGGGCTTAGTGGCTCTGCAGCATGTGGAATCTTCCTGGACCAGGGCTTGAACCCGTGTCCCCTGCATTGGCAAGCACATCCTTAACCACTGTGCCACCAGGGAAGCCCCACTTAGTTGTCTTTAACTTCATTTGAAATGGTTTTGTTAGATTGTATGTGACAGCTGTCATATCAGTGTGCATTTAAAAGAGTCATCAGGACTTCCCTGGTGGTGCAGTGGTTAAGAATCCCCCTGCCAATGCAGGGGACATGGGTTCAAGCCCTGGTACAGGAAGATCCCACATGCCACAGAGCAACTAAGCCCATGCACCACAACTACTGAGTCTGTGCTCTAGAGCCTGTAAGCCACAACTACTGAAGCCCACGTGCCAAGAGCCCGTGCTCCACAACAACAGAAGCCCTGCTTGCTTGCAACTAGAGAAAAACCCACACACAGCAACAAAGACCCAACACAGCCAAATAAATAAATTAATTTAAAAAATAAATTAAAAATTTTAAAAATAAAAAAAGTCATCAAAATTGGTGAATTTTTGTGTAGCCATTTTAATATTGAAATCAAAGAAAAGAAACATTTTTCGCATATTATGCTTTATTATTTCAAGAAAGGTAAAAACACACTGAAACACAAAAAAAGATTTGTGCAGAAGGTGCTGTGACTGACTGAATGTGTCAAAAGTGGTTTGCAAAGTTTTGTGCTGGAGATTTCTCGCTGGACGATGCTCAACCATCAGGTAAATCAGTTGAAGATAGCAATCAAATAAAGACATTAATTGAGAACAGTCAACGTTATACCATGTGGGAGATAGCCGACATACTCAAAATATCCAAATCAAGTGCTGAAAATCATTTGCACCAGCTTGGTTATATTCATCACTTTGATGTTTGGTTTCCACGTAGGTTAAGCGAGAAAAAACCTTTTTGACTATTTCCATATGCAATTCTCTAGGTAAATGTAATGAAAATGTTCCATTTTTAAAACAAGTTGTGACAGGCAATTAAAAGTGGATACTGTACAATAATGTGGAATGGAAGAAATTGTGAAGTAAGCGAAATGAACCACCACCAACCACACCAAAGGCCAGTCTTCATCCAAAGAAGGTGATGTTGTGTATATATTGGGATTGGAAGGGAGTCCTCTATGATGAGCTCCTTCCAGAAAACCAAATGATTAATTCCAAGTACTGCTCCCAGTTAGACCAACTGAAAGCAGCACTTGATGAAAAACTGAAAGCAGCACTTGATGAAAAGCGTCCAGAATTAGTCAACAGAAAATGCATAATCTTCCATCAGGATAACACAAGACTGCATGTTTTTTTGATGACTAGGCAAAAACTGTTACAGCCTGGCTGGGAAGTTCTGATTCATCTGCCGTATTCACTGGACATTGCATCTTTGGATTTCCATTTATTTAGGTCTTTACAAAATTGTCTTAATGAAAAAAATTTCAATTCCCTGGAAGACTAAAAGGCACCTGGAACAGTTCTTTGCTCAAAAAAGGTAAAAAGTTTTGGAAAGATAGAATTATGAAGTTGCCTGAGAAATGGCAGAAGGTAGTGGAACAAAAGGGTGGATATGTTGTTCAATAAAGTTCTTGGCGAAAATGAAAAATGTGTCTTTTATTTTTACTTAAAAACCGAAGGCACATTTTGGCCAACCCAATATATAAACTACATCTTTATCCATTCATCTGTCGATGGACTTTTGTGTTGCTTCCATGTCTTGGCTATTGGAAACAGTGCTGCTATGAACATAAGGATGCATGTATCTTTTTGAATTAATAGTTTTGTCTGGATATATGCACAGGAGTGGGATTGCAGCATCATATGGTAGCTCTATTTTTAGTTTTTTGAGGGACTTCCATAGTGGCTGCAGCAACTTGCATTCCCACCAACAGTGTAGGAGGTTTCTTTTCTCTACACCCTCTCCAGCATTTGTTATTTGTTGCCTTTTTAATGATGGCCATTCTGACTGGTACGAAGTGGTACTTCATTATTGTTTTGATTTGCATTTCTCTAATAATTAGCAATGTTGAGCATCTTTTCATGTGCCTGTTGGCCATCTGTACATTTTCTTTGGAGAAATGTCTATATAGGTTTTTGGCCCATTTTTTCGATTGGGTTGTTTTTTTGTTGTTGTGTTGTATGAGCTCTTTGTCTATTTTGGAAATCAAGCCTTTGTAGGCCACAGTGTTTGCAAATATTTTCTCCTGTTCCATAGGTTGTCTTTTTGTTTTGTTTATGGTTTCCTTTGCTGTGCAAAAGCTTGCAGGTTTGATTAGGTCCCATTTGTTTATTTTTGCTATCATTTCTATCGACTTGGGAGACGGACCTAAGAAAACATTGGTATGATTTATGTCAGAGAATGTTTTGTCTATGTTCTCTTCTAGGAGTTTTATGGTGTCATGCCTTCCTTTTAAGTCTTTAAGCCATTTTGAGTTTATTTTTGTGTATGGTGTGAGGGTGTGTTCTAAGTTCATGGATTTACTTGTGGTTCTTCAACTTTCCCAACACCACTTGCTGAAGAGACCTTTTCCCATTGTATATTCTTGCTTTCTTTGTCAAAGATTAATTGACCGTAGGTGTGTGGGTTTATTTCTGGGCTCTCTCTTCTGTTCCATTGATCCATATGTCTGTTTTTGTGCCAATACCATGCTGTTTGATTACTGTAGATTTGTAGTATTGCCTGAAGTCTGAGATGGTTATGCCTCTCCTGCTTTGTTCTTTGCCCTCAGGATTGCTTTGGCAATTCTGGGTCTTCTATGGTTCCATATAAATTTTAGGATTATTTGTTCCAGTTCTGTGAAAAATGTCATGGGTAATTTGATAGGGATCACGTTAAATCTGTAGATTGCTTTGGGTAGTATGGCTGTTTTAACAATAACAATTCTTCCAATCCAAGAGCATGAGATATCTTTCCATTTCTTTGAATCATTTTAAATTTTCTTTATTAATGTCTTATAGTTCTCAGTATATAAGTCTTTCACCTCCTTGGTCAGGTTTATTCCTTAGTATTTTATTTTTTGGGATGCAATTTTAAAAGGTATTTTTTCTTACATTCCCTTTCTGATAATTCATTGTTAATGTAAAGAAATGCAATTGATTTCTGTATGTTAATCTTGTACCCTACTACCTTGCTTAATTTGTTTATCAGTTCTAGTAGTTTTTGTGTGGAGTTTATAGGGTTGTCTGTATATAGTATCATGTTATCTGCATATAATGACAGTTTTACCTCTTCCTTTCCAATCTGGATAAATTTTATGTCTTTTTCTTGCCTGATCGCTGGGGCTAGGACTTCCAACACTATGTTGAACAGAAGTGGTGAGAGTGGGCATTCTTGTCTTGTACCAGATTTTAGTGGGAAGGCTTTCAGCTTTTCACTGTTATTATATTGGCTGTGGGTTTGTCATAAATAGCTTTTATTATGTTGAGATATGTTCCCTCTATACCCGCTTTGGTAAGAGTTTTTTATCATGAATCGATGTTGAATTTTATCAAATGCTTTTTCTGCATCTGTTGAGATGATCACTTGGTTTTTGTTTTTTCTTTTGTTAATGTGGTGTATCACATTGATTTTGCATATGTTGAACCATCCTTGTGAACTTGGGATGAATCCAACTTGGTCGTAGTGTATGGTCTTTTTGATGTGTTTGTTGGATTTGGTTTGCTAATATTTTGTTTAGAATTTTTGCATCTATGTTCATCAAAGATATTGTACTGTAATTTTCTTTTTTGGTGGTATCTTTGTCTGGTTTTGTATCAGGGTGGTGGTGGCTTCATAGAATGTCTTTGGGAGTGTTCCCTTCTCTTCAGTCTTTTGGAAGAGTTTGAGAAGGATCGGTATAAGTTCTTCTTTTTATGTTTGGAAGAATTCACCTGTGAGGCCATCTGGTCCTGGACTTTTGTTTGTAGGGAGCATTTTTAAATTACAGATTCTATTTCACTTCTAGTGACTGGTCTGTTCAAATTATTTTTTCCTGATTCAATTTTGGTGGGCTGTATGTTTCTAGAAACTTGTCCATTTCTTCTAGGTTGGTAAATACGTTGGCATGTAACTGTTCATAGTATTCTTTTATTTTTTTTGTATTTCTGGAGTATTGGTTGTTATTTCACCTTTTTCATTTCTTATTTTGTTTATTTGGGTTCTCTCTCTTTTCTTCTTGGTGAGCCTGGCCAGACATTTGTCAATATTGTTTACCCTTTCAAAAAATCACCTCTTGACTTTAATTTCTATTTATTTCTCTCTAATCTTTATTATTTCCTTCCTTCTGCTGACTTTAGGTTTTTGTTGTTCTTTTTCTAATTCTTTTAGATGGTAGGTTAGGTTGTTTATTTGAGATTTTTCTTGTTTTGTGAAGAAGGCCTGTGTCACTATGAACTTCCCTCTAAAAACTGCTTTTGCTGCATCCCACAGCTTTTGTATGGTTGTCTTTTCATTGTCATTTGTCTCAAGGTATTTTTTAATTGATAATTTCCTCTTGATTTCAACACTGACCCATTCGTTTTTTTATTAGCATGTTGTTTCTTTCTCATTTAATTTTCTGTGGTTGATTTCTAGTTTCATGCTGTTGTGGTCAGAAAAGATGCTTGAAATAATTTCTATACTCTTAGATTTGTTGAGGCTTGTTTTGTGCCCTAGTATGTGATCAGTCCTAGAGACTGTTCCATGTGCATTTGAAAAGAATGTGTATTCTGCTTTTTGGGGTGTAATGTCCTGAAAATATCAATTAAGTCTAACCATTCTGTCGTATCCTTTAGGATCTCTGTTGCCTTATTGATTTTCTGTCTCGAGGATCTGTCCATTGATGTGAGTGGGGTGTTAAAATCTCCTACCATTATTGTATACCCATCAGTTTCTCCCTTTATGTCTGTAGTATTTGTTTTATGTATTTGGGTGTTCCTATATTAGGTGCATATACATTGACGAGTGTAATATCCTCTTCTTGTATTGATCCTTTTATCATTATATAGTGTCCTTCTTTGTCTTTGTGGGCTTTGTTTTAAGTCTATTTTGTCTCATATGAGTATTGAGACCCTCCTCTTTCACGTCATTTCTGTTTTGCATGAAATATCTTTTTCCATCCCCTCAGTTTCAATTTATGTGTGTCCTTTGCCCTAAAGTGGGTCTCTTGTAGGAAGCATATTGTAGGTTCTTATTTTTTTAATCCAACCTGCCACTCTGTGTCTTTTGATTGGAGCATTTAGTCCATTGACATTTTCTTTTAATATTCTTTTCATTTTTTATTTTACTTTTTACTTTTTGGCTGCGTTGGGTCTTTGTTGCTGTGCACGGGCTTTCTCTAGTTGCAGTGGGTAGGGGCTACTCTTCGTTGTGGTGCGTGGGCTTCTTATTGCAGTGGCTTCTCTTGTTGTGGAGCATGGGCTCTAGGCATGCGGGATTCAGTAGTTGTAGCACACAGGCTCAGTAGTTATGGCTTGTGGGCTCTAGAGTGCAGGCTCAGTAGTTGTGTCGCAAGGGCTTAGTTGCTCTGCGGCATGTGGGATCTTCCCAGACCAGGGATTGAACCTGTGTCCCCTGCATTGACAGGCGGATTCTTAACCACTGCACCACCAGGGAAGTCCCTAGTCCACTGAAACTTAAGGTAATTAGTGATAGATATGTATTTATTGCCATTTTAAACCTTGTTTTCCAGTTGATTTTGTGTTTCTTCTTTTTTTCTTTTGCCTTTTATGGTTTGATTTCCTCTTATTTTATGCTTTTGTTCTCTTCTTTTTGGTTTTGTGAATCTGCTGTATGTTTCTGATTTGTGGTTACCCTGTTTTTCAAGCATGTTAACCCCTTCCTATATCTACTTGCTTTAGACTGATGGTCACATAGGCTCAAATACATTCTAAAAAAAACAGTCAGCATTTTCTTACTCTCCTTCCCTACATTTTATGATTTTTATGTGCTCTTTTACATCTTCATGTTCATCCTTTTGCTGCTCATTGTGGTTATCACTTAAAAATGTAAAAAACAATTTTTTTTTCCTTTTTAATCTGTATACTGTCTTATTTAAGTGATTTGCTTTTCAGTTGTGATTTTTCTCTTTCCTATATCTTCTTGCTTCTTTTCTATTTAGAGAAGACCTTCCAATATTTCTTTTAGGATAGGTTTAGTATTGCTGTATTCTTTTAGTTTTTGCTTGTCTGAGAAATTATTTATCTCTCCTTTTATTGTAAATGATAGTCTTGCTGGGCGGAGCATCCAAGGTTGCAGATTTTTCCCCTTTCAGGATTTTGAATATATCTTATCACTCCCTTCTGGCCTGAAAAATTTCTGTAGAGAAATCAGCTGATAGCCTTGTGGGGGTTCCCTTATAATTAATTCTTTGCTTTTCTCTTTCTGCCTTTAGAATCCTCTCTTTAACTTTTGCCATTGAATATGTTTTAGTTTAGGTCTGTTTGGGTTCATCTTGTTTTGGAACTTCGGTGCTTCCTGTACCTGAATATCTGTTTCCTTCTTTAGGTTTGGGAAGTTTTTAGCCATAATTTCTTTCAATACATTTTTGATCACCTTTTCTCTTTCTTCTTCTGGAATCCCTATTATTTGTAGGTTGGCATGCTTTATATTATCCCATAGATCTCCTGTATTGCTTTCATTTTGCTTTTTTTTTTTTTTTTTTTTTTTTTTTTTTTTTTTTTTTCTTTTTTTTTTTTTTTTTTTTTTTTTTTTTTTTTTTTTTTTTTTTTGCTGTTCATTGCCTTTAGCTCAGCTTTTGTCTTGGTGAATGAGTTTTCTAATTTTTCTTGGCTCCCCTTTATAGTTTCTAGTTCCTTTTTACAACAGTCTGCATTTCTGTCAATAGCCTTTCTTAATCCCTTCATTATTTTTATTATCTCCTTTTGAACTCTGTGTCTATTAGACTGAAGAGGTCTGTTTCATTGTTCTTTCAGGGGAATTCTCTTGGTCTCTTAACTGGGAGTGTTGTTCTGCTCCTCAGTTTTATGTTACTTTGTTTTTATATTTTTCTCCCATTGGGAGGGTTGTCTTTTCATTTTGTTTATGGTTTCCTTTGCTGTGCAAAAGCTGTTTTTTAAAAAAAATATTTATTTTGCTGTGTTGGGTCTTAGTTACAATACGTGGGCTCTGTTGCGGCATGCAGGATCTTTCATTGCAGTGCACGGGCTTCTCTCTAGTTGTGGCTTGTGGGCTCTAGAGCGTGCAGGCTCATTAGTTGCAGTGCGTGGGCTCCAGAGCGCATGGGCTCAGTAGTTGTGGTGCACAGGCTATAGAGCTCACAGGCTTAGTTGCCCCATGGCATGTGGGATCTTAGTTCCCCAACCAGGGATCGAAATTGTGTCCCCTTCATTGGAAGGTGAATTCTTAACCACTGGACCACCAGGGAAGTCCCTCTCAATTTTACTTTTATTTCCCTTATTCTGTGAGTGTTGGAGAAAAAATTACCTACTTTGGTCTTGGAGGGTTATTTTTATGTGGCAGTATCCCTGTGTAGCTTGTTTGGGTTTAATATTTTTGGTGTGAGGACTGTTTAGTGGATACCTGCCACTGTTTCCTCAGCCTGTGCTGGCCGTTATCCCCTTGATGGGGATGTGCAGAGGTGGGAGCTGGTGCCCTCTCCTGGAGCCCACAGCAGTGGTGGTGGCAGCAGTTGGTGCCTGCTCTTGGAGCCCATGGCATTGGTAGCGGCTAGCATCAGCTCCTGGAGTCCAAGGAGGCAACAGCCGGTGGGCGCTCCTTGAGCTCGTGGGCGTGGTGCCCTGTTGGCTGCGTGTGTGTGGAGAGAGAGGCTGCTGTGGTGGGCCCTGGCCCTCCCTTTGTGCACCCAACAATGGTGCCTTGCCTCTGTGGTGGGTCCCAGCTCCCTCTGTGTACCCTCCTGTTTGTGGTTGCATCACACTCCAGCCCCTTCAGGTTGTCTCCACACAGCCAACCCCAGGTCTGTCCTCTGAAGCCTGAGCTTCAGCACCCAGACGCCGTCCATCCTTGCAGATGTACGTCTCAGGCTGGGGAATGCCAGGCAGCAGCACAGACCCTCTGTGCAGGTCTCTCTCCATTCTGCCTGCCATAAACTGGTTGCTGCACTCTCCTCTGAGGCTCTGAAACTCCCCCTCTGTCGTGGCTGATCTCTCTGCCAGTGAGGGGGCTTCCCAGGGAACACGAACATTTAGTCTTTCATAGCTCCCTCCCAGGGGCGCAGGTACTCTCCTGATTCCTCTCTCTCTTGTTTTTTTCTCTTTTCCTACCCAGTTATGTGGAGATCTTTTTTTTTTTTTTTTTTGCAGTACGTGGGCCCCTCACTGTTGTGGCCTCTCCCGTTGCGAAGCACAGGCTCCGGACGCGCAGGCTCAGTGGCCATGGCCCATGGGTCCAGCCTCTCTGTGGCATGTGGGATCCCCCCGGACTGGGGCATGAACCTGTGTCCCCTGCATCAGCAGGCAGACTCTCAACCACTGTGCCACCAGGGAAGCCCCTGGAGATCTTTCTTGCCCTTTCAGAATTCTGAAGTCCTCTGCCAGCTTTCAGTAGGTATTCTATGAGAATTGTTCCATGTGTAGATGTGTTTCTGATGTATTTGTGGAAGGAGGTGAGCTCCACATTCTTCTACTCTGGCATCTCGATCATCCCCCCTCCTATATCTTTTTAACATTAAAAAAAAAATCAAAGCATAATTAACAATACAATATTATACATAGATTTTAGGTGTTCAGTTTGATGACTTTTAACAGCTGTGTACACTACTGTAATCACTACCCTAAAGAAGACACATTTCAATTCAAAGGAAAGTTTCCTTGTGCCCCTTTCCAGTCAATTCTCAACCCCATCTCCAGTTACCATAGGTCACTTTTGTCTGTTCTTTGAGTCACATAAATGGACTACTTTTCAGCACACTTCTTATATGCAGCACAATGTATAGCTCTGGAGAAGCCAATTCACCTTCCTGTGTCTATTGCCTTACTAGACACACACCTTTCTGTTCAAAGCTGTAGTGAGGATGTGTTTAAATAATGTATGTGAAGATGTTTTGAAATAAATGTGAAACATATGTTTAAACTACTACTACAAATTAGAAAGACCTTTACCTAAAACAGTTTTAAAATTTTGTTAATATAATGCAAATTTTAAAAAAATCTGCATTGGTACAAAGCAGGTTTGAACTCGCAGATTGTCAATCTGTGAATACTACTTGGCTTCATATAATCAAGTAATTTCCTTACCATGTACCACGTATGAAGCTCTGACTAGGTGTCAGGCACTCTTCTTAGCATTTTACTTAAGCATATTAAGTCACTGAATCCTGGCAAAAATTTAATAAAAACAGATACAGAGAAGCAATTTTGCTAAGAAGTAGCATGCTGGGATTCTTGATCAAGCCAGTATTCTTAAACTCTGTGCAACACCAACCACATCTACAGCTAAAGAGTAATTATCCTAGTTTGTTGCATGAAGTATCTAGATATTATGTATCTAGATAGTAACTGTAGTTCCAATTCCTTTTATACTATGAATTCTTACTATATTCCACATCTATTAAACATCTCTTGTGTATAAAATGACAAGGATACAGAGGTGAGTTGCCAGATTTTTAAGACTAAAATCTATTACTGCACAAGAAATGTAAGCCATGTGACAGGGTATAACATCTGTGAATTCAGAGGTGAGATTAATGTGGAAATTAAGGAAACACTCCCATTTACCATTGGAACAAAAAGAATAAAATACCTAGGGATAAACCTACCTAGGGAGACAAAAGACCTGTATGCAGAAAACTATAAGACACTGATGAAAGAAATTAAAGATGATACCAACAGATGGAGAGATATACCATGTTCTTGGATTGGAAGAATCAACATTGTGAAAATGACTGTACTACCCAAAGCAATCTACAGATTCAGTGCAATCCCTATCAAATTACCAATGGCATTTTTTACAGAACTAGAACAAAAAATCTTAAAATTTGTATGGAGATACAAAAGACCCTGAATAGCCAAAGTGGTCTTTTTTTTAGTTTAATTTTATCTTTATTTATTTATTTTTGGCTGCATTGGGTCTTCCTTGCTGTGTGCAGGCTTTCTCTAGTTGTGGCGAGTGGGGGCTACTTTGTTGTGGTGCACGGGTTTCTCATTGTGGTGGCTTTGCTTGTTGCAGAGCACGGGCTCTAGGCATGCGGGCTTCAGTAGTTGTGGCATGTGGGCTCAGTAGTTGTGGCTTGCAGGCTCTAGACCGCAGGCTCAGAAGTTGTGGCGCTTGGGCTTAGTTGCTCTGCGGCATGTGGGATCTTCCCTGAGCAGGGCTTGAACCTGTGTCCCCTGCATTGGCAGGCGGATTCTTAACCACTGCACCACCAGGGAAGTTGCCAAAGTGGTCTTGAGGGAAAAAAAAACGGAGCTGGAGGAATCAGACTCCCTGACTTCAGACTATACTACAAAGCTACAGTAATCAAGACAATATGGTACTGGCCCCAAAACAGAAATATAGATCAATGGAACAGGATAGAAAGCCCAGAGATAAACCCATGCACCTATGGTCAACTAATCTATGGCAGAGGAGGCAAGGATATACAATGGAGAAAAGACAGTCTCTTCAATAAGTGGTGCTGGGAAAACTGGACAGCTACATGTAAAAGAATGATATTAGAACACTCCCTAACATCATACACAAAAATAAACTCAAAGTGGATTAGAGACCTAAATGTAAGACCAGACACTATAAACCTTTTAGAGGAAAACATAGGAAGAACACTCTTTGACGTAAATCACAGCAATATCTTTTTTGATCCACCTCCTAGAGTAATGGAAGTAAAAACAAAAAAACAAATGGGACCTAATGAAACTTAAAAGCTTTTGCACAATAAAGGAAGCCGTAAAGAAGACAAAAAGACAACCCTCAGAATGGGAGAAAATATTTGCAAACCAATCAGTGGACAAAGGATTAAACTCCAAAATATATAAACAGCTTATGCAGCTCAATATTAAAAAAACAACCCAATCCAAAAATGGGCCGAAGTCCTAAATAGACATTTCTCCAAAGAAGAGATACAGATGGCCAAGAAGCATGTGAGAAACTGCTGAACATTGCTAATTATTAGAGAAATGCAAATCAAAACTACAATGAGGTATCACCTCACACCAGTTAGAATGGGCATCATCAGAAAATCTACAAACAACAAATACTGGAAAGGATGTGGAGAAAAGGGAACTGTCTTGCATTGTTGGTGGGAATGTAAATTGATACAGCCACTATGGAGAACATTATGGAGGTTCCTTAAAAATGTAAAAATAGAATTACCATATGACCCAGCAATTCCACTACTGGACATATACCTAGAGAAAACCATAATTCAAAAAGACACATGCACCCCAATGTTCATTGCAGCACTATTTGTAATATCCAGGACATGGAAGCAATCTAAATGCGCATCGACAGACAAATGGATAAAGAAGATGTGGTACATATATACAATGGAATATTACTCAGCCATAAAAAGGGACGAAATTGGGTCATTTGTAGAGACGTGGATGGATCTAGAGACTGTCATACATAGTGAAGTAAGTCAGAAAGAGAAAAACAAATATCGTATATTAACGCATATATGTGGAAGTTAGAAAAATGGTACAGATGAACCAGTTTGCAGGGTAGAAATTTGAGACACAGATGTAGAGAACAAACATATGTACACCAAGGGGGGAAATGGCGGGGGTTGGTGGTGGGATGAATTGGAAGATTGGGATTTTCATATATACATTAATATGTATTAAATGGATAACTAATAAGAACCTGCTGTATAAAAAAATAAATAATTCAAAAAAATAGATAAACAACTAGGACCTACTGTATAGCACAGGGAACTATATTCAATATCTTTTGATAAACCTTAATGGAAAAGAATCTGAAAAAGAATATATACATATTCATAAAATTGAATCACTTTGCTGTACACCTAAAACTAACACAACAATAAAAAAAAACAACATACAATTTAAAAAGATACCTGTAAAGCAAATGTGACTTCACCCCCAACCTCACAAAACCATATCCTCTGGGCCTCATGTACGGAGAAATTTTGGAGCTTCCACTAGTATAGTGCTATGAGACTATGGAAAGGAAGGCACAGTCTGCTAAGTGGGGATTAAGGGAAAGCTTCCCAGAGGATGTGTCTTTTAATTTGTGTACTGAGGTGAATGGGGAGTGAACGAGGCACAATCTGGAGGAAGGCAGGTGGAAACAATACAGGGTGAGAAATCCTCAAGGGAGTCAAAAATCAACTGAGAAAATCCAACAGGACAGGAATGTGAGGAGCAAAGAGGAGTGGTGTGGGGTGGTATAGGGCCATGATAGGCCATGGGAAGAAGATGGGATTTAATTTCACAGGAAATAGGAAATGGCTGTTAAAATGATCAAATTTTGTGATTAACAAAAAAATCTTCACAGTGGATCAGAGACTTCTGATTGCAAGAGAGCAAAGAATAACTTAAAACCCTTGCTCTTATACAGACAAGATGATTGAGTAGGACCTTGAGCTCACTTCCTCACACAAGAAACACCAAACTTACATCTGACTGCTGAACAACCATCAAAAGAAAGACTGGAACCTACCAAAAAAGGTATTCTACATCCAAGACATAAACAAGAAACCTATGAGACTGTAGTAGGGGCACACTCACGATATAATCAAATCCCATACAGCCCCCAGATGGGCAACCCACAAACTGGAGAACAATTATATCACAGAAGTTCTCGCACAGGAGTGAGTTCTGAGCCCCACGTCAGGCTCCCAAGCCTGGGGGTCCAGCAACAGGAAGAAAAGCCCTAGAGCATTTAGCTTTGAAGGCCAGTGGGGATTGAGTGCAGGAGCTCCACAGGACTGGGGGAAAAAGAAACACCACTTTTGGAGGGCACACAGAAGGTCTCGTGTGCACCAGGACCCAAGGCAAAAGCAGTGATTTCATAGAAGCCTGGGCCAGACTTACCTGTTGGTACTGGAGGGTCTCCTGGGGAGGCGGGGGTAGCTGTGACAACCTGTGGGGACAAGGCAATTAGTGGCAGAGGTAATTTGCAATATTCATCAGTGTGAGATCACCTGGATGCCACCATTTTGGCACCAAGACCTGGCCCCATCCAATAGCCTGTAGGCTCAAGTGCTGGCATGCCTCAGGCCAAACAATGAACAGGGTGGGAACACAGCCCAATCCATCAGTAGACAGGCTGCCTAACGACTTCCTGAGTCCACAGTCAATTCTAGGCATGGCCCTGGCCACCACAGGGCCAAGAACCAGCTACACCAGTGGACAGGCACCAAGCCCTTCCACCTGTAAACCTTGCACAAGCCTCTAGACCAGCCTCACCCACCATGGGCCAGACACCAGAAGCAAGAAAACTACATTCCAGTTGCCTGCAGAACTGAGTCTGCAACACAGATCAGAACCTACTGCGAGACCAGTTGGGACAGACATGGAGGCTAAATGATATTTTACTAAACAACCAATGGATTACTGAAGAAATCAAAGAAGAAAGGGAAATAAAAGGAAACCAAATTGGAAAAGAAGTAAAACTGTCACTGTTTGCAGATGTCAAGATACTGTATATAGAAAATTCTAAAGACGTGACCAGAAAACTATTAGAGCTCTTCAATGAACTCAGTAGAGTCACAGGATACAATATACAGAAATCTATTGCATTTCTGTAAACTAACAACGAGCTATCAGAAAGAGAAATTAAGGAAACAATCCCATTTACCATCGCATGAAAAAGAACAAAACACCTAGGAATAAACCTACCTAAGGAGGCAAAAATTGGTATTCCAAAAACTATAATATGCTGATGAAAGAAATCAAAGATGACACAAACAGATGGAAAGATATACCGTGTTCTTGGATTGGAGGAATCAATATTGTCAAAATGACTATAATACCCAAGGCAATCTACAAATTCAATGCAATCCCTATCAAATTACCAATGGCATTCTTTACAAAACTAGAACAAATATTTTTTTAAAATTTGTATGGAAACACAAAAGAACCTGAACAAAGAAAGTAATCTTGAGAAGGAAAAACAGAGCTTGAGGAATTAGGTGCTGTCTTCAGACTATACTACAAAGCTACAGTAATCAAAACAGTATGGTACTGGCGCAACAACAGAAATATAGATCAATGGAACAGGATAGAAAGCCCAGAAATAAACCCATTCACTTATGGTCAATTAATCGCCAGTAAAGGAGGTAAGAATATACAATAGAGAAAAGGCAGTCTCAAAAAGACACATGTACCCCAATGTTCATATCAGTATATTTACAATAGCCAAGACATGGAAGCAACCTAAATGTCCATTGACAGATAAATGGATAAAGAAGATGTAGTATATATGTACAATGGAATAGGAGAAACCCATTAAAAAGAATGAAATAATGCCATTTGCAGCAACATGGATGGACCTAGAGATTATCATACAAAGTGAAGTAAGGTAGACAGATAAGGAGAAATATATCACTTATATGTGGAATCCCACCCCCCAAAATTAATGATACATATGAACTTATATACAAAACTGAAACAGACCCACAGACATAGAAAACAAATTTATGGTTACCAAAGGGGAAATTAGGAGTTGGGATTAACATATGCACACTACTATGTATAAAATAAGTAATCAACAAGGACCTATTGTATAGCACAGGGAACTCAATATTCTGTAATAACCTATATGGGAAAAGAGTCCATAAACGAGTGACTACATGTATATGTATAACTGAATCACTTTGCTGTACACCTGAAACTAACACAACACTGTAAATCAACTATACTTCAAAAACGAAAGCCCTTGCTCCCTAAAAATACCTGGAAATTCTGGATAAAAATGAAATAAATTTAAGGACATAGCTGAGTTTACCAGGAAGAAAAGGCAATCATGAAGTGACATAACTAATAGGAAATTAAAAACAGGGGCATCAACACTGGTACTAATTCTTTGGTCACTCTGGGAAAGTTGATATCTCTGTAATTAAGGGTCTTAGGTTTTAATATGTCTGTGAATTGATCAAAACAAGCTATTACCACCAACACCACCCCAGACACATAAAGACAGAATCTATAAAGGTCTGCACATATTAGTGAAAGCATGGGCTAAAAAGTTTCCTAAGGATTTGAAGCCCTAAGACTGTGCCTCAGCCACGCTTGGGCTTCAAGTTTACTTTTCCTACCTGATCTAGGAATCCCTAAAAAATCCCCAAGCATAACATAAATTAAAAATTGGTTCTTGGGCAGATGATATCTCTAAGGCCTCCTGGTCAAACACAAACTCAGTCTACAGGGATGTTTCTACAACCTAGTCCACAAATTTTCCTCAGAACGAAAAAATAAGTCCCTTGAAAGATGAGCTCACAAAGAATTGTGAAACATGTGCAAAGAAATCACAATCAAAAGTCAGAAGATCAAACAAATACCAGGTTTAGACACCTAAAGTGAGAAAACACACCAATGCTCTGAAATAAAATAAGTGTTTATAATTGTTAAAATGAGAAGAAAATATTAAGGGACTGGTTAAATAGACTATGATACAGCCAAGAATAGAATGAGTGAATTAGAATGCAGAGCTGATAAAATATTACAGAAAAAATACAGCTAAAGTGATGAAAATAGGAGAAAGGAGTTAAGGGGCAGGATAGGCTGTAAACAATGTGAATTCCATTAGAGCAGAGTATGTGCTTTGCTCACTGAAGTATCCTGAATGCCTAGAACAGTGTCTGGCACAGTTGGTGCTGAATATCAGTTAAATCAAAGTCCAGGAATTATTAGAGGTAAGGAGAAAATGGGGAAAAGGCAATATTTAATGAACTAAGAATTTTTTTTTTTTTTTTTGCGTTACGTGGGCCTCTCACCGCTGTGGCCTCTCCCATTACGGAGCACAGGCTCCAGATGCGCAGGCCCAGCGGCATGGCTCACGGGCCCAGCCGCTCCGCGGCACGCAGGATCCTCCCAGACCGGGGCACGAACCCGCGTCCCCTGCATCGGCAGGCAGACTCCCAACCACTGCTCCACCAGGGAAGCCCAAGAATTTTTTTTACAATCAATAAAAGGCATGAATATTTATAATCAGTTGAATCCATTATGTCATTATGAAGACATAATGACTATAGGACTTCTTCACCCACTATAAAAGAGAAAACTGGACTTAATATATTAATCAATTGTTTTTATAAATTGGGCAATAGGTATTACAGGATTATGATCCTAGAGAGAAGGAAAATAAGGAGGGCAAGCCCTATGAATTTCTTCCCAAAGCAGTTTCCCGAATTATCGCAAAGGAGGGGGAGTCCAAATAGTCTAGTACTATTGCTGGGTTGAGGAGATAGAGACTGAAGTTTCAAGGAAGCTAGAATTTGCTAGCAAAGTATTGGAGAGGAAGGAGCTATGCAGAGAAAGAGTTCCAGAGTTCTGCTCAGGGGTCCTTGAGTCTTAGTTGAATACTAGTCTGCATATGTGTAGGATGAAACTTCATGAAGCTAGAGAAAGAACAGCTGTGGCGTAAAGAACAGTTACATAAGCTGAATCACTCTAAGAGCTCACACAGGCCTGGGAGTCATTCATGCATTCAGCAGACAGAGGGGACAGATCTTGTTGGATACATGGCACATTCAGTGGAGACCTTAGATGCTTCAAAGCTTAGTACTGGGGCTAAAGGAACCCTAGAGTAAAAGCTACCCTAGACCTGCCCCCCAAAGCCTAAAACCAAGCCTACAAAGATCAGGCTGATCTTCAAGTAACTTAATTGCCCAACAAAACAAAGTTCAAAACTCTTTAAAGGTCTATAATAAAATACAGCTTATAAGGATGTTTATTTCCCAATGTACAGTATCCAATAAAAAAAAAAATTACAAGATAGAAACAGGAAACTGTGATACATAACTAAAAGAGACATTGACCAATAAAAACTGATCCAGTAATGACAGAGATCATTGAATTAGCAGAGAAGGTTGTTAAAACAGCTTTTATAAACATTATAAATATGCTCAAGGATATAAAGAAAAACATGAATATAATGAGGAGGAAAATAGAATATATATATATAAAGATCCATATGGAGTTTCTAGAGGTGAAAAAATATGGTGTCAAACAAAAAATTTACTGGGTGGGATCAACGGAAGATTTGACAAAGCAGAAAATACAGGTAAACTTGAAGATGCAGCAATAGAAGGTATACAAAATGAAGCATAGAGGGAAAAATGACTAAAAGTCATAAACAAAATTAGAAAATATCTTGAACTAAATGAAAGTGAAAACACAACATATCAACTTTGTGGGATGCAGCTAATATAGTGCTTAAAAGAAAAATTACAGAATTAAAATACTCACTAAAATAAGAGAGGTCTTAATTCTGCCTACCTTAAGGTAGGAAAAGAGCAAATTAAACCCAAAGAAGAAGGAAGAATAATGAAAGAGTACAAGTCAATGAAATAGGAAATGAATGAACAAAAAAGAGATTAATCAATGAATTAATAACTAGTTCTTTGAAAAATTGATAAACTTCTAGTTAGACTGATGATGAAAAAAGAGCACAAATCACCAATATCAGGAATGAAAGAGGACATTACTAGGGTCTTTCATGCAAGATGTTAAAAGGATAAGGAAATACTGTCAACAACATCATGCAAGTGTATTTGATAACTTAGATGAAGCGAACAAATACCTTGTGTGACACAAATTAGCAAAACTGATTAAAGAAGAAATTAAAACCTAAACATCCCTATAATAATTAAAGAAACTGAATTCATAATGAAAAAGTTTTCTTCAAAGATAACTTAAGGCACAGATGACTTCACTAGTCTGCCAAACAGTTGAGGAAAAAGTAATATCAATCCTACACAAAAGCTTTCAGAAAACAGAGGTGGAAAGACTTCTGAATTTATTTTATGAAGCCAGTATTATTACCCTGCAACCAAAGCCAGAAAAAAAGAAATTATAAGAAAACAATACAGCAATAACCATCACAAACATAGGTGAGAAGATCTTTTAAAAAATATTAGCAAATGGAACTCAGCAATATACAGAAAGGATAATAGACTGTGAGCAAGTGGGGTTCATTACATTAAATGAAGGTTGGTTTACCAGTGGAAATCCATTAATGTAATTAACTATATGAATGAATTAAGGAGAAATAAACATGTTTATCTCAATAGATGCAGATTAATTAATTAAATAAGCATCAACAAAATTCAATCCATTTATGATTTAGAAGAAAGAAGAAAAAAATTCTCCCGGTAAACAACAAATAAAAGGAAACTTCCTCAATATGATAAAGATTATCAAAAAAAACTTACAGCCAACGTCATAGTAATGCTGAAGGACCAAATGCTCCCATGGTGGAGATCAAGACAAAGATGTCCACTCTCATCACTTCTATTCAACATTATAGCAGAGGGTCTAGTCAACACAATAAGGCAAGAAAAGGCATAAACTTAAAAATACAGAAATGAACTATATTTGTAGACTATAAAATCAGGTACATGAAAACAATTACAAGGAATCTACAAAAAGAGGTACTAGAACAAGTGAGTAAATTTAGCAAGTTCTATAAATAAAAGTCAATTGCATTTCTACAAACTAGCAGCAAACAAGTGAAAGCAAATTTTAAAAATACTTTTATAATAAGTCAAGAGCATGAAATGCTTAGGATAAATTGACAAAATCTAAGCAAAGATAAGACTGACAAAAACTTCTCAACCAGAAAATCAAGACCATAAGAAAATTAAATACTGGGGGAGGTAATGGTCAACCTACACTCAACAATCAAGACTGAGGGCAAAGAACTGAGACCAAGATGGCGGAGTAAAAAGACCCTGAACTCACCTCTCACAAGCACACCAAAATCACAACTCTCAGCAGAACAACGATTGAAGAAAAAGACTGGAACCTACCCCAAAGGTATTCTACACCCAAGACATAAACAAGAAACCTATGAGACTGTAGTAGGGGCAAACTCACAATATAATCAAATCCCATTCCCCCTGCCCCCACCCCCAGATGGGCAACTCACAAACTGGAGAACAATTATATCACAGAAGTTCTCACACAGGAGTGAGAGTTCTGAGCCCCACATCATGCTCCCAAGCCTGGGGGTAACAGCAACAGGAGGAGGAGACCTAGAGCATTTAGCTTTGAAGGCCAGAGGGGATTGAGTGCAGCAGCTCCACAGGACTGGGGGAAACAGAAACTGGGATCCCAGAAAGAGAAGAGAGAAAGGGTCGAGAAAATATTTGAAGAGAAAAAAGCTGAAAACTTCCCTAACATGGGAAAGGAAACAGTGAACCACATCTAGGAAGTGCAGAGTCCCATATAGGATCAAACTAAAGAGGAACACACCAAGACACACTGTAATAAAAATGATAAGAATTAAAGATAAAGATAGAATACTAAAAGCAGCAAGGGAAAAGCAACAAATAACATACAAAGGAATCCCCAGAAGACTATCAGCTGATTTTTCCAGTGAAACTCAGCAGGCCAGAAGGGAATGGCACAATATATTCGATGAAAGGAAAAACTTACAACCAATAATACTCTACCAATAAGGCTCTCATTGAGATTTGACAGAAATCAAAAGCGTTATAGAAAAACAAAAGCTGAAAGAATTCAGCACCATCAAACCAGCTTTATAACGAATGTTAAAGGAACTTCTCTAGGCAAAAAAGAAAAGGCCACGACTAGAAACAAGAAAATCATGGAATGAAAAACTCACTGGTAAAGCAAACATACAGCAAAAGTAGGAAATCATCCACAAAGAAAGCTAGTATGCAGGTTAAAAGACAAAAGCAGTAAAATCATCGGTATCCACAATAAGCAGTTAAGGGATACAGAAAACAATTAGATGTAAAATATGATATAGAAAACAATAATTGTGAGTGGAGGAGAGTATAAATGCAAGGTATTTAAATGCATTTGAAATAAAGAGATCAGCAACTTAAAACAAAAACGTATGTATACAGAGAGAGACTTCTATACAAAACCCTCAAGGTAAACAAAAACCAAATATCTAAAATAAATATACACACAAAAAGGAAAAAGGAATCCAAACACAACACTAAAGAGAGTCATCAAATCACGAGAAGAGACCAAAGTAAGAAAGGCAAAAAAAGACCTACAAAAACAAATCCAAAACAATTAACAAACTGAAAATAAGAACACAAATATGGATAATTACCTTAAATGTAAATGGATTAAATGGTCCAAACAAAAGACACAGACTAGGTGAATGGATATAAAAACTAGATTCGTGTATATGCTGCCTACAAGAGACTCATTTTAGATTTAGAGACACAAACAGACCAAAAGTGAGGGGATGGAAAAGGTATTCCATGCTAATCGAAATCAAAAGAAAATTGGAGTAGCAATACTTATATCAGACAAAATAGACTTTAAAATAAAGACTGTTGGGGCTTCCCTGGTGGCGCAGTGGTTGAGAGTCCGCCTGCCGATGCAGGGGATACGGGTTCGTGCCCCGGTCTGGGAGGATCCCACATGCCGTGGAGCGGCTGGGCCCGTGAGCCATGGCCGTTGAGCCTGCTCGTCCGGAGCCTGTGCTCCACAATGGGAGAGGCCGCGACAGTGAGAGGCCCACATACGGCAAAAAAAAAAAAAAAAAAAAAAATAAAGACTGTTACAAGAGACAAAGAAAGACCCTATATACTGATGAAGAAAAAGCAGGACACTACATAATGAAAAATCCAAGAGGATATAATAACTATAAACACAGACACACATCAATATATAATGCAAATGTTAACAGACATAAAAGAAGAAATTGACAATAACATGATAATAGTGAGGGCTTTAAAACCCTACTCACATCAATGGTCAGATCATCCAGACAGAAAATCAATACAGAAACAAAGGCCTTAAATAACACATCAGAACAAATGGACTTAACTGATATTTATAGAGAATTCCACTTGAAAGCAGCAGAATACACATTATTCTCAAGTGCACATGGAACATTGTCTAGGATAGATCACATGCTAGACCACAAAACAAGCCTCAGTAAATTTAGGAAACCTGAAATCATATCAAGCATCTTTTCTGATGAAAACACTATGAGATTAGAAATCAACTACAAAAAAACCCTGCAAAAACCATAAACACAAGTAGGCTAAAAACCATGCTAATAAACCACCAATGGGTCACAGAAGAAATCAAAGAGAACAGGGCTTCTGTGGTGGCGCGGTGGTTGGGAGTCCGCCTGCTGATGCGGGAGACTATGGGTTCGTGCCCCGGTCCGGGGGGATCCCATGTGCTGCGGAGCGGCTGGGCCCGTAGAGCCTGTTGCTCTGCAACGGGAGAGGCCACAACAGTGAGAGGCCCGCGTACCGCAAACAAAAAAAAAAAAAAAAAAAAAAAAAAGAGAATTAAAAAAAATACCTAGAGACAAATGAAAACGAAAACACAATGATCCAAAACCTATGGGATACAGCAAAAGCAGTTCCCAGAGGGAAGTATTTAGAGATACAAGCTTAACCTAAGCACAAGAAAAACCTCAAATAAACAACCTGAACTTACACCTAAAGCAACTACAGAAAGAAGAACAAACAAAACTCAAAGTTAGTAGAAAGAAATATATAAAAACAGAGCAGAAATAAATGAAAGAGAGATGAAGAAAACAATAAAAAGGATCAATGAAACTAAAAGCTGGAGCCTTCTAAAGATAAACAAAATTGATAAACCTTTAGCTAGATTCATCAAGAAAAAAAGGGAAGTGGGCCCAAATCAATAAAAAGAGAAATGAAAAGCAGGAGTTACAACAAACACCACAGAAATACAAAGAATCTTAAGAGACTACCTAGAGCAACCACATGCCAATTAAATGGACAACCTAGAAGAAATGGACAAATTCTTAGAAAGGTACAATCTTCAAGACTGAACCATAAAGAAATAGAAAATATGAACAGACAAATTACCAGTACTGCTATTGAGTCAATAATTTCAAAAGTCCAGAACCAGGGAGTTACTTGGTGGTCTAGTGGTCAGGATTTGGTGCTTTCACTGCCATGGCCTGGGTTCAATCCCTGGTCTTGGAACTGAGATCCTGAAAGTTGCACAGTGCAGCCAAAAATAAAACCAAAACAAACAAACCAAAAAACCAAAAAAAAAAAAAAAAAAAAAAAAACTCCAGGACCAGATGTCTTCACAAATGAATTCTACGAAACATTTAGAGAAGAGTTAACACTTATCCTTCTGAAACTATTCCAATAAATTAGAGGAAGGAACACTTCTGAACTCATTTTATGAGGCTACCATCATGCTGATACCAAACCCAAACAGATACCACAAATAAAGAAAATTATAGGCCAATATGTTCAATGATGAATATAGATGAAAAAATCCTCAACAAAATACTAGCAAACTGACTCCAACAATACATTAAAAGGATCATATACCATGATCAACTGGGATTTATCCCAGGGATGCAAGGATTTTTCATATCCGCAAATCAATAAATGGGATACACCACATTAACAAATTGAAAAATAAAAACCATATGATCATCTCAATAGATGTAGAAAAGCTTTTGATAAAATTCAATATCCTTTTATGATAAAAACTCTCCACAACGTGAGCACAGAGGGAACAATCCCAACAGAATAAAGGCCACATATGACAAATCCACAGCTAACATCATACTCAATGGTGAAAAGCTGAAAGCATTTTCTCTAAGATTAGGAAAAAGACAAGGATGTGCACTCTCACCACTTTTATTCAATATAGTTTTGGAAGTACTAGCCACAGCAACCAGATAAGAAAAGGCAATAAAAGGAATCCAAATGGGAAAGAAGTAAAACTGTCATTGTTTATAGATGACACAATACTATATATACATAGAAAATTCTAAACATGCCACCAGAAAACTGCTAGAGCTCATCAATAAATGTAGTAAGTTTGCAAGATACAAAATTATACAGAAACCTGTTGCATTTCTATGCACTAACAACAAAATACACAAAGAGAAATTTTTAAAAAATCCCATTTATGATTGCATCAAAAAGAATAAAATACCTAGGAATAAACCTACCTAAGGAGGCAAAAGAGCTGTACTCTGGAAACTATAAAATGCTGATGAAAGAAACTAAAGACAACACAAACAGATGGAAAGATATATCATGTTCTTGCATGGGAAGAATAAATATTGTTAAAATGACCATACTCCCAAGGCAACCTACAGATTCATTGCAATTCCTAAAAAATTAGAAATGGCATTTTTCACAAAACTGGAACAAAAATTTTAAAAAGCTGTATAGAAACACAAAAGACCACAAATAGGCAAAACAATCTTGAGAACGAAGAATGGAGAAGGAGATATCATGCTCCCTGACTATACTACAAAGCTACAGTCATCAAAACAGTATGGTATTGGCACAAAAACAGACACACAGATCAATGGAACAGGATAGAAAGCCCAGAAATAAACCCCTGAATTTATGATCAATTAATCAACAGTAAAGGAGGTAAGAATATACAAAAGAGAAAAGACAGTCTCTTCAATAAATGGTGCTGGGAAAACTGGACAGTGACATGTAAAAAAATGAAATTAGAATATTCTCTAACAGCATATACAAAAATAAACTCAAAATGAATTAAAGATCTAAATGTAAGACCAGATATTATAAAACTCCTAGAGGGAAATACAGGCAGAACATATTTTTACATAAACCGCAGCAATATTTTCTTGGATCCGTCTCCTAGAGTAATGGAAAGAAAAGTAAAACTAAACAAATAGGACTTAATTAAATTTAAGATTTTTCACAGCAAAGAGAACCATAAACAAAACAAAAAGACAACCTACAGAATTGGAGAAAATATTTGCAAATGATGTGAGAACAAGGGATTAATTTCCAATATATACAAACAGCTCATACAGCTCAATAGAAAAAACAAACAAACAAAAAACTGAACAACCCAATCAAAAAATGGGAGAAGACCTAAATAGACATTTCTCCAAAGAAGACAGATGGCCAAAAGGCACAGGATAGGATTCTCAAAATTGTTAATTGTTAGAGAAATGGAAAGCAAAACTACAAGGAGGTATCACCTCATACTGGTCAGAATGTCCAGAGTGGGTGTGGAGAAAAGGGAACCCTCGTACACTGTTGGTGGGAATGTAAATTGGTGAAGCCACTATGGAGAACACTTGCCACAACTACTGAAGCCCACGTGCCTAGAGCTTGTGCTCTGCAACAAGAGAAGCCACTGCAATTAGAACCCCACACACCGTAACAAAGAGTAGCCCCTGCTCTCTGCAACTAGAGAAAGCCCACATAGCAATGAAGACACAATGCAGGCCAAAAAAACCCCCAAAAAACAAAAACTAGTTTTAGTAAGGAAGGCTAGACATCATCAATGGGCTAGGTTATAAGTTATAAAAATAACAATGTAGGCACAAAGAATGTGAACAAAGAAAACTAACAATGGCAGAAAGTAATAAAGTAGGAAATTAAGAAAAAACTGAGGATCAACAAAAGCTGGTCCTTTGAAAAGATTAAGAAAACAGAAAAGATTAAGAATAATTAAGAACAACAAAAAAAATGGCTGAAATACAAGAGAAAGCAGGCATAAATAGGCAATTTTTTTAAAAAGACATAATTACAGAGAGTATAGAGATTAGAAAATATTTAAGTATGATAAATAACTTATACCATTAAATAGAACAGATGGAATACATAATTCCTGATAAAATTAATTTAATTAAAATAGAAAAAGAATTAGAGAAACTGTAAGACTTATAATTAAAACAATGAGGCAAAAATTTTTCTCACAAACGCTACAGGATAAAATAATTTTAGTGGTAGGTTTTACCCAATCTTCAATAAGTCCCATTTGTTCCATAAAGCAAAAAGAAAAGATTCTCAACTAATTTTATGAGGCTAGTAGTCTTGCTACCAGAAATACAAGATATATATGGGAAAGGATATGGGCAAATTTTACTTATGATCATACATACAAAAAATTCTAAACAAAATACTAGCAAACCAACTCCATCTATGTATTTTTTTTTAAATGTGACTTACAAGGAAACATAGGTGAAAAGCTTCATGATATTGGATTTGGCAATGATTTCTTGGGTATGACAAGCAAAAGCACAGGTGACAAAAGGAAAAATAGATAAATTGCAGTTAATTAAAATTAAAAACTTTTGTGCATCAAAGGAAAACAGAGTAAAATGGCAACCCATATAGTGGGGGAAACATCTGTAAATCATACATCTGATAAGGGATTAATATCCAAAATATATAAGGAACTCCTAAGACTTAAGAACAAAAACAACCTAATTCAAAAATGGGCATAGGACTTGAATAGACATTTCTCCAAAGAACGTATACAAATAGACAATGAGCACAGGAAAAGATGCTCAACATCATTAATCACTAGGGAAATGCAAGTCAACCACAATGACACCACTTCACACACATTAGAATAATTATTATTAAAAAACCATAAAACAGGGCTTCCCTGGTGGCACAGTGGTTGAGAGTCCTCCTGCCGATGCAGGGAACACGGGTTCGTGCCCCGGTCCGGGAAGATCCCACATGCCGTGGAGTGGCTGGGCCCGTGAGCCGTGGCCGCTGAGCCTGCGCGTCCGGAGCCTGTCCTCCGCAACGGGAGAGGCCACAACAGTGACAGGCCAGCATACCGCCAAAAAAAAAAAAAAACATAAAACAGTAAGTATTAGGAAGAATGTGGAGAAATTGTAACACTTGTGCATTGCTGGTGGAAAATGGTACAGCTGCTCTGAAAAACAGTATGGTGGTGCATCAAATATTAAACAGAATTAACATATGATATAGCAATTGTACTTCGAGGTATATATCCAAAAGAACTGAAGGCAGGGACTCAGATATTTGTACAGCCACGTTCATTGCAACATTATTTCCAATACCAAAACTGGGGAAACAACCCAAATACCCATTGATGGATGAATGAATAAACAAAATGTGATATATACATACAATGAAATATTATTCAGGCTTAAAAAGTAACGAAATTGTGATACATTTTATGACATGGATGAACCTTGAAGACTGCCATGTTAAGTAAAATAAGCCAGACACAATAGGACAAACATTGTCTAATTCCATTTATGTGAGGCATCTGGAATAAACAGTCAAATGCATAGAAACAGAAAGTAGCATAGTGGTTACCAGGGAATGGGGAAAGGAGAGAGGGGTGAATGGGGAGTTATTGTTTAATGGGTACAGAGTTTCAATTTGGAATGATGAAAAAGTTTTAGAGATGGGTAATGATGATTGCACAACAATGTGAGTATACTTAATGTCACTGAACTGTACACTTAAACAGGATCCAAATAATAAAATAGATTTTAAGTTAGTTATCTATGACTGCCAAAAAAAAAAATTGTCACCATACAGTACCCAACCCAAAGGTAAACAAACCAATGGAAAGAAACTTGGTATATGACAAAGGTGGCAATAT
>NW_006798629.1:2106942-2205860 GCF_000442215.2 Lipotes vexillifer | reverse complement strand
TAGGGAAAGGACAGATTAACCAATGGATAGGGCTGGGACAATTGGTTATTCCCATGGGCAGAAAAAAACTAGATCCCTACTCCTCAAAATGCCATGTCGTTTAAAGACCAAAGTGAAAAGCAAAGCAATACAAATTTTAGACAAAAACCTTAATGAAAGAGGTGATAGAGGATATTAATATTTAAAACTCCTGGGACTTCCCTGGTGGCGCAGTTTAAGAATCTGCCTGCCAATGCAGGGGACACGGGTTCGATCCCTGGTCTGGGAAGATCCCACACGCTGCAGAGCAGCTAAGCCTACGCTCCACAACTACTGAAGGCTGTGTGCCCTAGAGCCCATGTGCTGAAAATACTGAAGCCCGTGTGCCTAGAGCCTTCGCTCCGCAACAAGAGACGCCACCACAATGAGAAGCCCAAGCGCTGCAATGAAGAGTAGCCCCCACTCACCGCAACTAGTGAAAGCCCACATGCAGCAACAAAGACCCAACACAGCCAAAAATAAAATAAATAAAACTCCTGAACATCAAAAAACATCAAAAAAACAAGGTAAGAAAAAAAAGGTAAAAACTGAGGAAAGACAGTTATAACCCATGTAAACAAAGACAAGGAACAGTACCTAGAATATATAAAGAAAGCATACAATTTATTAAGAAAAATACATTCTAGTAGAATAGTAGGCAAGAGTTATAATAAGCAATTCATAGAAGGAATGAGAATGACCATTGACACTTGAGTTGTCACAAATAATTAATGAGATAAAAATCTCATAAGTAATTAATGAGAAATCATTTCACACTCGCTGGCTTGGCTAATTTTATTGTTCAATAATACCAAGTGATCGTGCCTAGGGGAAAATGGAACTTACAAATTGCTATTAGGGACAGTGGCCAAGATGGTGGAGTAGAAAGACCACAATCTCATCTCCTCTCACAAGCATGCCAAAATCGCAAGTTTCAGCAGAACAACCATTGATGAAAAAGACTGGAACCTACAAGAAAATATCTTCTACAGCTAAAGACATAAAGAAGGAACCACAACAAGACAGGTAGGAGGGGCACACTCACGATATAATCAAATGCAATACCCCCTGGGTGGGTGACCCATAAACTAGAGAATAATTATATCACAAGTTTTCCCACAGGACTGAGAGTTCTGAGCCCCATGTCAGGCTCCCCAGCCTGGGGGTCTGGCACCAGGAAGACAAGCCCCCAGAATATTTGGTTTTGAAGGCCAGCAGGACTTGATAGCATGAACTCCAAAAGACTGGGGAAAGCAGAGACTCCATTCTTGGAGGGTGCACACAAGATCTCGCACACACCAGGACCCAGGGCAAAAGCAGTGACTTAATAAGAGCCTGGGACAGATCTACCTGCTGGTCTCGGGAGAGTCTCTTGGCAAGGCAGGGGCTGCCATGACTCACCCTGGGGACATAGACACTGGTGGCAGATACATTTAGGAACATTCAACCATATGAACTCTCCTGGTGGCTGACGTCTTGGCTTATTAGTGCCAAGACCTGGCCCCACCCAACAGCCTGTAGGTGCCAGTGCTAGGATGCCTCATGCCAAATTACTAACATAGATGCACCCAAAAAGACTTCCTAGGCACACAGCCTCCTCTAGAAAGGCCCCTAAACATGGCCTGGCTCACCAGAGGGCCAGGACCCAGCTCCAACCACCAATGGGCAGGCACTGGCTCAGAAGAACAGATCAGCCAGGGAGCCTACTCAAGCCTCTATTTCAGCCTCAACCATGAGGGGGTAGAACCAGAAGAAAGAAAAGTATGAAATCACAGCCTGTGCAACCAGTCTGCCAATTCAGGCCAGACCCTTCCCTGAGACCAGCTGGGCCGTGGCTCTGCCCACTAGCAGGCCAAAGCAACCTTCAGGATACCCTGGACTTCATACCCAAGTGTCAGGAACTGTTCCCTCCCCCAACGATCTGAAATGAGTTTTGGGACCCCAGGGCCCTGCAGCCAGACTCCAGGAACTAGCCTTGACTGCCAGTAGTCCAGCACTAACCGCTGAGTCTGGCTTCAACTGCCAGTGTGTGGGCAAAAGTCCCAGAGTCTTTGGGATCCTAACTCCGCCCACCAGTGAACCAGTACTAGGCCTGGGGCACCCTAGTGTTCCACAACCAGCCTCCCTGTAACCAGGCCCCTAAACAGCAGCCAGTAGCATCTTCACAAGGCAAGGCCTGGCAACTAGAGTGGGGGCCAACCAAGCCTACCAGACCACCCACATAGTCAGCCCACCACAACATAAGGACCCAGGCAGCCCTCTTAGAGGGACCCCTAGAGCTTATTGCTTGGGGGATGAGAGGGGGGTGCCCTGCTGGGATGCATAGGATGCCTCCTATAGAGGGCCACTTCTCCAAGGCTGAGAACGATAATCAACCTGCCACATACATAAAAATAGAAATAGCAACTTAAACAAAATGAGGTGGGTGAGGAATATTTTCCAGATAAAGGAGTGAGATAAAACTCCAGAAGAACTAAGCAAGGTGGAGATAGGCAATTTACTGGAGAAAGTGTTCAGAGTAATGATCATAAAGATGATTAAAGAACTCAGGAGGAGGATGGATACACAGAGTGAGAAGTTAGAAGTTTTTAACAAAGAATTAGAAATCATAAAAAACAACCAGAGATGAAGAATAAAATCACTGAAATGAAACATACACTAGAAGGAACCAATAGTAGACTAAATGACACAGAAGAACAGATCAGTGAGTCGGAAGGCAGAATAGTGGAATTCAATGCTGCTGTACATAAAAAAGAGAAAAGAATGAAAAGAAATGAGGACAGTTTGAGAGACTCCTGGCACAACATCAATCTCACTAATATCTGCATTATAGGGGTCCCAGAAAGAGAAGAGAGAAAGGGTTCAGAAGATATTTCAAAGAGAAGAGATAAAGCTGAAAACTTCCCTAACCAGGGAATGGAAAGTCAGCCAAGTCCAGGAAGCACAGAGTCCCATACTGGATTAACCCAAAGAGGGGCACACCAAGACAAATGGTAATCAAAATGACAAAAATTAAAGATAAAGGGAGAATAGTAAAAGCAACAAGGAAAAAGAAACAAATAACATACAAGGGAACCCTCATAAGGCTATCAGCTGATTTTTCAGCAGAAACTCTGCAGGCCAGAAGTGGGTGGCATGATATATTTACAGTGATGAAGGAGAAAAACCTATAAACAAGAATACTCCACTCAGCAAGGCTCTAATTCAGATTTGATAGAGAAATCAAAAGCTTTACAGACAAGCAAAAGCTGAAAGAATTCAGCACCACCAAACCAGCTTTATAAAAATGCTAAAGGAACTTGTCTAGGAAAAAAGAAAAGGCCACAAATAGAAACAGGAAAATTACCCAATGAAAACGCTCATTAGTAAA
This sequence comes from Lipotes vexillifer, assembly GCF_000442215.2. Taxonomy (NCBI): domain Eukaryota; kingdom Metazoa; phylum Chordata; class Mammalia; order Artiodactyla; family Lipotidae; genus Lipotes; species Lipotes vexillifer. Next base: position 2,202,472 of record NW_006798629.1, on the reverse strand, counting down.
AGCAAACATAAAGGTAGGAAATCATCCACATACAAAGCTAGTAGGGAGGTTATAAGACAAAAGCAGTAAAATCATCTGTATCCACAATAAGCAGTTAAGGGATACAGAAAACAATTAGATGTAAAATATGATATCAAAAACAGTAATTGTGAGGGGAGGTGAGTACAAATGCAGGATTTTAAAACGCATTTGAAATTAAGAGAACAGCAACTTAAAACAAAAACCTCACAGTAAGGAAAAAACATAAATCTATAATAGATATACACACACAAAAAAGGAAAGGAATCCAAAAGTAAAGACAGTTATCCAATCGTAAGAGAATAAAAGAAGAAAGGGTGAAAAAAAACCTACAAAAAGAAATCTAAAACAATTAAAATCTGTCATAAAACATATATATCAATAATTACCTTAAATGTAAATGGACTAGATGCTCCAACCAAAAGACATAGACTGCCAGAACGGATACAAAAATAAGACCCATATATATGCTGCTTACAAGAGACTCATTCAGATCTAGAGACACAGACAGACTGAAAGTTGAGGGGATGGAAAAAGATATTAGATGCAAATGGAAATCAAAAGAAAGTATATAAAAATATTTATATCGGACAAAATAGACTTTAAAATAAAGACTGTTACAAGAGACAAAGAAGGACATTGCATAATGACCGAGATCAATTCAAGAAGATATAACAACTGTAAATATATATGCACCCAATGTAGGAGTACCTTAATATATAAGGTAGATATTAATGGACATAAAAGGAGAAGTCAACAGTAACATAATAGTAGGGGACTTTAACACCCCACTTACATCAATGGACAGATCATTCAGACAGAAAGTCAATAAGGGAACACAGGCCTTTACTGACATATTAGATCAAATGTATTTAATTGCTATTTATAGGGCACTCCACCTGAAAGCAGCAGAATATGCATTCTTTTCAAGTGCACATGGAACACTCTCCAGGACAGATCACAGGCTAGGCCACAAAACAGTCTTCAGTAAACTTAGAAAAATTTAAAACACATCAAGCATCTTTTCCGACTGCAACACTAGGAGACTAGAAATCAACTACAAGAAAAAAACTGCAGAAAACACAAAAGCATATAGGCTAAACAATATGCTACTAAACAACCAATGTATCACTGAAGAAATTAAAAAGGAAATCAAAAAGTACCTAGAGATAAATGAAAATGGAAACACGACAATACAAAACCTATGGTATAGAGCAAAAACAGTTCTAAGAGGGAAATTTATAGAGATACAATCTCAAACAACCTAACCTTACACCTAAAGCAAATACAGAAAGAACAAACAAAACCCAAAGTTAGTAGAAGGAAAGACATCACAGTATCAGCAGAAATAAACGAAATAGACTAAAAAAACAATTAAAAAAATCAGTAAAACTAAAAGCTGGTTCTTTGAAAAGATAAACAAAATGGATAAACCTTTAGCCAGAATCATCAAGAAAAAAAGGGAGAGGGCCCAAATCAATAAAATCATAAATGAAAACGTAGGAGTTACAACCAACACCAGAGAAATACAAAGGACAATAAGAGAGTACTACAAGCAACCATAAGCCAATAAAATGGACAACCTATAAAAAATGGACAAATTCTTAGAAAGGTACAATCTCCCAAGACTACACTGGGAAGAAATAAAAAATCTGAACAGACCATTTACCAGTACTGAAATTGAGTCAGTAATAAAAAAACTCTGAAGAAAGAAAAGTCCAGGACTAGATGGCTTCACAGGTGACTCCTACCAAACATTTAGAGTTAATGCCTATCATTCTGAAACTATTCCAAAAAGTTGCAGAGGAAGGAACATTTTCAAACTCATTCTATGAGGCTACCAAAACCAGACAAAGATATCACAAGAAAAGAAAATTACAGGCCAATATCACTCATGAACACAGATGCAAAAATCCTCAACAAAATATTAGCAAACCAGGGGCTTCCCTGGTGGCGCAGTGGTTGAGAGTCCGCCTGCCGATGCAGGGGACACAGGTTCGTGCCCCAGTCCGGGAAGATCCCACATGCCGCGGAGTGGCTGGGCCCATGAGCCATGGCCGCTGAGCCTGCGCGTCCGGAGCCTGTGTTCTGCAACAGGAGAGGCCACAACAGTGAGAGGCCTGCGTACCGCAAAAAAAAAAAAAAAATTAGCAAACTGAATCCAACAATACATTAAAAGAATCATACACCATGGTCAAGTGGGATTTATCCCAGGAATGCAAGGATTTTTCAACATCCGGAAATCAATCAATGCAATACACCACATTAAGAAAAGCCATACGATCATCTCAATAGATGCAGAAAGAGCTTTTGATAAAATTCAATATCCACTTATGATAAAAACTCTCCAGAAAGTGGGCATAGAGGAAAACAACCTCAACGTAACAAAGGCCAGATAAGACAAAGCCACACCTAACAACATACTCAAATGGTGAAGAGTTTAAAGCATTCTCTCTAAGATCAGAAACAAGACAAGGATGCCCACTCTCACCATTTTTTTTTGTTTTTTTGGCTGCACCACGTGGCATGTGGAACTTCCCCGACCAGAGATCAAACCTGTGCCCCCTACAGTGGAAGCATGGAGTCTTAACCACTGGACCACCAGGGAAGTCCTCTCGTCACTTTTATTCAACATAATTTTGGAAGCCCTAGCCACACCAATCAGAGAAAAAAAGAAAAAGAATCCAACTGGGAAAGGAAGAGGTAAAACTGTCACTGTTTGCAGATGACATGATACTATACATAGAAAATCCTAACATGACACCAGAAAACTACTAGAGCTCATCAATGAATTTGGTAAAGTTGCAGGATACAAAAATTAATATACGGAAATCTGTTGCATTTCTATAAACTAAGAAGGAACAATCAGAAACAGAAATTAAGGAAACAATCCCATTTAGAATTGCATCAAAAAGAATAAAGTGCCTAGGAATAAACCTACTTAAGGAGGCAAAAGACCCATACTTTGAAAACTATAAGATGCTGATGAAAGCAACTGAAGATGACACAACAGATGGAATGATATACCATGTTCTTGGATTGGAACAATCTATATTGCTAAAATGACATACTGCCTAAGGCAATATACAGATTCAATGCAATCTCTATCAAATTACCAATGGCATTTTTCACAGAACTAGAACAAAAAATTTAAAAGTTTTTGTGGAAACAAAAAAAAGACTCCAAATAGCCGAAACAACCTTGAGACAGAAAAATGAAGCTGGACGAATCAGGCTCCCTATCTTCAGAGCAAACTACAATGCTACAGTAATCAAAACTGTATGGTACTGGAACAGAAACATATACATAGATCAATGAAACAGGATAGAAAGCCCACATATAAACCCATGCACTTATGGTCAATTAATCTATGACAAAGGAAGCAATAATACACAACGGAGAAAAGAAAGGCTCTTCAATAAGTGGTGCTGGGAAAACTGGACAGTTACATGTACAAGAATGAAATTAGAACATTCTCTAATACCATACACAAAAATAAACTCAAAGTGGATTAAAGACCTAAATGTAAGACTGGAAACTATAAAACTCCTAGAGGAAAACATAGGCAGAACACTCTCTGATATAAACTGCAGCAATATTTTTTTGGATCAGTCTCCTAGAGCAGTGGTCCCCAACCTTTTTGGCACCAGGGACCAGTTTTGTGGAAGACAATTTTTCCACAGACTGAGGCGGGGTGCATGGAGATAGTTCAGGAGGTAATGTGAGCGATGGGGAGCGGCAGATGAAGCTCTGCTCGCTTACCGCTCACCTCCTGCTGCGCAGCCTGGGGGGTTGGGGACCCCTGTCCTAGAGTAATGGAAACAAAAGCAAAAATAAACAAAGAGGCCCTAATTAAACTTAAAAACCTTTTGTACAGCAAAGGAAACCATAAACAAAACAAAAAGACAACCTACGGAATGGGAGAAAATATTTGTAAAGGATGCCTCAGACAAGGTCTTAATTTCCAAAATATAGAAAGAGCTCATGCAGCTAAATATCAAAGAAAAAAAAACCCAATCAAAAAATGGGAAGACAACCTAAATAGACATTTCTCCAAAGAAGACATACAGATGGCCAAAAGGCACATGAAAAGATGCTCAACATCACTAAGTACAAGAGAAATGCAAATCAAAACTACAACAGGGTATCACCTCACACCAGTCAGAATGGCCATCATCAAAATTTCTACAAATAATAAATGCTGGGGAGGCTATGGAGAAAAAGGAACCCTCCTACACTGTTGGTGGGAATGTAAATTGGTGCAGCCACTATAGAGAACAGTATGGAGATTCCTTAAAAAACTAAAAATAGAATTACCATATGATCTAGCAATTCCACTCTTGGGCATATATCCAGACAAAGTCTAACTCAAAAAGACATGCACCCCAATGTTCACAGCAGCACTATTTTGTAACAGCCAAGATATGGAAGCAACGTAAATGTGCACTGACGGATGAATGGATAAAGAAGATGTGGTACATATATACAATGGAATATTACTCATCCATAAAACAGAACGAAATAATGCCATTTGCAGCAACATGGATGGACCTAGAGATTATCATACTGAGTGAAGTCAGTCAGAGAAACACAAATATCATATGATATCACTTACATGTGGAATCTAAAAAGTGATACAAATAAACTTATTTACAAAATAGAAATAGACTCATGGTCAAAGAAAATATGGTTACCAAAAGGGAAAGGTGGGGGAGGGAGGGTTAAATTAGGAGTTTGTGATTAACAGATACACACTATATATAAAATAAACAAGAAGGACCTACTGTATAGCACAGAGAACTATGTTCAATATCTTGCAATAACCTATAAGAAGAATCTCCATTATAGGTTATATATATAACTGAATCACTTTGCTGTACACCTGAAACTAACACAACATTGTAAATCAAGTATACTGCAAAAAAAAAAGTAAATACATATTTAAATTTAAAAAAATTTGCTGTTTGGAAAATGATATACTCCTTGTGTCTGGAGAATTGGTACCACCATTTAGAAAGCAACCCTACTTCTAGGTACTAAATCCACGGAAACTTATTTACACACATACAAGAATATAGAATATGCAGTGCAGCACTAATTTATGATAATGAAAAAGTGGAAGCAAAATGTTTATCAAAAGAAGAATAAGTCTGGTTTATTTATATAATAAAATTCTGTACACCGATGAAAATAATCTATATCTGCCAATGTGGACAAATCTAAAAACACAACGTTGAGCTAAAAGTAGTTGCAAAAAGAGATATACAATATAACATGCATGTAAAAATGTTAAAACACAAAACAATCTTAATAGTCTATGGATAAATGCTACTATAAGAATAAATATTAAAATACAAAAACTGTAAAAGTATAAAACCACCAAATTTAGAAAAATAATTGATTTTGGAGATGAAGGGAAGGTGAGGATCAAAGATAGATGAAAAAACATCAGAAGAGAAAGATCTATAAAGTAATAGGAAAAGCAGTCAAAGGTAGGAGTTGGCAAGCTTTCGGGGTAAAGAGTAAATATTTTAGACTTTGCAAGCCTTTGCAAGAGGCAAAAGGAAGGATACTACGTAAGTACTAATAGGGGTTCAAAGTTAGTGTTTTCTATCATCAGAATCGATAGCAAGTTTTTTTTTTTTGGCGGTACGCGGGCCTCTCACTGTTGTGGCCTCTCCGGTTGCGGAGCACAGGCTCCGGACGCGCAGGCTCAGCGGCCATGGCTCATGGGCCCAGCCGCTCCACGGCATGTGGGATCTTCCCGGACTGGGGCACGAACCCGTGTCCCCTGCATCGGCAGGCGGACTCTCAACCACTGCGCCACCAGGGAAGCCCCCGATAGCAAGTTTTTGATTTAAAGACATAAAAAACATTTTCAGACCATATGAAAGCAGGCAGAGGGCTGAATTTGGTCCGTAGTCTGCAGTTTGCACACTGCTGGCCTAGTGCAACGTCATGTGATAGAACTTTCTGGGGTGATGGGAATGTTGTACATCTGCATTGTCCCCAGTATGGTAACCACTAGAGCCACATGTGGCTACTGAGCACTTGAAATGCAGCAACTGTGACTGAGAAATTAAACTTTACATTGTATTCAATCTTAATTAAGATAGCCATTCTAGAGTTTCTATGAATTCAAAGAACAGCTGTAAGAGCAGTGGCTGAACAAACTAGAAAAATAAGAGACTGTGATGGGAGAGTAGGGCATATGAACCAGTGATTCTTTCAGGGACAGGAAAACTTGGGCTGATGGAAAGGATTTTGGGTGTGACTGGCATGGAATGCAGCAAGATGTGGAGACGCAGTCAAGAAAACTTGAGGTCAGGGTTAGAAGAGTCACCCAGTAAAACAGAAATTGTTGATCATGGACAGGGCGGTTCCACGAGAAGCTGAAAGAGAAGAGACGTGTGAGGATGGGAGACCTGTGGGGGCGAGGACTACAGAGAAAACCAAGGTTTGGGAGAGAAATGTCCAACAAGGGCGAGAGTGGTGAAGGCTGGAGAGAAAGATGACCAGGGAGATATGCTACCTCTGATATTTAAAGAACGGAAGAAAAACACAAGCACTATCTTATACAAACTTTATTGCTCTTTAAAAATGAATAACTTCAAATTTTACAGAGGTATATACAAATGTAGTCTTCAAACTCTCAGAACTGAACTAATTCACTCTCACTGAATTAATTTTTTTTTAAAACTAGTTAAAATTTTACTCTTTAATTAGGAACCTTGGGGAAAAGAAGTCACATCACGATTTAAAGGCAAAGGCAGAGACCCAAAACCAGCTGGTTTTTCCTTGTTAGGCTGGAGCACAGTTTAAGCCAGGCCAGACCCGCTCCAGCTCTGGCCACAGTCTGCTCTCTACAGCCTGGTCCCAGGTTTGTTTGGTTGCAAACTGGCTTCACTTCTCTGAAGACCTAGCTTGAGCGAATTCATGGCCTCCTCAAGTTTGAGCATCCCTCACTTCTGTCATTGGTGATGCCACCGGCCATGGCCTTAGGAATTGATCAAAAATACAAAAAAGCCCTTGGCATTCACACATTTAACATTTGGCATTTTTGACTAAACAAGTAACTATACTGAAAGGCCATGACACAATAATTTGTGATTTTGCTGAGGTATCCCTATGAACAATGTATGCCTGGAGCTGGGGGTTCAGAGCCAATCACTTACCTGGTCCCTGAGCCTAAGCAACCATCAATTCTCTGATCATGATCTAATACACATTTTATCTGAAAAACCAAATACAACAATAGTATAAGGGATCCACAAACAGCTTAGGGTACACGCTACTGTGAATGACAAGGATTTATTCTGTTCAAATATTGTACAAAGAGTTTCAAAAGATCCTCAGCCTGTCTTCAAAAATCATTCATTCAATCATAGTATTACCTACTTAAGGGAAAAATAAAGATGCCTTATAATTAAAACATCTTAATCTGAAGAAACATTAATTTCCAAATGTTGGTATAAGATACATGTTGACAAAAATTAGGCAGTATAAAAAATCTAAACTATTATAGTGCTTACGTCTAATTATTTATACCTAAAAGAAAAAATAAACCAAATGTATCAAAGGTTTAAGAAAAACCAACACATTTGAAGCATAGTTTTGAAGAAATGTTCACGATCTAGAGTCCTGTCAAGAGAATATTCTATGGCAGTAGTTCAACCCACTTGAACAGTATCTCACAGATTCTCTCGGCACCACAGAAGAGGGTGTAGGATGAATTTAAACAACATCCAACAAACGCTTCATTGTACTTGCTTCATGCTTTTTTTTTTTTAGAACTGCGTCTGGAATCCTTTTTCTGCTTAAAAATAGGCGAATTCAAGAAACACAAATCTGTAAAAGGGTCCCCTCTTCTCAGTTTCCTGTAAGAGTAAAGAGAACTCGTAGGCATAATTATAAGCATCCCAATACTAACTTACTCTTCAGTATAAATTTACTGTAGAGTATGCCACTGTTAATATTCCCGGTTCAGATTTTCATCAAAATAGTGTATTTCAAATGAGGCTCCATAACCTTAATCCCCCATGTGTATCATTAAAAGTTAGTTCCACAAGCCAAATACTTACGAAGCGAGCGTGGGTTCCTTATAGTTCACACTGGCCGTGCACCTACGTTTATGCAAAGACACTGGTGGGCTTTCTACATTCTTTTTTGGAGAAAGAGAAAGTTTTCTGGTTTTCACTACAGGATACAAGGGGACATTTGTGATATCCTTCAGGTGAAAATGAGATGACTGGTGAGTTTCAGGTAGTGCACCTACTGAAAACAAGTTTTATTGAATATGGTTCCAAAAAACAAACAAGCAAACACAGGAACTAAAACTGTATGCAATTACACATCTTAAAAGTATACAAAATCCAGCATTTTATAACACAGATTTTAAAAAACTTGTTCACCATTTTTTCCTCCCAGATAACACTGAAATATTAATTATTGTAGCTGTGAAAAACTGACTAAAACAATAGTTTACTAAAACTTAAAATTCTTAAAAATTAAAATTCTAGGATAGTTTGGGCACAATGCATTAGTTTAAACTATGCAATTTCATTTAGTCACACCTTGCTCTTTAGAATCATCCAGGCCTCAATCTCTTTCCATTCCTAAGTTTATCATCAAGTGACTTCTTATTGTCTTATAAAGCCACTCAAACTCATTCTATTAAATAAATGAGAATTCTAAATCATATTCTCTGGGTAAACCAGGAGAAAAGGTGTTCCCTCTAGTAAAGCTAGTCGGTTAAAAAGTTACCCTATGTTTTTCCTGTCATAAACATCCAAGTTATTCTACTTGGGGCTACTTCTATTTTGGGAGACAGCTACCCAGCACACAGGTAAGAACACTATAAGACAAACAAGCTCTTAAAATAGTTTTAGAAAGCAAATCATTTCCCAAGAAAAACTAAACTGTAACTGTAAAATGACTTTATACTTATTAACCATTGTCCAGGGTTATTTGGGATTCAAATACTCTGTCTTTCTTGTCCCTACATAAGCATCTTGTACCATACTAATTATTCCAACTTTTGGTTTGGAAAATATGGTTAAACAACAACATCAGATCAGTTGCTATATTCTGGAATAAAGCTTCTAAAACTTCAAAGCATACACAGATCTTCTGGAGATTTTGTTAGAGAGATACAGATTCTGATTCAAGGATGTGGGGTATGGCCTGAGATTCTGCTTTTCTAAGAAGTTTCCAGGTAATGCTGATGCTGATGGTCTGGGGACCAAATTCTGAGTAACACTATCTTAGAGTGTATTTTCTTTTTCTTTTAAAAACTTATTATGAAATATTTCAAGTATACACAAAGACGGGGACACCAGTATAATAAGCCCCCAGTTACCCAGCTTCAATAATTATCAACATTTTGCCAATCTTGTTTGATTTACTCTAAAATCATTACAGCATATATATATATATTTTGCGGTATGCGGGCCTCTCGCTGTTTGTGGCCTCTCCCGTTGCGGAGCACAGGCTCTGGACGCGCAGGCTCAGTGGCCATGGCTCACGGGCCCAGCCGCCATGTGGGATCTTCCTGGACCAGGGCACGAACCCATGTCCCCTGCATCAGCAGGTAGACTCTCAACCACTGCGCCACCAGGGAAGCCCTACAGCATATTTTTTTAAAAAGATATTTGCATGCCACCACCACCTAACTGGTTGACCTTGGAAAGTCATTTAGCTTTTTTAGGTTTCAGTTTCCTTATAAACAAGACAAGCATGATCACACCTACATGTCATAGAGTTGTTCTGAGGATCAAATGAACTAGCATGACAATATTTGGGGAATAAAACCTGCCTGTTTATGTTAGTTTCCCCAGACTAAAATTCCCAGATGAGAATCTCTGTGGGCAGGTGACAGGCTGTATCATCAACATTTGAACCATGCCTACTTTTTGATCTAACCAATAAAAGCAAGATTCTTCTAAGCCACAGTTTTTTAGATGTTTTACAAATGTCTTACAAAAGAATACTAAGCTCATCAACTGAGGAAAAGGTTTTATTGGTCTAATTAGGCCACCTTCACTAAATAGAAAATTATTTTAAATTGTGGTTCCTGTCAAGTTGACTATATAAAGCAAAGCCATTAAAATTACAGGTCACTGGATTCAAGTTTGATTTCATTTTCAATGGGATGTTTCAGGGGAGTGTGTAATAGGCATTTTAATTTAACTTAAAGTCCACAAAAGATTTTTCCTCGCCTTGGAAGCTTTCATTTACTGAAAGTAAAATTGCTTTCTCCATAACAAGTAGTATTTGTTCTTAAAGAGGATTTAAATTAGCTTAAAGCATGTCAAAACAACACAACTGTGATTTCCACCCCACAGCCCCACACTATTTAATCTGACTGTAACTTTCCCCAGAGAGACAGATGGTAAGTCTGTAACCTCCTCCAGAGAAACAGATGGTAAGTACAGTATATAAGCACCAGGAGTGATCATTTATCATAAACATTAAAAATGCAGGCAAACAAGTAAATCACTTACTAGGAGGAGTTTTTGTTGGCTCAGAACCCTCTGTCTCCTTTTCACTCCTATGTTTCAGTGCTCTTTTAGATCGAGGCCTGGTGACTGGACTCCTATTCGATTCACTGGTGAGATCTTGACTGTACTTGCACGTGGGCAGATAGAGGTCATCAGAATCATCTCCTGAACCACTTGTTTCACAGATGCTCACTTCAGATTCATTGTTGTTTTCTTCTCTTTTAGAATCATTGCTCATTTTTTGTCGGAAAGGAGTGAGATGAACACCCTCTTCCAAATTAAAATTGTAAGCATCCTTAGAGGTAACAGATTTATCCAACTTTTTTTGGGAAACAGTTTTTTTATATTCACTTTTGCTCCCTTTATATTTTGAGACAGATTTTGGTTTTTTCCTTTTGTTAGCTTTTCTTTTCTCTTCTCTTTTTCTTCCTTGGGCAGCTCTGTGCTTACTTTTAGTTTGGTCTAATTTATACTCTAAAATGTCTTCTTTTGTTTTAGTAGATCGTCCTGGGTGAATCAGCCTTGGTGATAAGTAAATTTGATCCTTGTTCCACTGACAAAAATTTTGTTCTACATTTTCAGGTATGTGCGTGTTTACTGATGGGTCTACAAATCTAATTCTTTCCAGTTCCAAAGACTGCTCTGACAAATGACTGATTCCAAAATCATCCAAGGCATTGAACTGACATGGACTGTTGACATGTTTCTTTAAACTGCGACGGAGAGATACAGTTCTAGGTAAGACATTATCAGTTGACTTATCTTCACCTGAATCCAAATCGAATCCCAGTCTGTCTTGAGAAATAGTAGGTACTGGCTCTGAGAATTTAAAAAAAAAATGAGAAAGATAGTTTTACTTTATGGAAATTTAAATTTCAATTTCAAGAATCTTAGAATTCAAAGTTAAAAATGGAACTAATGAAAATTCATCCTGTAGTTTCCTCACATTTACTATAAATAAATAAAAATCTGAGGAGCATAATATTTACTTCCTTCCGACTGTCTGTACCTATATATTCCAAGGTCATTACAAGGGTTAACTACGGTAACGTATGTTAAATGCCTAACACAGAGCGTAACACATAGTAGGCTCAGTAAACTGGAGCCACAGTTATAGGCAAGGTTTCTGACTATAGATTTGTAAAAATAAATGGATGTGTTTTAAAACTCTTATTATTCTGTGTAAAATAAACAGATATTTGCTTTGAGCAGAATACCAGATGAGAAGATTTAAAAATGTAAACAAATAAAAATTAGAGAAATTTAATTATGTTCCTTGTTCCCAAAGATCTCATCTTGCCTTTAGCAGTATTTTTAGATTTTCATTTGTATTACCTTCTGTTTGGAACAATTCTTCTTGTCCTGGAAAGTCAGCGTCCTGAAGAGGAACTTGCCTTATAAAATACCAATAAAAAACAAAAATTTATTTAACAATAATGTAATGAAAACAAATTTTAAGATTTTCTACAAAGTAAGTTTTTTCTTTAGTATCATTTCATAATCCTGCTCTAAATCAGTACATCTGTTCTATATCAAAGGAAACCAAAAAACACTTATGCTGATTATGTGGAGGCTGATTTGTTACGACTGACATTCAACCGCCACTGGAGGAACTAACGTATTAAATTGGACAAATTTTTCCTCCTGAAAACGTTCCATAACTCACCATTTCATTTAACTGGAGAAACAGCCAATCAGATCGACTTATAAAACACATTAAAGAAATTCAGTTAGATCCTTCTTTAGGAGCCTGCGTTATCACTAGCCGAGCTGTGATTTGTGGGCAGTGAACACTTCTACGGTGCTTATCTACTGACTCCTCTGAAGTTAATACTGTTCATTTTCTTTAAAAATTTTGTTCCCCTTTGGTTCATGGAAAAGAAATTTCCATTCTTTTTGCTTTAATATGGCTGGTTCATTCTAATTATAATTTTATTCTCTATTTTCTGTAGAGAATTTCCCCCTCTGGATATCAAAACTTGAGTACAAGTTTAGGTAACAGAGTTATGGCAACCAACTAATAACAATTTCAGAAACCTTATAAAAACTCAATTACCTCATCTTGCTTTTTGATCACCACATAAATATTTCGTCACATCTTAACATTCAACTGTTTAAAAACTATTCATGATTAAAATTAATATGGGGATAGGCATCATATTAGTGATTACTTCTGCAAGGAGCGGGTACAGACTCGAAAGGGACATGAGGGAATGGCTTATGGCAGTAGCTCTCACCTGGGGACAGTTACCCTCCCCCTCCCCCCAATGCCCCCAGGATATTTGGCAATGTTGAGAGACATTTTGGTTCTTATAACTGTTCAAGGGGGGCTTCTATTGGCCTCTAGTGGGTGGAGGCCAGGGATGCTGCTAAACATCCCACAATGCTTGGGACAGCCCCACAAGCAAGAATGATGTAGCCCAAAATGTCAGAGGCACTTAGACTGAGAAACCCCGGGCCAGAGTGACAGCAATGCTCTGCATCTTAACTCAGGTTTTGGTTCACCGGTGTATACATTAGTCCAATTCACTGAACTGTGTAATTAAGATCTGTGCATTTTACTGTATCTAATTATATCTCAGTAATTCATAAGCAAACAAATAAAGTACACTTAATCCAAGAGAAGAAGAAGGTATATGAGGTCTGATGGTATTTAAGAATGAATCGGATTAGCAAGACAGTGTGAAAGCTGTGTTAAATATGATATTTTATTAGATTTATTTTCTAAACCAGACTATTTGTAGTACTGGCAAAATACCATCATTTGAATAACCAATCCTTAGAATAAAAACACGATACAAGAAAAATATAACTGAAGGGCACAGTTTAAAAATACAGGAGAAGCTTTTTATTCCTAGACATCAAAAAAGTAACTAAATAGAAGAAAGCTTTGGCTTGGCTACATAGCACAGAATTTCAACATATAAAATTTCTTAAATACATTCTTAGAGAGAACATCAGACCCAAATATAAGGGTCAATATAATGCTAATTTCCTTTCATAAATGGATCACAGAATTAAATACTTCTTGGCATTAATAATCATAATAATGAATTTGATACTAACGGTAAATCCTCCACGAGTAAATTCCTTGAGTTGCTGTTGCTACTGGAGTCCATTCCAGAGGGACATACTTCCCAGTCCTGTCAATGTATTAAAACAAAGAAAACACTGGTACAATGGAAATATTCATAACAAAGCATTCATGTATTCAACAGTACTTATTGACAGTCTGCTATGGTGCCAGGGACTGTTCTAGGAACTCAAACTATAGCTACAAAATAGATTAAGTACTACTCTTTTAAAGCTTACATGCTTGTGTAGGGAGATGAAATGTAAAAAAGCTGACGGTGATAAATGCAATGAAGGAAATACTCAGGTTGAAATGACAGAGAGTAACTGATGTTGGAGGTCTCTCTTAGATGGGATGACTTTCATCTGAAATCTGAAGAATGCAAAGAGCCAGCCATTGAAGGAGGAAGAAGTGGAAACAGCAGATACAAAAGTCATGATATAGGAAAACCTTGCTGTGCTCAGAAAAGAAAGGCCGCTGGGGCTGGAACATAGTCACTGAAAAGACCAGTGAGAGGTGGGCACACAGAGGCCAGATAATGTAGGGCCTTGAGAACCATGAGTTTGGATTTTAGTCTATGTGTGATGGGAAGTCATTTGAATATTAAGCAGGGAAGTAAAATGATCTGAGTTTTAAAGAGATCAGTCTGGCCACTGTGTGAAACATGGATTGAAAGGGCCAAGGGCACAGGCTATTAGGAAGTCATCATAGTAAATCAAGCAAGACATATCAGCTTGGACAGGAATCCTATGGCTGTGGAGGTGAAGCCCAGGGGAAGGCTTTGCGATAACAGTGCACTCACACTGAGTAGGGGTGGTGGTAGGGACACAGAGTGAGAAGGAAGCTTCTTACGCTTCTGACTTGAGCAAACGGGTGGGTTGCCTTATTGAGCTGAGTAAGACTTACAGAGGGAGGCAGAAGTCCAATGTCTTGGGAAGGGGGAAATAAAGAGTTGGCCTTTGTACGCAATATATTTGAGATCCTTTATAAATATTTAAGTGAATATGTCAAGTAGTAACTGTGTGTGTGTGTTTGTGTTAGGTCTTGAGCTACAAATTTGGAAGTCAGCAGCAGGCAGACAATATTTAAAGCTATGGGAGCGGATGAGATGGGCCTAGGACAACTGATGTTTAAAAGTAAAGAAGCCAGTAGAAGAGATGGACATAGAACAGTCAGAAAGATAAACAAGGAGAGTATGATGGTAAGAAAGTTAAGAGATCAAAGTATTTCTAGCAAAGAGTCATCCCTGTACTATGTATTACTTCAAGGCCAACAAAAAAGAGAAGTGACCCCTGAATTTGGTAACACGGAGGTTTTGGTGACCTTGACACACAGTGACAACAGAATGGTGGGGATGAAAGCCTGATAAGAGTGAGTTCCAATGTGAGGAGATGCTGAGGAAGGGAAAACAGTAAGTGCTCTGTTCTCTCTGGAAAAGTTCTGCTATGAATGGAAGCAGAGAGATGAGATGGAGGAATGCGATCAGGAGAGGTTCCATTTATTTTCTTTTCCTCTTAAGGTGACAGATACTGAAGCACATTTGTATGTAGCTAGAACGATTCAGTAGAGGGAGGTAAAGGTTGGAGGAGGGTGCAAAGTCCTAGAGGAGATGAAAAGAAGGGAATCTGATGCACAAGGGGAGGGACTGGCATTGGATAGGAGCAGAGACACTTCTGCCAATGGCACAGGAAGGAAGACGGAGAACACAGTGTAGATACAGGAAGGTGTGTAGATCTGTTAGGAAGACGAGTGGCCCAGTCTGATTCCTTAAAAGTCACTCCAATTCAGTGCAGTTGTTTTATGAAATTTGATGTACATATAATATGAAGACATTATAATGAACAGGTTAAAACTGTTCATCAGAAACAACTAGAAATTTAATCCTGTTAAAAGTTTTAAATTTATTATCAATATACCTAATGTTCTAAAGCTAGTATCATTACTGAAGATAAGTAAAGGAGGATATTTAACTACAGAGTGATATAAAAATTATTTAAAAGAGCCATGATAAAACTTAGGGAACAAAATGCTATTAGAAATTACTTTCTGATTAATCCTTACAAGGTAAGTTAATTATTGGTAGGCAAGAAAAACTTTTTTTTTTTTTTTTTGTGGTACGCGGGCCTCTCACTGTTGTGGCCTCCCGTTGCGGAGCACAAGCTCCGGACGCGCAGGCTCAGCGGTCATGGCTCACGGGCTTAGCCGCTCCGCGGCATGTGGGATCTTCCTGGACTGGGACACGGACCCGTGTGCCCTGCATCGGCAGGCGGACTCTCAACCACTGCGCCACCAGGGAAGCCCAAGAAAAACATTCTTATTAAAGCATTTTAAGTTCTCCAGCACTGCAAAATTGACTTGATAAACAAGAATGCACACGTATACAATGACGGTTGAGAATGAGTGATACATACAGCGAGTACGTGGCAGAAAACAAACTCTGATGTTTTAAATGCTAGGAATACTTTCACCCAGCAACTAACAATATCTCTTTTTTTTTTTGGTTTTTTTTTTTTGCGATAACGATATCTTTTAATAAATATTCAAAAATGACTGATAAATGTCAAAAGGCCTACAATAACAGAATATTTTCCACCACTGTTTTTGTGATTATCTAATTGCGTACTCACTTGACACCACTCTGTGTGATTTCAGCAAAAATTTGGAAAGGGAAAAGGAAGATTCAAATGTCTTTGGAGAAATTTTTTTCCTCACTAGTTGACCAAACAAGGAAAAGAAAAAAATTAGGAAAGATTACATTCTGAAGGAAAAATATTTTAAATAACCTTTACATGAAGGTTAAAAAAAAAAAATCCTATCTAATCTTTATAGACAATTTTCTACTATATTATGTATGTATATGTTGCTATATGTGTACATATGTGTGTATACACACACATGTTCTATATATGTCATACACAGAAAAAATATGGAATTACCTTATTTGCAGGGAAGCAAGAACTCCTTCACTGACTCTACCTCTCAATGGAGAGGAGACTTAATTCCTTTCTCGAGTCCAGACCCCTACCCTAATCACTAGGCTCTGGCTTCTTCTCCTGCCCTAGGTGCCAACACAACTGTCTTCACTGGCGTGGCAAACAGATGGACACCCAAGTGTTAACACCTGACACTCACCACTGCTCTTTTCTTTCTCTGCCCCATGCAGTTTTCCTGGCAGTGGCCTCTGGGAAAAGGAGAGAAACTTGCTTGTCCTCTCTCTTCTAGGGATTAATGTGTGACGAGACCCAGATAAGACCCTAAATCAAAATTTCTCCACGTCTCTTATGTTTTGGCTGGCCTTTCTATACATTCCTGGACATAAACTGAATCAGACTGAAAAACAGACAGCAAAATGTTCAGGATATTTCTTGTTTGGGGGTTAATATATAGTTGTCCTTACTTAGCCAACTAGTAGGTAAAAATGATTCTCCATAAAGCACTTAAATACTTCCCATCTCTGCAGTCAACGTAGTCCTTTCAAAACCCCACTGGTGTAGCAAAACTACATAGAAAAGCTAAGATTATTAGCACTGATTAAAACTTTTGGACTAGTCAGCTTCCACAACCACTTTTAGACCTTTGGCTTGGTTGCCCCTACCTTTGACTCACATAGCTGCCATTCAAAGGGTCTGGCCGTGCAAGAGGCTAAACTATTTCTTTTGTACGTTGTCTTGCTACCTGCTTTCAGAAGCAAGTTATACGAGTATAAGCCTCAATCAGCTACAGGTATATGCCTGAAGCTTTCTTAACTGGCCCACATACAACTGGGCTGCAGCACTGAAGAAAGATGTTCTCATCACTTCACTAATAACACAGCTGTCAGTAATTAATTTAAAAAACATAATTGATCTAAACTACTAATTCATGGCTTTCACATTTTTCCCAAGAAATTGAGCCTTTGTGATCAAAATACCTGAGCAGGTTCCTCTGTCTGTTGTGAAGTAAGTTTTTCCTTCAGTGTGTACAGCTGACACATGAGGTAGTAACATTCTTTCCTCAGCTGTAAGATGATATCCTGGGCTTCTCTCACTTTGGACTTTTCATTTTCCAAAGCTAAGACTAACATTCTGTTGTTGTCTTGGTAGTTTTTTAGCAGTGTAGAAGTGTTGGCTAAAAGAGAATAAAATTTTTTTTATCTGCTATTAAATCTAATCTTAAACAGTGATGTAAAGGACAACATGAAAATCTCTTACTGATTATTTGGCATGGTGCAGCTATCAAAGACTTTCGTTTGCCAATCTCTGCCAAGTTTTTACTCCTTTTCTCTTTCATTCGTTTCTTTATGTCTTCAAGACTATCTTGAAAGGACTTTTTGAGGCATCTTTCCTTGGCCATCTTCTGCCTAGGACTTTAAAACAATAGAAAATATTTAATTTTTCAAGGGGTGATATCAAATATAAAACAAAACTGAAAACACAGGTTATTCATAAAAAACGGATTGGAGACTTTGTACTGTAGAATTAGCCCAAAGTAGACAGCCCATCTGGTAATAACCTACATTTGCAGCTTTTAAATTACATTAATATTTGTGGCATAATTTTATCCTCCTCGGGTACTTTATACGGAAGGCTTAATAAATATGGATTTCCAACACAAAGGCTCTATAATATGCCACTTATTTATTCTTTAACAAATACTTATTGGGGGCTTACTATACATTGGGTTGGCCAAAAGGTTCGTTCACTTTTTTCCATAAGATGGCTCTAGTAGCATTTAGTTGTCTTTAACTTCATTGGAAACAATTTTGTTAGATCATTATGTGACAGCTGTCATATCAGCATGCATTAAAAATAATACATCAAAAAAAACATACATCAAAATTGGTGATTTTTTTTTTTTTTTTTTTTTTTTTGTGGTACGCAGGCCTCTCACCATTGTGGCCTCTCCCGTTGCGGAGCACAGGCTCCGGACGCGCGGGATCAGTGGCCATGGCTCACGGGCCCAGCCGCTCCGCGGCATGTGGGATCTTCCCGGACCAGGGCACGAACCCGTGTCCCCTACATTGGCAGGTGAACTCTCAACCACTGCACCACCAGGGAAGCCCATAATTGGTGAATTTTTATGTAGCTATTTTAATACTGAAGATGGAAGAAAAAAAACAACATTTTCAGCATATTATGCTTTATTATTTCAAGAAAGGTAAAAATGCAACCGAAACTCAAAAAAAAGATTTGTGCAGTGTATGGAGAAGGTGCTGTGACTGATCGAATGTGTCAAAAGTGGTTTGCAAAGTTTTCTGCTGGAGATTTCTCGCTGGACGATGCTTCACGGTCCAGTAGAACAGCTGAAGTTGATAGCGATCAAATAGAAACAATAATTGAGAACAATCAACGTTACACCACACAGGAGATAGCTGACATACTCAAAATATCCAAATCAAACGCTGAAAATCATTTGCACCGGCCTGGTTATGTGAATCACTTTGATTTTTGGGTTCCACATAAGTTAAGTGAAAAAAACCTTTTTGACTGTATTTCCGTATGAGATTCTCTACTTAAACGTCATGAAAACGTTCCATTTTTAAAACAAATTGTGATGGGCAATGAAAACTGGATACTGTACAACAATGTAGAACAGAAGAGATTGTGGGGCAAGTGAAATGAACCACCACCAACCATACCAAAGGCCAGTCTTCATCCAAAGAAGGTGATGTTGTATATATGGTGGGATTGGAAGGGAGTCTTCTATTATGAGCTCCTTCTGGAAAACCATGATTAATTCCAACAAGTACTGCTCCCAATCAGACCAACTGAAAGGAGCACTAGACGAAGTGTCCAGAATTAATGAACAGAATATGCATAATCTTCCATCAGAATAACGTAAGATCTCATGTTTCTTTGATGACCAGGCAAAAACTGTTACAGCTTGGCTGGGAAGTTCTGATTCATCCGCTAAATTCACCAGACATTGCACCTTCGGATTACCATTGATTTCAGTCTTTACAAAATTCTCTTAATGGAAAAAATTTAAATTCCCTGGAAGACTGTAAAATGCACTTGGAACATTTCTTTGCTCAAAAAGATAAAAAGTTTTGGGAAGATGGAATTATGAAGTTGCCTGAAAAATGGCAGAAGGTAGTGGAACAAAAGGGTGAATACATTGTTCAATAAAGTTCTTGGTGAAAATGAAAAACGTGTCTTTTATTTTTACTTAAAAAACCGAAGGCACTTTTTGGCCAACCCAATACTAGGCATTAAGGGAAATGCTTAATATATTTTGATGTTATTATTATTTATGTTTCCTATGACAATATTTATGACCAACTTTTAATGTTTATTAGGCTTACAGCATTATTTCTGAGGCAAATACGTATCTGGGCTTTGGTTTCCAGTTACTTAAGTTATGCACACATGCTCAAGAAAGTCAGGTGATCTTGAGAGGTTTACTTATACTATGTAACACTATATACAATTTCACTAGGCTGTTATAACAATCAAGAGCTAGAAAAAGCAGGAACTGGGGCGGAGGAACATGCCAATTTTCTCACAGTTACTTTTAAAACTCAGATCATGCATACAGCAGACATTATATAATTATTGTTCTACATACAGTTGAAAGTAGCAAAATATGCACTGCCAGGAGACCATACCATTGAGTGTATTAGTACATAAGTATATGTAAATCTTTCAATGATGCAAATCAGATGGCTTCAGTATTTTGCTACTAAGCATGTCCAACTACTTTTCATGAACCTCTTTTGCCCTAGACTGTACTTTGCAGATATTAAAATTGCAAAAAATAATTTGTTTCCTACCACAATCTACGTATACAATTTTCACTGCAAAAGGACACCTTCATCCCCTCTTAGTCAAATATTTTCCTGAATCTTACATTTTCTTGAGTGTTTTATCCAGGCCGTCCTTATTTTCCTCCGGGGTCTTAAATATAGATATTGTAGATTTCATTAAATATTTTCTTTCTTCCAATACAGATACAATATATACTGGGATGTTTCCAGTAGAGCAAGCACAACTATTATTTTTAAACACTAATGTTAAGTAGGCTGTATAAAATACCCTACCACAATGGAGTTTTTGGAGTTCAAACCCGTAGATGTTTGAGAGCCAGGCAGATTAGATAACTGAGCAAGTTGGCTTGGTTACTTTAAAAGCAGAGCTTATATAAAAAACTTTCGTTCTTACATTTAATCAACTTAAAATTACAAAAGAAATATGCCCTATCAGAAGTTTCATTCCCGTCTAGGCTGATGGTCTTAAAAGGGGGTGTGGTGGAGAGAAGGAATGAACAGTCACAGCGCGGACAGCAGTCTCAATCTGTACAGTATTCGGGTAAGGGGCCTAGGTTCAAAAGAACCTAGAATATTTGATCTCCATCATAATTCTTTCATCACTCTTGCTGTAGGGCACTGGCCAGCGCCGGCTTTTCCAGGGTAAGAAAAGCAGCAAAAGAAAAGAACGTCAAAGGCATCGCGCCACACAAAAAATAGCTGCCAGTTTGTGTGCCCTCACGTTGAGCCTGGCTTTTAACTAGTGTAAACGCTTTACTTTCACATCACTTAAGTCACACAGTTCCGCGAGGCGCGAGGTTCCCGGGCCCACTGAACAGAAGAGGAAATAAGAGTATCGCAAAGCGCAGGTCTGGGGGCTGAGCAGAGAGAGGCACCCGGTCAGGCCGACGCCACAGCCTGAGCTTTTGGCCACCGAACTCAGAACAGAGAGACCCAGAGGGAAGGGGGACAGGGGTCAAGATGCCCCTGTGTCACACCCGAAAAACCTGCAGCCTCCTCTTGAGAAAGCGGGACGGGGTGGGGGCTCCCGGAAGAGGCCTGGAGACCCGCCTCCAGCAAGGACGTCCACCACGGTACCTTGTGGCCACGGCTTCTGCCACAGCTGTCGCCCTCCTCCTCACATTCCAAGGCTCCGCGAGGCTGTCTGGCCGTGCGCGTCCCGAGCTCCGAGCCCCCTTAGCCTCAGGGACCCTCTCTCACCGCCGCTGACCGCTGAAACCACATTCGAAATTCTCCGCCGCGCTCACCCATTGGCTGGCTGGACGAGGTCACGTGACGCTGCGGCGCATCCCAGGGTGCAGGCAGAGCCCCGCCCCGCCGGGCGGCCTCATGTGACGTAATCCCGCCGAGAATCCGCTTCCGGGCATCAGTCGCCCCCTCCCGCGGGGGCGGAGCCGGTTATTTGGCGCTTTTCGGCTCGGAGTTGTTGGTGTTTAGGGTTGGAGACTCTCCGGCACCTTTCAGGGCGGGTATTTTAGGGAGTTCAGAAGCTTCCTGTTTCTCTAGCCTTACAGCTGCCCGTCTTCGAGGTTATGCGCAAGGGCTCCCTCTTGTGAGACGAATCTTCTCGGTTGTTTGCCCGCCCAAGCAGTCAACCTGCCGCACGGAGGCGGTTAAAGGGATATTCAAACCAAAATAAGGAGCAGCTTTTGGATTAACGGGATTTTGTTAGGGAGGTTGCAGATATCTGAAATATTCAGATCCAGGTTCTTTCTCTTTGCCCGACTACCTCTGGCTCTTTTCTCCTCAGGCAGTGACACCAGCATCCATCCAGTTACCTGCCCAGAAGACTGGGGAATCTTCCTAATTTTGTATTCTCCCTTAGCTTCTCCACGTCCAGTTACCTAGTCCGGTCACTCTACTTTCTAAGTATTATTCAGGTCCAGACTCCACTAATTTCCATCTTCTGATCCAGGCACCTACCTAATCCCTTTCTACGAAATGCGTTAGTACCTGCTCTGACTGCAGAGTCCATCCCGTTATACTGTCATAGTGATTTCCCCCAAATGCTGGCTCTGACCTTAAAGAAAATTTAAGCTTTCTTCATGTTAGTGTGACCTTACCACTAACATGTTAATGTTAGTGACTGGTTTGTAGCCCATCAGCTCAAACAAGTAAGTTTAATAATTCTACTACTCTAAAAAAATGGAAGTTTTTAGTAACTAATCACATTAAAAAATGTTAACTCCTTCATTCATGCTTTATGAGCTGAGCTGTAACTGCTGAAAGCCGAGCTTCTAACCACTTCTAGTTTGAAGTCTCCTGACTCGCAGTTTGATTCGCCTAATAAAATGTTCATATCAAGTAATGTTTTCTGAATTTACTTTTGAGGATGCTTTGTGGGTCCACTGGAATTCTGTGAGCAGGTTCCATATCACTACCTCTATAACTGGGGACTCAGGGGTGCTGACAGCACTGAAAGGCCTTTCTGATTCCTTTTGAGCCAGAACTTGCTTTGGACCTAGAATGGCAATGGTGTTCTATGAAGTATGAATAACTGAGGAACATTATTATTTTCTAACTGTATTTTCTAAACACTCACTCTAAAAAGGATGACATAGAAGGAAAATGAATGATAGGACAATTCATAATTCCTTTTCTTTTCAGTCCATCTCATTAGTAAGCTGAAGGTAAAGTGTTGGTAGAATGTGTACATATAAAGAAATATAAACAGTACAGTTAGTCTTGTGCAGCATTTCTACTGTTCTGGTAAGAATGAAATACATATGCATGTAAGAGCTATGAAATAAGAATTATGTGATTTTGGTGATTCTGCACATGCAAGTTAAATGCTCTTATATTTGCATTTAAAACTAGCATTGACCAATATAAAGATGAATGGTAAAATTCATGCTAATGCTTGAAATTTTAAATTTTCCTTTACTTAGTATGACATCAAATGTCAAATGAAAATACACATTGACAAGTTGAGACAAATACTATGGAAGAAAGGCAAAATCTATAATTTTCTTTTTGCAAGTTGTGTATATATGTATATATAATGCTACAATGATCCTAGGGGTTCATATATCTTTTTTTTTTTTTTTTTTTTTTTTTTTTTTTTTTTTTTTTTTTTTTGCTGTACGCAGGCCTCTCACTGTTGTGTCCTCTCCCGTTGCGGAGCACAGGCTCCGCGGCCATGGCTCACGGGCCCAGCCGATCCACGGCACATGGTATCCTCCTGGACCGGGGCACGAACCCATGTCCCCTGCATCGGCAGGTGGACTCTCAACCACTGCGCCACCAGGGAAGCCCTCATATATCTTTTTTAATTAGTTTTTTTTCCTCAAAAAATTACCCAGAAGTGGAATTGCTGGATCATACGGTAGTTATATTTTTAATTTTTTGAGGAATCTCCATGCTGTTTTCCATAGTGGCTGCACCAATTTGCATTCCCACCAGCAGTGTACTAAGGTTCCCTTTTCTCCACATCCTCACTAACACTTGTTACTTGTTGTCTTTTTGACGATAGCCATTCTGACAGGTATAAGGTGCTGTCACATTGCAGTTTTGATTTGCATTTCCCTGATGATTAGTGGTGTTGATCATCTTTTCATGTGTCTGTTGACCATCTGTATGTCTTCTTTGATAAAATGTCTATTCAGGTCTTCTGCCCATTTTTAAAATTGGGTTGTTTGTTTTTTTGATATTGAGTTGTCTGAGTTCTTTGGATATTTGATCCTTATGAGATATATTGTTTGCAAATATCTTCTCCCATTTAGTAGGCTGCCTTTTCATTTTGTTTAGTTTCCTTTGCTATGCAAAAGCTTTTTAGTTTGATGTAGTCCTATTTGTCTATTTTTGCTTTTGTTTTCCTTGCCTGAGGGGACATATTAAAAAAATATTGCTAAGACTGATGTCAAAGAGTGCACTGCCTATGTTTTCTTCTAGGAGTTTTATGGTTTCAGTTCTAACAAATTTAAGTCTTTAAACCATTTTGAGTTTATTTTTGTATATGGTGTGAAAAAGTCCTCTTTGTCTCTTGTTACAGTTTTTGCTTAAAGTTTATTTTGTCTGATATAAGTATAGTTATCCCCACTTTCTTTTGGCTTTCATTTGCATGGAATATCTTTTTCCATCCCTTTACTTTGTCATGTATTCAAATTTCACCCTCTTAAAATGTGTTTAATTGGAATTATGATTGGCTAGATTTAACTAGAGCTTCCTGATTCTTTTCACTAATGCTGATATACTATTTTTTTAAGGTTTTTAACATGTCTATGCATTGCTAATTTTTAAAAAATTTTAATTGAATTATAGTTGATTTATAATGTTGTGTTAATTTCTTCTGTACAGCAAAGTAACTCAGTTATACACACACACACATATATATATATATATTCTTTTTCATATTCTTTTCCATTATGGTTTGTCACAGGATACTGAATATAGTTCCCTGTGCTATACAGTATGACCTTGTTGTTTATCTGTTCTGTATATAATAGTTTGCATCTGCTAATACCAAACTCTCAATCCATCCCTCCCCTACCCTCCTCCCTCTTGGCAACCACAAGTCTGTTCTCTATGTCTGTGAATCTGTTTTTTTTTCCTAGATATGTTGATTTGTATCATATTTTAGATTCCACATGTAAATGATATCATATGATATTTGTCTTTATCTGACTTACTTCACTGAGTATGATAATCTCTAGGTCCATCCATGTTGCTGCAAAAGGTATTATTTCATTTTTCTGTATTTTAATTGAAGTATAGTTGATTTACAATGTTGTGTTAGTTTCAGGTGTACAGAAGTAATTCAGTTATACGTCTATATTATATATAATCTATTCTTTTGCAGATTCTTTTCCATTATAGGTTATTACAAGATATTGAATATAGTTTCCTGAGCTATACAAGAGGTCCTTGTTTCCCATCATTTTAATTTTTTTTAATTAATTTTTATTGGAGTATTGTTGATTTACAATGTTGTATTGGTTTCTGCTGTACAGCAAAGTGAATCAGTTATACATATACGTATACCCACTCTTTTTTAGATTCTTTTCCCATATAGGACATTACAGAGTATTGAGTAGAGTTTCCTGTGCTATACAGTATGTTCTTATTAGTTATCTAATTTTTATATAGTGGTGTGTATATGTTAATCCCAATCTCCCAACTTATCTTTCTCCCCTTCCCCCCTTGGTAACCATAAGTTTGTTTTCTACATCTGTGGCTCTATTTCTGTTTTGTAAATAAGTTCATTTGTACCATTTTTTTAGATTCCATAAGCGATATCTAATTTTTATATAGTGGTGTGTATATGTTAATCCCAATCTCCCAACTTATCTTTCTCCCCTTCCCCCCTTGGTAACCATAAGTTTGTTTTCTACATCTGTGGCTCTATTTCTGTTTTGTAAATAAGTTCATTTGTACCATTTTTTTAGATTCCACATATAAGCGATATCATATGATATTTGTCTTTCTCTGACTTACTTAACTCAATATGACAATCTCTAGGTCCATCCATGTTGCTGCAAATGGTATTATTTCATTATTTTTTATGGCTGAGTAATGTTCCATTGTATATATACACCACATTTTCTTTATCCATTCATCTCTCGATGGACATTTATGTTGTTTCCACGTCTTGGCTATTGTAAATAGTGCTGCTATGAACATGGGGGTGCATATATCTTTTCAAATTAGAGTTTTGTCTAGGTATATGCCCAGGAGTGGGATTTCTGGATCATATGGCAATTCTATTTTTAGTTTTTTGAGGAACCTCCATACTGTTCTCCATAGTGACTGTACCAGTTTACATTCCCAGCAACAGTGTAAGAGCGTTCCCTTTTCTCCACACCCTCTCCAATGCTGATATACTTTAAAAAATCCACAGTAGGAGCACCCTTAAAACAACTTGAGTCATGCAGTAATTAATCATCATACTAGAAAGTGGGTATTACCCTTATCTCTTTTCTAAAGTATATTATTCCTTCACATATTGGGAATTACTTATTGCTATGGTGTTACCCCCAAATTCATATTTGAAATCCCAATGCCCAGTGTGATGGTATTAGGAGGTGGGGGTCTTTGGGAGGTGCTTAGGTCGAGAAGACGGAGCCCTTATGAGATTAATGAGCTTCCAAAAGAGACCCCACAGAGATCCCTAGCCCTTTCCGCCATGTGAGGGCACAGTGAGAAGTCTCTGTCTATGAACCAGGAAGCTCTCACTAAACACTGAATCTGCCATGATCCTGGACTTCCCAGCCTCCAGAACTATGAAAAATAAATTTCTGTTGTTTATAAGCACCCAGGAATGTGATATTTTGTTATAGCAGTTTGACTGGACTAACACACTTATTAAGTGAAATAATTTATGGTACACTGATAGTATTCTATAAATAAAAAGGAAAAGGTGTATATAGGATTTAATCTAATTGGGAAAAAGATACAGAATCCTGTGGAAAATTAGGTAACATTTATTTCATAACTAAGAAAGCTAATGAACTTATAAGATGATAAGGAACTGAATATTGCCAGGTGAGAATTAGAAAATGAATGTTATTAGTTGAGGAAATGGAAGCAATGTAATGACTCTAATTGATTTCATTCATTCCCAGAACAAATGTAATTTTAAACACAAAGGCAGAGAGTGCTCTTGCCTACCTGATATTCTTTCTTGTCTTCTCTCTTAATGGTAGAACCTCAACATAGTTGAAACAGCAATGTGACCAGCTATAAAGAGCATTTCAAAATTCCCTGTCACAGAAATACCTAGTGTGAATGGAAGTCCTTATATGGGAAACTATGTAAATTCTGTGACCTATTTATTTTCTTAAGCTTTTATCTTGAGAATAGTCTAAATCCTAAACCAGGTAGAGCAAAAAAGTTTCATCTCTCATGCCACATATCATCATGCTGTAATTACTTGTTCCAATGTCTGTCCTAAAATGTGTAAGCTCTCTGAGGACAGGGGCTGTGTACAGTGGACCTCAGAAGAGGCACAGAATAAATATTTGTTGCATGAATAAATGAATGAATGTGAATGAATGAATGAAGCAATGACCATCTGAACTTTGTGTTGGGAAGGATTCTGAGTTATTATTTTACTCAGGGGAAATAATGCCATTGCCAATTTGTTATGACTGTCATAGGCATGCCATAGGGGAGGTGACACACATATATTGGAGAAGTGTCATTTTCATTTCAGCTTTATGTTATAAACACAAATCACTAACTTTATATTCTTTTATTGGGAAGTTTGATTTTGTGTTATGTGTTGATGTAATAAACATTAAAGGAATAATCAGAACATTAAAGTGGGGATGAAACCAGTTTGTTTAGTTCAATCTCCTTCAAGTTATAGATTTTGCAAGTTAAGTGCTTTATGGAAAGTCTCACAGTTTCCTGAAGTGATTTCTTGTATTTTTTCCCCCACATGTTCCTGCCTCACCTTATTAACCACTTCATCTCCCCTAATTTAACCACCCATTACAGAGTGGTATTGCAACTATTCTAGCACAAGGAGAAGCGGAGAAAACAGTGTCAGAGATTATTCTGAAATTTCATGAAAAGTCCTGAAACACTGAAACTCTGAAATTTTTGTTGCTCTCCTCTTTCCAATACCCTCTCACTCCAATTTTTGTAAAGTGAAATTAATAGTAAGTGCACAACGATGGAGACTCTGATACAGTTTTTCTTTTCAGTTTTTTAAAACTTTCTGAATCACACACCCTTAATTCTATCCACTTTTGATGAGAAGCATGTTTATTCAACATTCTTTGTTGTTATACAAAATATTATAAAGTATCTACATTGTGGTTTATCCTTAGAAATCTTAATTCCATTTACTGTTATTCTATAATTTCTTTTGGAAGACCTTTCTTCCAGTAAACAGGATCTTTCTTTGCCCTACAAACTGCTGAAAGACTAGAAAGGAAGTGTGGGCTGAGAGAAGCTCAGGTTTTTGTTTTTTGTTTTTAATGGAATTGACAATGATTGACAATGTTGTGTTAGTTTCAGGTGTACAGCAAAGTGATTCAGTTATACATATACATGTATCTATTCCTTTTCAGATTCTTTTCCCATTTAGGTTATTGCAGAATATTGAGTAGAGTTCCCTGTGCTATATAATAGGTCCTTGTTGTTTATATATTTTATATATAGTAGTGTGTATGTTAATGCCAATCTCCTAACTTAACCACCCCCCCACCGCAAGAAAAGGTCAGTTTTACCTAAGATGGCACCATGTGTCAATGAGGGAGGGGCTGACAATGAGAAAGAGGCAAACGGCAAAGGAGGTATGGCAACCAGAATATGGTTTCCAGAATAGGCAAGAGATGCCCACACACTTGCAAAACCCCACACTATTTCTTAGATTACCTATGGCACTACTATTATATGAGCATGGCTAGCTACACGTGAAATGTCATGTGCAGTAGGAAAAAATGCTAACACTATTTTCCAGCATTTTTGTGTTTTAGATATTATTTTGTTCAAATAGAAATGCAGTGTTTATTAATAGCCTCAGACTTTGGTCATGATTTAGTATAGAGTTATAATAAAAAAAAATATGGTTGACTTGAGACACTTGTAGATTATCCTATTAAATTGCCTCAGTGGCAGGACATTTAATAGTGGATTATTCCTTTTAACAGTGGTTAGTGAATTCTGTCAGATTGGGACAATGCACTGAGGAAAGGTAAGTTTTGCCTTATCTAAGAGACAGACTGGGACAGTCACATATTGAAACTCTTTCACTGGGGAACTTGGTAAAAACACAGAGGCATGGGCCTTATTCTACCTTTGTGACTCTGGGCCTTTCTCTTCTTTATGAGTTCTCCAGATATATATTCATCAGATTTTTACGTGCACATAAATCACTTGGGGATCTTGTTAAAATGCAGCTTCTGATTCAGTAGACTTGAGGCTGGGCCTGAGAGTCTGTATTTCTACCAAGTTCCCAGGTGTTGCTGATGCTTCCGGTCTATGGAGCACATTTTTTTTTTTTTTTTTTTTTTCTTGCGTTATGCGGGCCTCTCACTGTCGTGGCCTCTCCCATTTGCGGAGCACAGGCTCCGGATGCGCAGGCCCAGCGGCCATGGCTCACGGGCCCAGCCGCTCCGCGGCATGTGGGATCCTCCCGAAACGGGGCACGAACCCGCGTCTCCTGCATCGGCAGGCGGACTCTCAAGCACTGCGCCACCAGGGAAGCCCCTGGAGCACATTTTGAGGAGCAAAACTAAGACAGTGATTCTCAAACACCGCATTGGAAACACCTGGGGATAGTAAAAATTACCATCTAGTGCCCACCCCCAGATATCTTGATTTGGTGATTAGAGAGATGGAGAGATGCTAAGGCACTAAGGGTTCTTAAAAGCTTCCTTGGGATTCAGCCAAATCTGAGAACCACTGTGGTAAGCCACAAAGTCTAGGGCACCTGGAGTCTTTGGCTACCCACCCTCTTGACACTTAGGTTCTAAACCCCTTTATGGTGAGTGATCTATGTTCCCATCTCCACCTGGAAACAGATCTATTCCATTTGAAAGCAAGTTGGAGACACAGTTCCGCTACTACGAGAAACCTTATTATGATCCCACTCCTGGGCATATACCCAGACAAAACTATAATTCGAAAGGATACATGCACCCCTATGTTCATAGCAGCACTATTCACAATAGCCAGGACATGGAAACAACCTAAATGTACATTGATACATGAATGGATAAAGAAGATGTGGTACATATATGCAATGGAATACTACTCAGCCGTAAAAAAGGATGAAATAATGCCATTTGCAGCAACATGGATGGACCTAGAGATTATCATACTAAGTGAAGTAAGTCAGAAAGAGAAAGACAAATACCATATGATATCACTCATATGTGGAACCTAAAATACAACACAAATGAACATATCTATGAAAGAGAAACAGACTCACAGACACAGACTCGTTGCCAAGGGGAAGGGGGTGGTGGAGGAGGGAAGTACTGGGAGTTTGGGATTAGCAGATGCAAACTATTATATACAAAATGGATAAAGAACAAGGTCCTACTGTATAGCACAGGGAACTATATTCAATATCCTGTGATAAACCATAAAGGAAAAGAATGTGAAGAAGAATATGTATATGTATAACTGTCGCTTTGCTGTACAGTAGAAATTAACAACATTGTAAATGTTGCAATGTAACAACATTGTAAATCAACTATACTTTAATAAAATTAAAAAAAAAAAACCTTATCATGTATCTCCTAGGAAAAAAAGACATTCTCTTACACAGCCTCAGCACAATGATCAAAATCAGAAAATTTTACATTGATACAATGCTCTTACTTCATCTACAATTTATATTCAAATTTTGATTAGTACAATAATGTTTTTTATAGCTATATTTTTTCTCAGGTTCATAATCAATCTAGAATTACTCTGTTAGTTTGTTCCTCAGGATTCAGTTTGATTCTAATCCTTTGCTACTATAATGCCAGGGCAGGATGGCTGAGTTCACTTCCCAAAGTGGCAAAAGACAAAGTTAACTTTTTTTTTTTGCCTTTTAAAATATAGCTTTATCTGTGTTATTCTGTCCACTTGCTATCAAGGCCTTCACACATTACAGAGGGCACAAATAAATTTTCTTTAACTTCTATTGAAGCCCACATTTCCTCCTGTAATGACTGTTTTGGGTTGCAGACATGACTCTTCAGCCAGTGCCGAAATAGACGGGTCTCACTTATTTGCTTCTCTAATAGCCCATCTTAAAGAAACATACTAAAAGCACGATCCATAAAAGGAAATATTGATAAAGTGTACCTCATCGAAATAAAAAACTTTTGCCCTGTGAAAGATCCTGTTAAAAGGATAAAAAGACAAGCTACTGCCTGGGAGAAAAATGTTTGCAAACCACTCATGATAGGGTGAATAATGGCTGCTTAAAACTATCAAGTCCTGATCCCTGGAACGTGTAAATGTTATTTTATTTGGAAAAAGGGTCTCTGTAGATGTAATTAAGCTAAGGATTTTGGGATAAGATTATTTGGGGTTTTCCAAGTGGGCCCTAAATGCTATCACAAGTGTCCTTGTAAGGAAGAGGCAGAGGAAAATTGGTCAAGTACACAGAGAAGAGAAGTCAGTGCGATGGAGGCAGAGACTGGAGTGATGCAGCCACCAGGCAAACAGACAGAGGAGAAGGTGATGTGAAGACAGAGAAGAGAGAGTGTAGTGGCCACAAGCCCAGGAATGCTGACAGCCACTAGAAGCTGCAAGAGGCAAAGGACAGATTTTCTTCCAGAGGAAGTGCAACCCTGTTGGTACCCTTATTTTGAACTTCTAGTCTCTAGAATGGTGAGAGAATAAATTTCCATTGTTTTAAGACACACAGTTTGTGGTAATTTGTCCAGCAGCGCTGGGAAACTAATACAACACCTATCCAAAAAGGACTAGTATTTTAAACAAATAAAGAACATCACAAACAACAGTAAAATACAATCCAATTAGAAAATGAGCAAAAAGCAGGCACAGACATTTCACTGATGAGGATAAACAGATGGCAGAGAAGCACAGAAAAAAACGTTTAACAGCACTAGCCATCAAGGAAATGCAAATTAAAACCACAATGAGATCTCACTACACACCTATCAGAATGACTAACACAATAAATACTAACACCAAATTCTGATGAAGATGTGGAAAAACTGGGTCACTCGTACATTGCTGGTAGGAATGTAAAATGATACAGGTACTCTGGAAAACAGGCAGTTTCTTAAAAAACTGTATACCAGATTACCATATAATCCAGCTACTGCCCTATTGGGCATTCCCCCACCAACACCCCATCCCACTCCAGAGAGAAATAAAAACTTATTTTGATGCAAAAACTTGTACATGAATGTTCCTAGAAGCTTTATTTCTAACAGCCCCAAACAGGAACCATCCCAGATGTCTTTCAAGAGGTGAATGGTTAAACAAATTATGGTGCATCCAAACCAAGGGTAACAAATAGAAAGAAACGAACTATTGATACATGCAACAATTTGGAGGAATCTCCAAGAAATTTTGTTGAGCAAAAAAAGTCAATCCCAAAAGGTTACACTGTGTGTGATTTCATTTATGTAACATTTTCTAAATAACAAACTATTAGAAATAGAGGGCAGATTAATAATTGCCACTGAATAGAAATGAAGATAGGAAGGGGTGGGAAAAGGTAGGTATGGTTATAAAAGCACAGCATGAAGGGCCCTCATGATTTTCCTTTGTTCTAACATTTAAAAAATAAATAACTTTATCGAGTTATAATTCACATACCATACAATTCACCCATTTGAAGTGTATACAAATCAATGTTTTTTAGTATATTCACAAATATTTGCAACCATCCTCACAATCAGTTTTAGAGCATTTTCATCACTCTAAAAAGAACCCCCACAACTACTAGAAGTCATTCCCTACTTCTCTCCAACTCCCCCCACAGCCCTAGGCAAACACTAATTGATTTTCTGTCTCTATAGATTTGCCAATTTTGTATATTTCATATAAACAAAATCATGAAATATGTGATTTTTTGTGACTAGCTTCTTCCACTTAGTACAGTAATTTCAAGGTTCATCTATGATGTAGCATATGTATGCATAACATTTCTTTTTATTGCCAAGTAATATGCCATTGTAGGGATATGCCACATTTTATTTATCCATTCATATGTTGGTAGATATTTAGGTTCTTTCTGATTTTTGGCCATTATGAATAATTCTGCTATAAACATTTGTATAAATTATTTTGTGTGTGAGCATATGTTTTCATTTCTCTTGGATATATCCCTAAGAGTAGAATTGCTAAGTCATATGGTAACTCCACGTATAACCATTTGAGAACTGCCAGAAAGCACCTGCATGATTTTACATTCCTATTAGCATAGTGTGAGGGTTCAAATGTCTCTACATTTTCACCAACACTTACTAACCTTCTTTTTGATTCTAGCCATCCTATGGGTGTAAAGTGGTGTCTCACTATAGTTTTGATATGCATTTCTCTGATGTGCTAATGATACTGAGCAATTTTTCATGTTTTTGGGCCACTTGTATCTCTTCCTTGGAAAAATGTCTATTGAGCTAATTTGCCCATTTAAAAAAATTGTTTTTTTTTCTATTATTTAGTTATAAGAGTTCTTTAAGGTCTTTATATATTTTAGACAAAAAATTCTTATCACTGTTGGTGGGAATGTAAATTGATACAGCCACTATGGAGAACAGTATGGAGGTTCCTTAAAAAACTAAAAATAGAACTACTATATGACCCAGCAATCCCACTACTGGACATATACCCTGAGAAAACCATAATTCAAAAAGAGTCATGTACCACAATGTTCATTGCAGCACTATTTACAATAGCCAGGACATGGAAGCAACCTAAGTGTTCATTGACAGATGAATGGATAAAGAAGATGTGGCACATACATACAATGGAATATTACTCAGCCATAAAAAGAAACAAAACTGAGTTATTTGTAGTGAGGTGGATGGACCTAGAGTCTGTCATACAGAATGAAGTTAAGTCAGAAAGAAAAAACAAATACCATATGCTAACATATGTGGAATCTAAAAAAAAAAATAGTTTGAAGAACATAGGGGCAGGACAGGAATAAAGACACAGATGTAGAGAATGGACTCGAGGACAAAGAGAGGGGGAAGGGTAAGCTGGGACGAAGTGAGAGAGTGGCATGGACATATATACACTACCAAATGTAAAATAGATAGCTAGAGGGAAGCAGCCGCATAGCACAGGGAGATCAACTCAGTGCTTTGTGACCACCTAGAGGGGTGGGGTAGGCAGGGTGGGTGGGAGATGCAAGAGGAAGGGGATATGGGGTTATATGTATACATATAGCTGACTCACTATGTTATACAGCAGAAACTAACACGCCATTGCAAAGCAATTATACTCCAATAAAGATGTTAAAAAAAACCCATAAAAAATAAAATAAAATAAAAAACCCTTATCAGATATATGAGTTGTAAAAATTTTCTCCCATTCAGTAAGTTGTCTTTTCACTTTCTTAACACTGTACACTGAAGCACAAAGGTTTTTAATTTTTATAAAGTCTTATTTATTTATTGCTATTGCTTGCACTTTTGGTGTCATATCTAAGAAACCATTGCCTAGTCCAAGGTCACAAAGATTTACACTTTTGTTTTCTTCTAATAGTTCTATAGTTTTAGCTTTTATGATTTATCTTGAATGTGGTTGTGGATATGTAAACCTACACAGGTAATAATATAGAACTTCATACATACACACACTCAACGGATGAGTAGTACAAGAAAAATGAGGAAATCTTATTAAGATTGATGGATTGTATCAATGTCAATATCCTGGATGTGATATTATACTACAGTTTTGCAAAATGTTATCATTGGGATAAACTGGCCAAAGTGTACAAGGTATCTCCATATAATTTCTTACGACTACATGTGAATCTAAAATTATCTCAATAAATTTTCAATTAAAAATAATCATAGGGCTTCCCGCCTGCCGATGCAGGGGACACAGGTTCGTGCCCCGGTCCGGGAAGATCCCACATGCTGCGGAGCGGCTGGGCCTGTGAGCCATGGCCACTGAGCCTGCGCGTCTGGAGCCTGTGCTCCGCAACTGGAGAGGCCACAACAGTGAGAGGCCTGCGTACTGCAAAAAAAAAAAAATCATGGAAGTTGCTACTTTTTCATTTCTTGCCCAGTTAATGTTAGTCAACTCTTAATTTTCTTTTCTTTTTGCATCTAAAAGAAGGGCAACATAATAGCAATTATTGCCAGGTGAATTAACAGCATTTATGTGGGTATAGTTAATTCTTGTCTTTAAAAATAAGCAGTAGGCATGTAAGGGTTTTAGTGTAATTTTACATACATTCCTTATTTCAATATGTAGTATTGATTTTGATTTCCACCAAATGCTTAATCATAAGGGCATAGGTAAGTGAAAATTCGGTGAGTAGGAATAATTTTAGGGGGGCAATATTTTAAAAATGTGTCTATCTACACGATGGAATATAGTCTACTTAACACATAATAAGTAAATAAAAGCACAGGTTATCTAACCACTTCTTAAAATTTTAAAATCAGATCTTGTCTAAACAATTTTATTTTTGCTAAGCTTTAATCTTTTTTCTTTTAAAAGGGCAACTGTTGTTAATAGGCAATTAGCTGCTTTCTTGAATATAATGAGAAAACCATCACAAACCATATTAATGCAAATTACTATAGTAAGTACAAGGCAAAAGGGCATAGTAATCCTTTGTGGCTTTATTCTTCTTTGGAAGAGGTCAGGAGAATATTGGCTTGAATGCTGTCATCCTACCTACTTACTTTACTGTGTTCTTAAAAACACTATTCGTAAAACTTCTTAGGTGACAAGTTAAGTTGAGCATTCAATGGAATGTTAATAGCAAATTATTTGCAAATGTCTAGCTTAAGGTTTTTTTTTAAATGAATTAGAATTTACCATGGAATATAAGGCTTCTTTGTTTTTCAAGAGTTTTCTCTTAGTTTTTTTTAATACAGTCTCTGACATTATAAAACATTGTTTTTTGCGTTTTGACAATTTCTAAATACAGATTGAGTTAAAAGATTGTTCCAAAATCTGCTGCTTCATCAAAAGGCATTAAAACATTTCTTATGGCAGGAAAAGAGCCTATTAGTCTTTTAGTTGCTTGTGTCTGATATTAACAGGTAAGAAGAAACCAGGTAGGAGATGACTAAAATACTGGAAATATTTGCACATACCAAAATACCACAACTTCATTTTCTTTGTATCTGAGCAGTCCTGGGAGGACCCTTGTGCTTCTCAGCAGGTGTGTGGTATGCTCTATAGATTGGCATCAGTGATCTGGCCATTATACTCTGCCATCTTCTTCTTGAGGATGTAGGGGATTATGCTGTCTATGGAAACATTGCCAATGAGATCAGTAAAAAAAAGTTCTTCGGTTATGTTAGAGCTCATCAGCCTGAGGGCCAGCAGGAGGTTGAGAATCTGGACCAATCAGTAGGTGTCTTCTGAGTAGGTTTTCTGAAAATAATCCTGCAACTCCATCTGTGCCTTTCTTGGAATTTTAAAATCTGGCTTGTGCTGGCCAAACCTGGATGATGGGGGATAAAGAAAACTGCAGCTTTAAGGTATGCAGACTCCTAGATGTCTTCTATACCCAGCTTTGCCATACTTTTACACAACTCCTGAAGCTTCCAGATGTGCTCCACGACTTGCTTTATCTGCTTGCCAGAAAGTTTATCTTCCTGGCTATCCTCTGCAGCTGATTGACTATGGCCACAAGGTAATGGAAAGACTCATGATCTGGGCCAGTCCAAGGGTGAAGAGCTCATTTCAGCAGGCTTGCAACAGGCTGGTTTTGCAGTCCTTCCCAAGTGCCTGAAGGACTGGGGTTGACCTGGCCCAGTGCATGGAGAGGAAAACCAGGCAGAACATAGACTTGCAGAGGTAGTACACGTTGAGGTACTCTAGAATTGGGCTGGTCCTGTGATGTGAGTGTTTAAAAGGAGGAGGGCTTGGACCTGAATGATGCGTGTGGACTGGTCTCTACTGATGACATAGATGTCCCCTCCTCCACTGGTGTCTATCCCACCTTCCAGGCTTGGAGGCAAGGAGCTGTCTGTCCTATTAAGTGCTTTAGCGAAGGTATTACATGCCCGAGTAATCTCACTTACAGATTGGTCTTCCTACTGTATTTCTGAAGCATCAGCACTGTTAAGGGATTCACTTAGGTTGACAAAGGAGGTTACTCCATTTGCCAGTGTGCCCAGAGCTGCTTGTTTCAGCCTCAGAATCCGTGGTCAGGAGAAGGGTACCATCCTCATGTATGAAAGGCTGCATCCAGTTCACAAGCAACCCAGATCAAGACCTATTTGTCTTGATCTACTTTGTCTGCCACAAATGTGGGAGTGGCTATCAGAGGATTTCTGGATCCTTCTGGATAAAGATTTTTCTCAGTTGAAGCAGCACAAATGCTTGGTTTTTCCCTTTGCACATCAAAGGGCTTCTGTTCACTAATCCCAAACTCCTAATTTATCCTTCCCCCCATCCTTCCTCTTTTGATAGGTTTGTTTTCTATGTCTGTGAGTCTGGGAACTTTGATTTTGTACATCTGTGGAGGAGTGTTCATGGAGGATGCTTGTGGTTCATTACCTGTACGTGGGCAGACTGCTGAACATGGCTTTCTTCTTCGTCAAATTCCACGTGTAAAACAGAGTCCTCAGTAATGTTGTCTACACAGTAGATTTGTGACAGAGTTTTGGGGGCACTTGGGCTGTTGGTAGGTACCTTCATTAAATGGCTCTTAGTGTTTGAGGGCCGTTGCTCTGGGGAGACATGCTACAATGTTATTCAAGAACCTTATTTCAGGGGCTTCCCAGGTGGCGCAGTGGTTGAGAGTCCGCCTGCCGATGCAGGGGACACGGGTTCGTGCCCCGGTCCGGGAAGATCCCACATGCCACAGAGCAGCTGGGCCCGTGAGCCATGGCCTCTGAGCCTGCGCGTTCAGAGCCTATGCTCCGCAGCGGGAGAGGCCACAGCAGTGAGAGGCCCGCGTACCGCAAAAAAAAAAAAAAGAGAACCATATTTCAGAATTACATAAACCCTCACTATAATTTGTATTACACACTAATGAAATACAAATACTCAAATAAAGCATAATCTATGTTGATATGCATTTTGTGGTCTGTTTGTGTAATTAAAGTGATTGTTTATTAATCCTTCACATGTTATTCTGAAGTCAGTGCACAGTCCCCATCCCTCTGAATTTTGGGACGGCAGGCTTTCCTTTTCATGAGTCAGCTGGTCAAGAAAGGTCAGAAGAGCTGAAGTAAGGAGACAGCGAGGGATTATTCTATGACACTAATGACTCAACTGTATCATTTTTTTTAAGTTTATTTTTTAGGTACTAATTTTTGGCTGCATTGGGTCTTTGTTGCTGTGTGCGGGCTTTCTCTAGTTGTGGCAAGCAGGGGCTACTCTTCGTTGCGGTGCACGGGCTTCTCATTGCGGTGGCTTCTCTTGTTGCGGAGCACGAGCTCTAGGTGAGCAGGCTTCAGTAGTTGTGACTCGCGGGTTCAGTAGTTGTGGCTTGCGGGCTCTAGAGCGCAGGCTCAGTAGTTGTGGCGCATGGGCTTAGCTGCTCCTTGGCATGTGGGATCTTCCCGGACCAGGGCTTGAACAAGTGTCCCCTGCATTGGCAGGCAGATTCTTAGCCACTGCGCCACCAGGGAAGCCCTCGACTGTATCAGTTTACCATTCTTTGAGGATTCGAAAGAGGAGGGGGTAGAGGGGACGGTCTCAGGAAGAACAACTTTTTGCAGTTAAAACTATTACCACTTCCTCCTACATGATATTCCAAATCCTGACTACTCTGAGGATGTCATCCTATTTTGAAACTAACAGGGAAGGGAGAACGAGGAATGTGGAAAAGGATTAGAACATGACTTTAAGTGTCTTATAGGAAAGCATTTCTATTTTATTTCTTGAGAAAATGTAAACATTATCTTAAATAAAATAATTTAAACCTTTCAAACAGTTGGAAATAGATGTTAAATGTATTTGTTAAATTGCTTATGATTCATTAATTCTCAAATATTAACCCATAAAAAGCTTTAAGTTTTAAAACTTTTAAAAAAAAAAAAAAAAAAGAGAACCATATTTCAGAATTACATAAACCCTCACTATAATTTGTATTACACACTAATGAAATACAAATACTCAAATAAAGCATAATCTATGTTGATATGCATTTTGTGGTCTGTTTGTGTAATTAAAGTGATTGTTTATTAATCCTTCACATGTTATTCTGAAGTCAGTGCACAGTCCCCATCCCTCTGAATTTTGGGACGGCAGGCTTTCCTTTTCATGAGTCAGCTGGTCAAGAAAGGTCAGAAGAGCTGAAGTAAGGAGACAGCGAGGGATTATTCTATGACACTAATGACTCAACTGTATCATTTTTTTTAAGTTTATTTTTTAGGTACTAATTTTTGGCTGCATTGGGTCTTTGTTGCTGTGTGCGGGCTTTCTCTAGTTGTGGCAAGCAGGGGCTACTCTTCGTTGCGGTGCACGGGCTTCTCATTGCGGTGGCTTCTCTTGTTGCGGAGCACGAGCTCTAGGTGAGCAGGCTTCAGTAGTTGTGACTCGCGGGTTCAGTAGTTGTGGCTTGCGGGCTCTAGAGCGCAGGCTCAGTAGTTGTGGCGCATGGGCTTAGCTGCTCCTTGGCATGTGGGATCTTCCCGGACCAGGGCTTGAACAAGTGTCCCCTGCATTGGCAGGCAGATTCTTAGCCACTGCGCCACCAGGGAAGCCCTCGACTGTATCAGTTTACCATTCTTTGAGGATTCGAAAGAGGAGGGGGTAGAGGGGACGGTCTCAGGAAGAACAACTTTTTGCAGTTAAAACTATTACCACTTCCTCCTACATGATATTCCAAATCCTGACTACTCTGAGGATGTCATCCTATTTTGAAACTAACAGGGAAGGGAGAACGAGGAATGTGGAAAAGGATTAGAACATGACTTTAAGTGTCTTATAGGAAAGCATTTCTATTTTATTTCTTGAGAAAATGTAAACATTATCTTAAATAAAATA
The DNA here is from genome assembly GCF_000442215.2 of Lipotes vexillifer. Classification (NCBI taxonomy): domain Eukaryota; kingdom Metazoa; phylum Chordata; class Mammalia; order Artiodactyla; family Lipotidae; genus Lipotes; species Lipotes vexillifer. The sequence goes on along the minus strand of NW_006798629.1, from coordinate 2,162,577 downwards.
ATTTAAACCTTTCAAACAGTTGGAAATAGATGTTAAATGTATTTGTTAAATTGCTTATGATTCATTAATTCTCAAATATTAACCCATAAAAAGCTTTAAGTTTTAAAACTTTTAAAAGTTTTAGAAGTTTTAAATCTAATGTTTTAAGAGAGGGGTTGGTTTTATGATCTGGAAACTTAATTTAATTTTTTATGAATGAAAAGTTCACTGAAGGTTTTCCTCTGGAACAGTTTCATAAAGAAGAGGACAGGACAAATATCTGCAACTATTAATAGTCTCATATTGAAAAAGTTATTAGTATTTTAATAAAATTGATACATTGTTTTGTGCTAATAATAACTAGAATACTTTAAAACTAGTTAAAGTTATTAGTAATTTAATAAAATCAATTCATTGTATTGCACTAATAATAACTGGAAACTTTAAAACTAGGTTCTATTTTTTGTGTCATCTTTTCAAAGGATTTTTTGTTCTGTTTGGTTTGTATTAAAATTTTAACCTTTCTTGCTTTGAAACAATTTCAGATTTACATAAAATTTGCAAAAGTAGTGCAAAGATCTATAGAGCTCTGTATATCTTTCAGCCAGATTTTCAAAATGTTGATATTGTTCATATTTGCATTCTTTAACTCTTTCTCTCTCTACATGTACACAAACACACACACACATACACACACACAAATACATACACATACATTGACTGTGGGTTTTAGTTTTTCCTGAACTACTTGAAAATAAGTTGCATACATGATGTCCTGTAACCCTTAATACTTAGAGTGTATCAAAATTATGAAATTGACATTCATCTAACATGACCATATAATCCACACATCCCACTCAAAGTTTGCCTATTTTCTCCAAAATTTCCTTTATGAGTTCAAGATCCAACCCTGGATCATGCAATGCATTTAGTTGTCACTCCAACTTGGAACAGTTTCTAAATCTTTGTCTTTCATGACTATAACATTTTTTACAAAATTTTAATTTTCTATTTTTTTATTATAAAAAGTACTTTTCAGGCTTCCCTGGTGGCACAGTGGTTAAGAATCTGCCTGCCAATGCAGGGGACACGGGTTCCAGCCCTGGTCTGGGAAGATCCCACATGCCACAGAGCAGCTAAGCTTGTGCACCACAACTACTGTACCTGTGCTCTAGAGCCCGTGAGCCACAACTACTGAGCCTGCATGCTGCAACTAATGAAGTCCACACGTCTAGAGCGCGTGCCCCACAACAAGAGAAGCCACCACAATGAGAAGCCTGAGCACCACAACAAAGAGTAGCCCCTGCTTACTGCAACTAGAGAAAGCCCGTGCTCAGCAACAAAGACCCAACGGCAGCCAAAATAATAATAATAAATAAATAAATAAAATTTTAAAAAAAGTACTTTTCCCCATATTGTTTGTCCAAAATATATATATTTTCACATCTTTATTGGAGTATAAATGTGTTACAATGTTGTGTTAGTTTCTGCTGTACAACAAAGTGAATCAGCTCTATGTATACATATATCCCCACATCCCCTCGCTTTTGTGTCTCCCTCCCACCCTCCCTATCCCACTCCTCTAGGTGGTCACAAAGCACCAAGTTGACCTCCCTGTGCTATGCAGCAGCTTCCCACTAGCCATCCATTTTACATTTGGTAGTGTACATACATCAATGCTACTATCTTACTTCATCCCAGCTTCCCCTTTCCCCCCACCCTCATGCCCTCAAGTCTGTTCTCTACGTCTGTGTCTTTATTCCTGCCCTGCCACTAGGTTCATCAGTACTGCTTTTTAAAATTTCATACATATGCGTTAGGATATGGTATTTGTTTTTCTCTTTCTGACTTACTTCACTCTGTATGACAGACTCTAGGTCCATCAAACTCACTGCAAATGACTAAATTTTGTTCCTTTTTATGGTTGAGTAATATTCCATTGCATATATGTGGCACATCTTCTTTATCCAATCATCTGTTGATGGACATTTAGGTTGCTTCCATGTCTTGGCTATTGTAAATAGTGCTGCAATGAACAGTGTGGTACATGGCTCTTTTTGAATTATGGTTTTCTCAGGGTATATGCCCAGTAGTGGGATTGCTGGGTTGTATGGTAGTTCTATTTTTACTTTTTGAAGGAACCTCCGTACTGTTCTCCATAGTGGCTGTATCAATTTACATTCCCTCCAACAGTGCAGGAGGGTTCCTTTTTCTCCACACCTTCTCCAGCATTTATTGTTTGTAGATTTTTTGATGATAGCCATTCTGACCCGTGTGAGGCGATACCTCATTGTGTTTTTGATTTGCATCTCTCTGATGATTAGTGATATTGAGCATCTTTTCATGCATTTGTTGGTCAACTGTATGTCTTCTTTGGAGAAACGTCTATTTATGTCTTCTGCCCATTTTTGGACTGGGTTGCTTGTTTTTGTGATATTGAGCTGCATGAGCTGCTTGTATATTTTAGAGATTAATCCTCTGCCAGTTGCTTCATTTACAAATATTTTCTTCTATTCTGAGGGTTGTCTTTTTGTCTTGTTTATGGGTTCCTTTGCTGTGCAAAAGCTTTTAAGTTTCATTAGGTCCCATTTGTTTATTTTCGTTTTTATTTCCCTTACTCTGGGAGGTGGGTCAAAAAGGATCTTGCTGTGATTTATGTCATAGAGTGTTCTGCCTATGCTTTCCTCTAAGAGTTTTATAGGGTCTGGCCTTACATTTAGGTCTTTAATCTATTTTGAGTTTATTTTTGTGTATGGTGTTAGGAAGTGTTCTAATTTCATTCTTTTACACACAGCTGGACCATAACATTTTTTAAGAGTAAATACCAGTTACATTAGAGACTCTTTCTTCATTTGGAGTTGCCTGATGTTTCTTCATAATTTATGCATTTTGGGCAAGAATTGTCTTATCTGTTTAAATTTGTATTTTTGTATATGTTACATAAGAGAGATAATTTGTCAGTAGTGTAGAACATGTGTATAATTTATAAACAAATAAAAGGAGCTACATGCTTAAACATTTTTTTACTGATGGTGATACATGGAGATAAAGGATTGGAGGCTGCTATACTAAGTGTTAAGGAGGATAACCAGACACAGTCTAGAAGCTCAAGCCTAGAGAGAATGAGCATTTCAACTGGGGAGTTGTGGGAGTCCAGGAGCTTAGAGCTGCTGAATTATCCAGGTTCTGAATAAGTATGCAATTTAAGCCTTGCATCATTGCGTGATCAGATACTTTAATTAAAAAACCTGGTTTAACATTTTGTGATGTAGAAATTCAAAAGTCTATGTTTTCAATTTATTTAAATACTTGATTTTATTGGCTGTCATGGTTGAAAAAGTTCTTCCAACAATATGTTAATCCAAATGGAAAAAGCATACCTTTGACTATGCTTTCCAAATTGTAATTTTCATTGTTTAAAGCTAATTCAAAATTACTTAAATATTATTGTTAAAAAATAACTAGGAAATTTTTATCTACTGAAGGTTTATAACTTTAAAAGTTTTAACATCTAGGTCTTTTTTTCTTTTTTTGAAAAATTGAAATGTAGTTGCTGTACAATATTATATAAGTGTACAATATAGTGATTCACAATTTTTAAAGGTTATACTCTATTTACAGTTATTATAAAATATTGGCTATATTCTTTGTGTTTTACAATATGTCCTTGTAGCTTATTTTATGTCTAATAGTTTGCACCTATTAATCTCCTACCCTTATATTGCCCCTTCCTCTTCCCTCTCCCCACTGATAACCACTGGTTTGGTCTCTATATCTGTGAGTCTGCTTCTTTTCTGTTATATTTACTACTTTGTGGTATTTTTTAGATTCCACATATGTGTGATATCATACAGTATTTGTATTTCTCTGTGTGACTTATTTCACTTAGCATAATGACCTCCAAGTCCATCCATGTTGCTGCACATGGCAAAAATTCATTATTTTTTTATGGCTGAGTAGTATTCCACTATATATATATCACATTATCTTTATCCACCTGTTGCTGGACATTTAGGTTGCTTCCATACCTTGTCAACTGTAAATAATGCTGCTCTGAACACTGAGGTGCATGTATCTTTTTGAAAGAGTTTAACATCTAGGTTTAACATGCACTGAAACTATTGAAGCTTTTTCACAAACTGAAACAATTTTCCAGGTTTTTTAAGTGTGCATACATTAGAGTTTTTTAGGCTACATAATATTTGGACACAACATGTAAAAAAAAATGGTTCAGATGAACCTAGGGGCAGGACAGGAATAAAGACACAGACGTAGAGAATGGACTTGAGGACACGGGGAGGGGGAAGGGTAAGCTGGGACGAAGTGAGAAAGTAGCATTGACATATATACACTACCAAACGTAAAATAGCTAGTGGGAAGCAGCTGCATAGCATAGAGAGATCAGCTCGGTGCTTTGTGACCACCTAGAGGGGTGGGATAGGGAGGGTGGGAGGGAGACACAGGAGGGAGGGGATATGGGGTTATATGTATACATATAGCTGATTCATTTTGTTATACAGCAGAAACTAACACACCATTGTAAAGCAATTATACTCCAATAAAGATGTTAAAAAAAAAAGTAGTTATGTTTTCATCTATTGTTAGACTGAATTTTTTGTGGTGTGTGACATCCTTGTGTCTTCTAGTTGTCACTATAGCCAAGGTCAGCACATTTGGATCACTTGATTTCTTTTTAAGAGGCAAATGAAGAACTCGTCTTCAGTTGGCCAGTTCTTTCAGGCACTTTGCCACAGTCTCTCCTTCAATCCTCTGCATGGTGGCTTTGGTGAATGCCATGGGGCACTTCCCCCAGCCCTTCATGTCATGTTGGTGGCTGGCAGGTCATCCTCTAGGTACAGCTCTCAGTGGAAGAAAGATGCCTCACCCAAGGTCACATCCCCTCCCAGGGGCAGCTCTCATTCAATAACTGGTCGGGTCTGGATTAAGGGCTGGGCCAGCTTGTGGCAAGATGGGACCACATTGAGGGGCCATCTCAGCTCCAGAGCTACGCAGGGGATTGGTTGAGGACCTTGTGGGAACTGCATCTCACTTCAATTTCTCCTTCTGCCTAATCCTGCCTCCTTCACTTTCCCACAGTTGGTCCTAAGGGCATGCTCCAATAAAATTTCTATGTGATACTCTTCCTCAGAATCTGCTTCCCAGGGAACCTGATCTAAGAAAGTTACCCTCTCTACTAGAATGCAAAGAGTCCCATACATTTTAAAATGTCTTGTTTTTATAAGTCTAACCTCACCCACGACATTCTGTAGCACTTTGCTGTCTTATGGCTTCACCACCTTTGCTGCCAATAGCTTGCCTGTGAATGATAGAGGGAATGCATTTCATGTGGGGTACTTTATCTGTACCTTTGTTTGGGAATTTCTAAAATTCCAATTCAAGTAGTTTCCTGCTCTTTTCCATGTATTGTAATCTTTCTAAAAGAAGTTATTTATAACTGAGGGAAAATATTATTTTGTCCTCTATTGTTGTGTCCCACAAAAAACAGTTCTTCGTGTATTTTGCTATTGGAAACAGAATCCAGAAAATACCATAAGCTGAAATGTGTTAGAAACATCAGTGCTTCATCCAAATATATAGCAAACCTTCAACACTATGTAATTTGTTCCAACATTTGTTTCTTTACTCTTCTGTAATGCTTTCCATGTATCATCCAACAATATTTGGCTGACAAAGATATACATTTTGGGTTTCACCATATGCTTTTTTTTGGTGTTATTTCAGCCTTTAACTGTGACAGAACAAGTGTTTCCCCAATGAATGTGGCTCTGATTTGTAAAATACCTTTGCTTTAAAATGAGAAACCTCAAAAGAAACTTCTAAATATTTATTACCACATTTCATGACACTTTGTAAAATTCCATATGTAGTGTTGCATGATTTTATAAATCCCTGAAAAATCGTAATGGTTTTTATTCAGGTTTGAGGTGCTTCATTTTAACACAGCCTATTAATGTTTATGGCATCATGCTACCACTTGCTATGTCTATTTCTGGCAATATGGCAAACTAGATTACCCAGAAAGCTTCCTGCTAGAAAACACTTGCACATGTTAGAGGAAATATAAAAAGATATCATTTAAAAATGTGTAACTGAGCCAGAAAGCATGTAAGGATATTTCCAATGGGCTAAAAATGAAGTATAAACTGAAATCCAGAGCCAAACCACACGGGAAGCCTGGGAATGGGATCAGGAGAGGGTAACATGGAATCCTTGTCTCAGTCACATAGAGGTTCATCTTAGGACCTACACAAGCATAGGTGATAATGAGTTGGGAATTCTATGAGTTTAAAGGTTGCATTTGAGACCCCCATAGAAAGCTGGGGCCTTTTTTTAAAAAAAATAAATTTATTTATTTATTTTTTGGCTGTGTTGAGTCTTCGTTTCTGTGTGAGGGCTTTCTCTAGTTGCGGCAAGCGGGGGCCACTCTTCATTGTGGTGTGCGGGCCTCTCACTATCGCAGCCTCTCTTGTTGCGGAGCACAGGCTCCAGACGCTCAGGCTCAGTAGTTGTGGCTCACTGGCCTAGTTGCTCCGTGGCATGTGGGATCTTTCCAGACCAGGGCTCAAACCCGTGTCCCCTGCATTGGCAGGCAGATTCTCAACCACTGTGCCATCAGGAAAGCCCAGAAAGCTGGGGCCTTTGAAGATGCACACTAGAAACCTTATCCAGTGGTGCAGAATGGTGTCTGAAGGACATTTGTATGTCTTCATTTAGATTTTAGACAACTATATCCCTATCCTCACGCAGAGTTGGGATCGAAATCTTTCTAGCTGTATGGTTCTGGAAACTTCAAGTCAATTAATTAACATAAAAGAGGTCCGAGCCTGTGAAAGAGGTAGGCTTTTGGCCAAGTAAATGTAAAACCTCTCAGGAGGAGTACCCTCAATCCAGATAGCATGAGATACCCACCAAGAGAGTCCCAAAGAGTCCTGAAGAGCTCACAGTACAAAATTACAAAGCACATAAGGAAACCCTGTACCACCATTGTGAGTCAGCGTGCTCAATAAGCAGCAGTAATGTACTCTCAAGAGCTTGATGTAAGAGAACTACTGAAGAGTAAGGATTAAATAAGGATGCCTAAAATAGTGAGCTTCAAGGACGGCTCCTAGAGCTTTAGGAAGGATGGAGCTGAGACTTACTGAGATGGGAAAGACTTAAGGAGGAAAGGAGATTTTTTTTGGTAGGGGTGGGGGTAGAAATGAGGAGTTTGGATTTTTACATCATAGTTTTGAGATATCTATTAGCTATTCAAGAAATGAGACTTTTACAGGCAGCTAGATCTATCTATCTATCTATCTATCTATCTATCTATCTATCTATCACTTTACCTATCTATCCATCCATCCATTTACCTATCAGCTATCTCTAACTCTTTCTATATCTATCTATGTATATATATCCAGACTTCCTAGTATGGAAATTTGGCATATAACTGGCATCTGTTGACTCCTCCCATTACATTTTCTTCCAGTTCCCCACAGGTATCGGGCCCTCTTTTGGCCCTTCGAATGCCAGGGACTCTCAATTATTGTTGCATGTAAAACTACCTGGGGGAGATTTAAAAAATCCTGATGCCTGGGTTGCATCCTATTATATTTATCAGCATGTCTGGGGGGTGGAGCCAGGCATCAATACTTTAAAAAAACTTGTTTTTTTTACAGTTTTATTGAGAAATAATTGACACATATCACTGCATAAGTTTAAGGTGTACAGCATGATGGCTTGATTTACATATGTTGTAAAATGATTATTGCAATACATTCATCTAACATCCATCATCTCATATAGATACACTATAAAGAAAAGAAAGAAGAAAAGAAAAAGGGAAAAAAAATTCTTGTGGTGAGAATTCCTAGGATTTACTCTCAACAAATATCATGTATATTATACAGCAGTGTTAACCAGAGTCATCATGTGGTACATTGCATCCTAGTACTTATTTATCTTATAACTGGAAATTTGTACATTTTGACCACCTTCCTCCAATCCTTCCCCCTCCTCCCTCTGCCTCAGGTAACCACATGTCTGATTTTTTTCTATGAGTTTTTTTGTTGTTGTTGTTTGTTTTGCTCTGTTTTTCTTTCTTTCTTTCTTTCGTTTTTAGATTCCACATATAAATGAGATCATACAGTATTTGTCTTTCTCTGACTTATTTCACCTACCATAATGACTTCAAGTTTCATACATGTTGTTACAAATGATAGGATTTCCTCATTTTTTTTATGGCTGAATAACATTCCATTACATATATACCACAACTTCTTTATCCATTCATCCATTGATGGACACTTAGGTTGCTTCCTAAGTATTTTAGCTATTGTAAATAATGCTGTTATGAATATGGGGGTGCATATATCTTTTTGATTTAGTGTTTTCATTTCCTTTGGATATATTTCCAGAAGTGAAACTTCCAGATCATATGGTAGTCCAATTTTTAATTTTTTGAGGAAACTCCATACTGTTTTCCACAGTGGCTGCACCAATTTACATTCCCACCAACAGTGTACAAGGGTTCCCTTTTCTCCACATCCACACCAGCATTTGTTATTTCTTGTCTTTTTGATGATATCTCATTGTGGTTTTAATTTGCATTTCCCAAATGACTAGTGATATTAAGCATCTTTTTATGTACCTGTTGGCCTTTTATATACCTTTGGAAAAATGTCTATTTAGGTTCTTTGCCCATTTTTAATTGAGTTTTTTTTAAACTATTGAGTTGTATGAGTTCTTTATATATTTTGGATATTAACCCCCTATCAGATATATATCTTTTCCTTCTTTTCCTAATTGTGAAACCAGTACACAAAGAAACATAATTGGAGGAAGGTGGTCAAAAGGTACAGACTTCCAGTTATAAGATAAGCACTAGGATGTCATGTACAGCGTGATGACTATGGTTAACACTGCTATATAATATACAGTTAACCCTTGAACAATGCAGGGGTTAGGGGCACCTACCCCCCCCCACACAGTGGAAAATCTAAATGTAACTTTTGACTCCTTAAAAACTTAACTACAGGACTTCCCTGGTGGTGCGGTGGTTAAGATTCCGCCTGCCAGTGCAGCGGACACGCGTTCGATCACTGGTCCGGGAAGATCCCACGTGCTGTGGAGCAACTAAGCTCGTGCACCACAGCTGCAGAGCCTGTGCTCTAGAGCCTGCACACCACAACTACTGAGACTGCATGCCACAACTACCGAAGCCCACACACTTAGAGCCTGTGATCCACAACAAGAGAAGCCACCACAATGAGAAGCCTGCGCACCACAACGAAGAGTAGCCCCCGTTCTCTGCAGCTAGAGAAAGCCCATGAGCAGCAACAAAGACCCAACAGAGCCAAAAATAAAAAAATACATAAATTAGAAAAAAACCTTAACTACTAATAGATTACTATTCACCTGAAGCTTAACCAGTCCCATAAGCAGTCGATTAACACATATTTTGTATGTTATATGTATTATATCTTGTATTCTTATAATAAGGTAAGCTAGAGAAAAGAAAATGTTATTAAGAAAATCATAAGGTAGAGAAAATACATTTACAATACTGCACTGTATTTATCGATACTGTTAGGTTTGTGTCTGTCTACAAGATAGATCATCTGTCTGTCAGTACCTACAGCAATATTGTCTTATGTGATGCAATACACTGTAGACTTTATGCTTATGACTAACACTAAACTTCAAAGTGAAAAGGTAATGTGAAAAATCAATTTATGTTTATTTAGAGGTATATCAATTCATGCATTGATATTGAAGCAGTAGCAACATGATTGCTTTATGGTAGCCTAGTGTAATCAATTGTTTCACAGTAGCCTCGCCTGTACACTAATGAATGAATCATTATAAAATTTTTATGGCATACAGTATTATAGTCATATTCATAATATAGTAATGGAAACATTGTTACATTAAAAAAAACACTTACCTGTGATGATAGGCTGATAATGCAATTTCTCCAATTACAAGAGAGAGACATACTGTACTGTAATGTAATTTTTTTTTTTTTTTTTTGTGGTATGCGGGCCTCTCTCTCACTGTTGTGGCCTCTCCCATCGTGGAGCACAGGCTCCAGATACGCAGGCTCAGCGGCCATGGCTCACGGGCTTAGCCGCTCTGTGGCATGTGGGATCTTCCTGGACCCAGGCACGAACCCATGTCCCCTGCATCGGCAGGCAGACTCTCAATCACTGCACCACCAGGGAAGCCCCCTAATTCTTTGAAAGCAAAGTTATAAAACAGTAAGAAAACTAACACATTATTCATTTTATATTAAATATCACTCACCTTATGCCTCTGTAAAACAGGCTATTCACTTCAAGTCTTGCACATGATATTCTACATGTTTATTTTTGTATATTTATTGAAAAATACCTGCTTATAAGTGGATCATACAGTTCAAACCCATGTCGTTCACAGGTCAACTGTCCAGGGAAGTTAAATGAGTAGATCCTAAGAGTTCTCATCACAAGGAAAAAAAATCTTTCTTGTCTTTTTTTGCTTTCCCTTAAAATAATTTGTTTTTTATTGGAGTATAGCTTGTTTACAATGTTCTGTTAGTTTCTGCTGTACAGCAAAGTGAATCAGTTATACATGTAGATGTATCCACTCTTATTTAGATTCTTTTCCCATATAGGTCATTACAGAGTATTGAGTAGAGTGCCCTGTGCTATACAGTAGGTATCTATTAGTTATCTGTCTTATGTACAGTAGCATGTATATATCAATGCCACTGGGCATATTCTGGAGAAAGCCATAATTCAAAAAGATACATGCACTCCAATGGTCATAGCAGCATTATTTACAATAGCCAGGACATGGAAGCAACCTAAATGTCTGTTGACAGAGGAATGGATAAAGAAGATGTGGTACATATATACTGTGGAATACTACTCAGCCATAAAAAAGAATGAAATAATGCCATTTGCAGCAACATGGATGAACCTAGAGATTATCACACTAAGTGAAGTAAGTCAGACAGAGAAAGACAAATATCATATTATATTGCTTATATGTGGAATCTAAAAAAAATAGTACAAATAAATTTATTTGCTTTCCTTTTTTATTGTATCAGTATGAGATGATGGATGCTAACTAAACTTGTTGTGGTAATTATTTTACAATATGTGTAAGTCAAACCATTATGCTGTACACCTTAAACTTATACAGTGATGTATATCAATGATATTTCGATATAGCTGGAAAGCAAAGTACGTAGAAAGTATGAAGTATTTGTCATCCTGTCACTCAGAAAAAAAAATCAACCTTTTTGGCTTACACTTTTCTAGTGTTTATATGGAAATAATAATACTACACAGTGTCTTATAAAACTCCCAGGATCTGCCCTCCTCATCCATTTCTGACATGTTTTCTGCTCTTTGTTCTTCCAGCATGAGCGCCCCCTGGCCCCATTGCTGTCACTTATGCACTCCAGGCACACTGTATCTTCCGGCCCTTGTCCTGGCTCTTTCCCAAGTGCGACTGATTTCCGAGATACACCAGTGAGCAGCAGCTGGAAGCGAGACCTTAGTTCCCTGACCCGGGATTGAACCCTGGTCGTGGCAGCGAGGGTGCTGAATCCTAACCACTGGACAACGAGGGCCAGTGGCTAGTCTGGGCTCCTGTCCTTGTCTGCCTTGAAAAAAAGAATTCTGACAAGGAGACGGAAGGTAGAGAGGAACGAAAGGTGTTTATTACAAAAGCAGAGTACCTGCCAACAGATGCACAGGTGAGCTCGGAGAAAAGTCGCACCTTTGGGAAGTTTAAATCATTTATAGAGGGGTAGTCTTCCGGGTCTTTGTTTCCATCTGGCTAATCGTCTTGCTTTGTTCTTTGACTCAGGGCCCCCCATTTGGACCCCCGAGGAGCCTTTCTGTGCATGTGCAGTCAAGGCCTCCCTGGCCCCAAGGATGAGAAATACGTGACGTCTTGATCTTTTACCCAAGCAGGGCTTAGCTCCTCTCTGCCCCTGCCATGATTGTTATTTTAAAGTGTTCACTGGAGACAAAGTCCAGCTAGTTACCTTGTTCCTGTTGTTATTTCTATCTGGAAGTGTAAACAGGGGGCTGGTTGTATACATCTAGCCCGGAGCCCATCTATCTCCTGCCTTAGGACCATCTCCTTACATACCCCTCACCTTCTAGTCTTTGCTCAGATCTCACATTCTCAAAATAGTCCAGCCTGACAGCCCTATTTAAAGCCAAAACCCACTCCACACTTCCTTAAACCCACTACTTCTGGGCCTCCTTAGTCTGCCCCACTCTGCTTTCCTTCACAGAATTCAGAATTTTCTAACATACTGGAGAACATACTTATTTAATTCCATCTATTGTTTATTGCCAGGTTGCTTCCCCCAGACCCCCTTCTAGAATGTAACTCTTTAAGGCCAAAGGATCTTTGTGAGCATAACAGTGATTGGCAGCTGGTAGATGGGCAATACACATTTGCTGAAGGGATGAATGAATAGATAACTGTAACTAAAAGTCACACACTGTGACATGCTGTTTTGTAGCCTTAGTGATAAACTATTGTTTTAAACTTAGCCATATATTGTGTCCATCTCGTCCCATAAATCAATATTCTTTGACATGGCTATATCCCTGAAAGGTTTCATGATTTATTTCAAACTGTTTCTGTTTGCTTTGTTAAGTACAAACATCAGTAAAGAGTTGAAGCAAGGCTAGGGAAGAGCTGACCACACCCCATTCATTACATGTATTCATATTTATTTGTTGAATAAATGAATATATATTTTATTCTATAAATATGAAATATTTTAATAAATATTATACTTTATATGCTTCAAATCATAGGCCATACCTATTCATTATAATATATATTGGTACATATACATCTTATGAAAAACTGGTAGTGGAGAAGCTGAGGGAATAAAGAATTGAATTATATATTGAAATAATATTCTTGCAGGTAGGAGACATGGGACTTAACTTTTTCTCACCAGTCATTGGCTATAGCAGAAGCTCTCTCCAGCTCTGATTGGGGTTATCCCTTTCTCACTGAAGTGGAGGTGTCTGTGACAGCAGCTGCCCCTCTCCCCTAGGAGAGCAAAGCCAGCAGCTTCCCTTCCCCCTGCCTCTGTCCCCGTTTCCATTGGTGGCCGGTCCTCTGGTAGAAGAAAAAATGACTCCAGACTAAAATGCACATTTTATTCTTAGATATCATTTTCAGATTTGGGGCGAAATGGTGTGTCACGGGGAAGAAAGAAGCAAAGACTCTTGTGATTAATGGAGGGAATTCCATTTTGCCTCTGGTCCCTTCCTTTGTTCCTTGGTTAGGCTTATTCTCCCGTCTCCATTGTTCTGCTGCTGACTGTTGTGATTGTGTGACCTCCTATGGCTTTTTCATCTATTTGCCAGTGTGGTTCACACGTTCCAAACAACAGCAGAGACATAAGGAACTGTAACTCAGACTGGAAAAATGGCCAGACTTTCTTATTGTTCTTCTTTGGCATTTGTGTTGTTTTTAATTACTCTTTCTTGCCAATTATCCTGGTGACATTCCTCCGAAGCTACAAAAACTTGCCATGGGGCCCCAAACCCCTCTCAACCTTCTGCTGCTTCTTCCTTTTTTTTTTTGGCCGCAACGTGTGGTTTGTGGGATCTTAGTTCCCTGACCAGGGATCAAACCTGTGCCTCCTGCAGTGGAAGCACAGAGTCCTAACCACTGGACTATCAGGGAAGTCCCTCAACCTTCTTATTGACAGTGATAGTATGCTCTCAAAGGGAAAGCAGGCAGGCTCACGTGAGTAGCTGCGCTGAGTTTCTTTGGCAAGCTGGTTATGGGGGGGCAGAAATGAAGGGACAGAACATTCATTGGGGAGGGAGGAGTTTGGGGGTTGTATTCCCTGATTTTCATGTCAGCTCCACCTTCCCGAGGGGAGGAGGGATTTGTGTCCTTATTTAGCTTTGATGGGAAGTGTCACAGCAGTGGTGCATGATGGGAACTTCTTATCTGCAAGGCTAATTTTATTGTAATGAGGGCATAGTGAGCAAAAGGTTACATTCAGACGCTGGAGATTCCTGCCTTTTCTCACCTTCCTTTGCCTCCAGGACACTTATCACCCCCAAATGTGTGGTTTCCTGTCAGTCTGGAGGTTCCTGCTTTCCTCTGTCTGCCCAAGGACCCCGGTTGTTGACAAGATATGTGGTTTCCTGACACCTGGCCCATTCCCCCCTTTCTCTGCTTGTATCTAGCTACCTGCCTGCTGTAACATCCACCCCACCACCCCCGCCAAGGAGTCTGGACCCTTAAAATATTTTAAGGGCAGGGGTAAGATGGGAATAAAGACACAGACCTACTAGAGAATGGACTTGAGGATATGGGGAGGGGCAAGGGTAAGCTGGGACAAAGTGAGAGAGTGGCATGGACATATATACACTACCAAATGTAAAATAGATAGCTAGTGGGAAGCAGCCACATAGCACAGGGAGATCAGCTCGGTGCTTTGTGATCACCTAGAGTGGTGGGATAGGGAGGCTGGGAGGGAGACGCAAGAGGGAGGGAATATGGGGACATATGTATATGTATAGCTGATTCACTTTGTTACACAGCAGAAACTAACACACTATTGTAAAGCAATAAAGATGTTAAAAAATATTTTAACGGTCAAGGGTCAATAGTTCCTCTTCTGTAAGTGCTTCCAGCTGAGCATGGGCATTGTCCTTACCTGAGGGTCCAGATCTCTTTGCTTTTCTGTCCGAGAGAGGGTTCTCTGGGTTGTTTATAGTGGTGGAGATGGTTAGTGGGGAGTAGAAGGAAGCAGCAACCTTGTCCAGTGGGTGTTGATGGTCCCCATCCTCAGGTGGGATGTTTTGAAATCCTGACGCATAGTCATTTAAAGTTGGAGATTTTTGAAGCCGTGGTGGTTTTTTTTCTCCCTTGGCACCTCAAATTTTGATACAGCAGCCGTAACAGGGAGGAACTGGAGTACATCTGAATATAGTTATTAGTTATATTAAACATTAGTTTGGAATATTGTCTACTCCCTGCATTGGCTTTCTCTTGTGTATTGTTAACCATTATCATGTTTTTATTGTGAGTTTTAGTTTTGTTTATTCCAGTCACTAGATTCTTCCACCAGATAGTGACATTCCCCGCTGTTGGATATTGGCAGTCTGGTTGGTGTCTGTCACCCACCTGTGATTACTAAAAATTAGACTGTGATTGTAGTGTGTTTCATTAAGCCATCTTTATTTTTGTCCCTGGATGTTAATACCAGAAAAACAGAGGCTAGCTTTGCCTGAAAGCTGAAATACTCTTTCCTCTGATTTGGAGGTGGGTGTCTGTTCCAGAGAATTTGGCCCCCAGTTGGTTCCTGCCCCAGTCCTTCCTTCCTTACTGGGTGGTAAATGAGAACCCAGCATATTTTGCTGTTACCCCATCAGGTCGCCCAAGGAAGTGGGGAGTCCTAAAAGATGTAGGTCTTCTGGGGAGGTGTGGTTGCCAGGGCAGATCCAACACTCAGATGAGTTAGTAACTTTAGCAATGGCATTCATGGAGTTGGACAGAGCAGCGGTCCCCAACCCTTTTGACACCAGGGACCCGCTTTGTGGAAGACAGTTTTTTCACGGACTGGGAGGTGGGGGAATGGTTTCGGGATGATTCAAGTGCATTATATTTACTGTGCACTTTATTTCTATTATTATTACATAGTAAAATATAATGCAATAATTATACAACTCACCATAATGCTGACAGGATGTGGAGCTCAGGCGGTACTGCGAGCGATGGGGAGCGACTATAAATACAGATGAAGCTTCACTTGCTCACCCGCTGCTCACCTCCTGCTGTTGGGGACCCCTGGCATAGTGGATGTTTGTCAACTGGAGCTGTGCTGATGTGAACAACAAGGAGGACCCTTAGGATGGGTGTGGTTAAAGGAGACGTGACTTCATGAGAAGCAAAAGAGCAGAGAAATGGAAATGGAGAGTTTACTGGAAATAGAGGGTATTGATGCCTGGAAAGGAGATTATTAGCCTCCTTTAAGTGATTTTTATAGGGGTGACAAATTTTGTTTTCCTGGGATTCCCTGACCCCAGACCTGTGGATCTATAAGTTTTTTAATTTCTGGGGCAATATTTTGTGTCCTGTATAATACATAGAGCAGACAAAAATATTCCCTGGTTTTGGTTTTCAGGGAGAGTAAGAGTTGCCCCCCAAGGCTGGGAGAAAATCTCTTTCCAATAATGGGCTGCGGCATTAGGCATGACAAGAAACTCGTGAGTTATGTGTCTTTCCCCAGGTGCAGGTTAGAGGGGTGGTGAAATGTTTTAGCTTTGGTTTTCCTTCTACCCCAACAATAGAGCAGGTTTCAGGGGCAAGGGGCCCAGAATGAGAAGGCAGGACAGAGTAAGTGGCTCCCATGTCCACTAGAAATTGGACAAGTTAACCTGCCATGTCAATGGTCACCCGTGGTTTCTCCTATGTGATGATGACTGTCTTCTCAGGAGCCTTAGGAGGTCTCAGGTCCCCCAGTCAACCATTGCCATGACTGGCGTCGGGGAGCTTCCTCACTCCCTTCGGAGCTGGGGGCATACCCTCCTTCAGTGGCCCATCTTCTTGCAGAGTGGGCATGACTTCTTGGGAGTAGGCTTGTTGCAGGAAGGGGGACCCTTCCAGGGCCCGAGAGCGGGCTCTTCTCTAACACTCGGAAATGAATTGTCTGAGGAGACACATGTGCTGACAAAGCAGGAGATGTTATTGGGAAGGGGGGCCCAAGCAGAGAGCAGTAGGGTAAGGGAACGCAGGAAAACTGCTCTGCAATGTAGCTCACAGTCTCGGGTTTTATGGTGATGGGGTTAGTTTCTGGGGTGTCTCTGGCCAATCATTCAGACTCAGGCCCCTTCCTGGTGACTTGTGCTTTGCTCAGCCAAGATGGATTCCAGCAAGGAGGATTCTGGGAGGTTGGTAGGACATATGGACTTATGGACTGGTGTCTCCTCTCTCCTTTTGACCTTTGCCGAATTCTTCCTGTTGGTGGTGGCTTGTTAGTTCCGTGTTCCTTACTAGGATTTCCTGTCGTAAAATAACATGCAGATGATTACTGTGGTGCCTGGACAGGGTGGGCGGTTTCAGTCAGTGGTTTCCCTAACAGGCTGGGACCTACTTCCTTGCTCCAGTGTTTGGGGCTCCCACAGCTAAAACAGGCTCCCTTTCCTGGTGGGGGTCTTCAGAGAGTACTTTTGGGGTGACCAGGAGGTTTTTTTTTTTTTAAACATCTTTATTGGAGTATAATTGCTTTACAATGGTGTGTTAGTTTCTGCTTTATAACAAAGTGAATCAGTTATACATATACATATGTTCCCATATCTCTTCCCTCTTGCGTCTCCCTCCCTATACTACCCCTCTAGGTGGTCACAAAGCATTGAGCTGATCTCCCTGTGCTATGTGGCTGCTTCCCACTAGCTCTCTGTTTTACATATGGAAGTGTATATATGTCCATGCCACTCTCTCACTTTGTCCCTGCTTACCCTTCCCCCTCCCCTTATCCTCAAGTCCATTCTCTAGTAGGTCTGCATCTTTATTCCCATCTTGCCCAGGTTCTTCATGACAATTTTCTTCTTTTTTTTAGATTCCATATATAAGTGTTAGCATACAATATTTGTTTTTCTCTTTCTGACTTACTTTACTCTGTATGACAGACTCTAGGCCAATCCACCTCACTACAAATAACTCAATTTCGTTTCTTTTTATGGCTGAATAATATTCCATTGTACATATGTGCCACATCTTCTTTATCCATTCATCTGTTAATGGACACTTAGGTTGCTTCCATGTCCTGGCTATTGTAAATAGTACTGCAATGAACATTGTGGTACATGAGTTTTTTTTTTTTTTTTTTTGCAGTACGCGGGCCTCTCACTGTTGTGGCCTCTCCTGTTGCGGAGTACAGGCTCCAGACGCACAGGCTCAGAGGCCATGGCTCACAGGCCCAGAAACTCCACAGCATGTGAGATCTTCCTGGACTGGGGCACAAACCCGTGTCCCCTGAATTGGCAGGTGGACTCTCAACCACTGTGCCACCAGGGAAACCCATGCCTGTTTTTGAATTATGGTTTTCTCAGGGTATATGACCAGTAGTGGGATTGCTGGGTCACATGGTAGTTTTATTTTTAGTTTCTTAAGGCACCTTCATACTGTTCTCCATAGTGGCTGCATCAATTTACATTCTCACCAAGTGTAAGAGGGTTCCCTTTTCTCCACACCCTCTCCAGCATTTACTGTTTGTAGATTTTTTGATGATGGCTATTCTGAGTGGTGTGAGATGCTATCTCATTGTAGTTTTGATTTGCATTTCTCTAATGATTAATGATGTTGAACATTATTTCATGTGTTTGTTGGCAAGCTGTATATCTTCTTTGGAGAAATGTCTATTTAGGTCTTCTGCCCATTTTTGGATTGGGTTGTTTGTTTTTTTGATATTGAGCTGCATGAGCTGCTTGTAAATTTTGGACATTAATCCTTTGTCAGTTGCTTCATTTGCAAATATTTTCTCCTATTCTGAGGGTTGTCTTTTTGTCTTATTTATGGTTTCCTTTGCTGTGCAAAAGCTTTTAAGTTTCATTAGGTCCCATTTGTTTATTTTTGTTTTTATTTCCATTTCTCTAGGATGTGGGTCAAAAAGGATCTTGCTGTGATTTATGTCATAGACTGTCCTGCCTATGTTTTTCTCTAAGAATTTGATAGTGTCTGGCCTTACATTTAGGTCTTTAATCCATTTTTAATTTATTTTTGTGTATGTTGTTAGGGAGTGTTCTACTTTCATTCTTTACATGTAGCTGTTCAGTTTTCCGAGCACCACTTATTGAAGAGGCTGTCTTTTCTCCACTGTATATTCTTGCCTCCTTTACCAAAGATAAGGAGACCATACATGTGTGGATTTACCTCTGGGCTTTCTATCCTGTTCCATTGATCTATATTTCTGCTTTTGTGCCAGTACCATACGGCCTTGATTACTGTAGCTTTGTAGTATAGTCTGAAGTCAGGGAGCCTGATTCCTCCAGCTCTGTTTTTCGTTCTCAAGATTGCTTTGGTTATTTGTGTTTCCATACAAATTGTGAAATTTTTTGTTCTAGTTCTGTGAAAAATGCCAGTAGTAGTTTGATAGGGATTTCATTGAATCTGTAGATTGCTTTGGGTAGTAGAGTCATTTTCACAATGTTGATTCTTCCAATCCAAGAACACGGTATATCTCTCCATCTATTTGTATCATCTTTAATTTCTTTCATCTGTGTCTTATAATTTTCTGTATAGAGGTCTTTTGTCGCCTTAGGTAGGTTTATTCCTAGATATTTTATTCTTCTCATTGCAATGGTAAATGGGGGTGTTTTCTTAATTTCACTTTCAGATTTTTCATCATTAGTGTATAGGAATGCAATAGATTTTTGTGCATTAATTTTGTATCCTGCTACTTTACCAAATTCATTGATTAGCTCTAGTAGTTTTCTGGTAGCATCTTTAGGATTCTCTGTTTATAGTATCATGTCATTTGCAAGCAGTGACAGCTTTCCTCCTTCTTTTCCGATTTGGATTCCTTTTAATTTTTTTCTTCTCTGATTGCTGTGGCTAAAACTTCCAAAACTATGTTGAATAAGAGTGGTGAGAGTGGGCAACCTTGTCTTGTTCCTGAGCTTAGTGGAAATGGTTTCAGTTTTTCACCATTGAGGATGATGTTGGCTGTGGGTTTGTCATATATGGCCTTTATTATGTTGAGGTAAGTTCCCTCTATGCCTGCATTCTGGAGGGTTTTTATCATAAATGGGTGTTGAATTTTGTCGAAAGCTTTCTCTGCATCTATTGAGATGATCATATGGTTTTCCTCCTTCAATTTGTTAATATGGTCTATCACATTGATTGATTTGTATATATTGAAGAATCCTTGCATTCCTGGGATAAACCCCACTTGATCATGGTGTATGATCCTTTTAATGTGCTGTTGTATTCTGTTTGCTAGTATTTTGTTGAAGATTTTTGCACATCTATGTTCATCAGTGATATTGGCCTGTAGTTTTCTTTCTTTGTGACATCCTTGTCTGGTTTTGGTATCAGGGTGATGGTGACCTTGTACACTGAGTTTGGGAGTTATCCTTCCTCTGCTATATTTTGGAGGAGTCTGAGAAGGGTAGGTGCTAGCTCTTCCCTAAATGTTTGATAGAATTTGCCTATAAAGCCATCTGGTCCTGGGCTTTTGTTTGTTGGAACATTTTAAATCACAGTTTCAGTTTAAGTGCTTGTGATTGGTCTGTTCATATTTTCTATTTCTTCCTGGTTCAGTCTTGGCAGGTTGTGCGTTTCTACGAATTTGTCCATTTCTTCCAGGTTGCCCATTTTACTCGCATATAGTTGCTTGTAGTAATCTCTCATGATCCTTTGTATTTCTGCAGTGTCAGTTGTTACTTCTCCTTTTTCATTTCTAATTCTATTGATTTGAGTCTTCTCCCTTTTTTTCTTGGTGAGTCTGGATGATGGTTTATAAATTTTGTTTATCTTCTCAAAGAACCAGCTTTTAGTTTTATTGATCTCTGCTATCATTCCCTTCATTTCTTTTTCATTTATTTCTGATCTGATCTTTATGATTTCTTTCCTTCTGCTAACTTTGGGGTTTTTTGTTCTTCATTCTCTAACTGCTTTTGGTGTAAGATTAGGTTGTTTATTTGAGACTTTTCTTGTTTCTAAAGGTAGGATTGTATTGCTATAAACTTCCCCCTTAGAACTGCTTTTGCTGCATCCCATAGGTTGTGGGTTGTCGTGTTTTCATTGTCATTTGTTTCTAGGCATTTTTTGATTTCCTCTTTGATTTCTTCAGTGATCTCTTGCTTATTAAGTAGTGTATTGTTTAGCCTCCATGTGTTTGTATTTTTTACAGTTTTTTTCCTGTAATTGATATCTAGTCTCATAGTGTTGTGGTCGGAAAATATACTTGATATGATTTCAATTTTCTTAAATTTACCAAGGCTTGATTTGTGACCCATGGTATGATGTATCCTGGAGAATGTGCCATGAGCACTTGGAAAGAAAGTGTATTGTATTGTTTTTGGATGGAATGTCCTATAAATATCAATTAAGTCCATCTTGTTTAATGTATCATTTAAAGCTTGTGTTTCCTTATTTATTTTCATTTTGGATGATCTGTCCATTGGTGAAAGTTGAGTGTTAAAGTCCCCTACTGTGATTGTGTTACTGTTGATTTCCCCTTTTATGGTTGTTAGTATTTGCCTTATGTATTGAGGTGCTCCTATGTTGGGTGCATAAATATTTATAATTGTTATATCTTCTTCTTGGATCGATCCCTTGATCATTATGTAGTGACCTTCTTTGTCTCTTGTAATAGTCTTTGTTTTAAGTCTATTTTGTCTGATATGAGAATCGTTACTTCAGCTATCCTTTGATTTCCATTTGCATGGAATATCTTTTTCCATCCCCTCACTTTCAGTCTGTATGTGTCCCTAGGTCTGAGGTGGGTGTCTTGTAGACAGCATATATACAGGTCTTGTTTTTGTATCCATTCAGCCAGTCTATGTCTTTTGGTTTGAGCATTTAATCCATTTACATTTAAGGTAATTATCGATATGTATGTTCCTTTTCCCATTTTCTTAATTGCTTTGGGTTTGTTATTGTAGGTCTTTTCCTTCTCTTGTGTTTCCTGTCTAGAGAAGTTCCTGTGACATTTGTTGTAAAGCTGGTTTGGTGGTGCTGAATTCTCTTAGCTTTTGCTTGTCTGTAAAGATTTTACTTTCTCCATCAAATCTGAATGAGATCTTTGCTGGGTAGAGTAACCTTGGTTAAAAGTTTTCCCCCTTTATCACGTTAAATGTGTCCTGGCACTCCCTTCTGGCTTGCAGAGTTTCTGCTGAAATATCAGTTGTTAACCTTATGGAGATTCCCTTGTATATTATTTGTTGTTTTCCCCGTGCTGCTTTTAATATTTTTTCTTTGTAATTATTACTTTTAAAAAAATAATTAATTAATTTATTTTTGGCTGTGTTGGGTCTGCATTTCTGTGTGAGGGCTTTCTCCACTTGTGGCAAGTGGGAGCCACTCTTCATCGCAGTGCGTGTGCCTCTCACTGTTGCGGCCTCTCCCATTGTGGAGCACAGGCTCCAGAGGCGCAGGCTCAGTAGTTGTGGCTCATTGGCTTAGTTGCTCCGTGGCATGTGGGATCTTCCCAGACCAGGGATCAAACCCATGTCCCCTGCATTGGCAGGCAGATTCTTAACTACTGCACCACCAGGGAAGCTCTGTAATTAATTTTTGATAGTTTGATTAATATGTGTCTTGGCGTGTTTCTCCTTGGATTTATCCTGTATGGGACTCTCTGCGCTTCCTGGACTTGATTAACTATTTCCTTTCACATATTAGGGAAGTTTTAAACTCTAATGTCTTCAAATATTTTCTCAGTCCCTTTCTTTTTCTCTTCTTCTTCTGGAATCCCTATAATTCGAATGTTGGTGTGTTTAATGTTGTCCCAGAGGTCTCTGAGCCTGTCCTCAATTCTTTCATTCTTTTTTCTTTATTCTGCTCTGCAGTAGTCATTTCCACTATTTTATCTGCCAGGTCACTTATCTGTTCTTCTGCCTCAGTTATTCTGCTATTGATCCCTTCTAGAGAATTTTAAATTTCATTTATTGTGTGTTCATCACTGTTTGCTCTTTAGTTCTTCTAGGTCCTTGTTAAACATTTCTTGTATTTTCTCCATTCTATTTCCAAGATTTTTGTTCATCTTTACTATCATTATTCTGAATTCTTTTTCAGGTAGACTGCCTATTTCCTCCTAATTTGTTAGGTCTGATGGGTTTTTATCTTTCTCCTTCATCTGCTGTGTGTTTCTCTGTCTTCTCATTTTGGTTAACTTACTGTGTTTGGGGTCTCCTTTTCTCAGGCTGCAGGTTTGTAGGTCCCGTTGTTTTTGGTGTCTGCCCCCAGTGGCTAAGTTTGGTCCAGTGGGTTGTGTACGCTGCCTAGTGGAGGGGACTAGTGCCTGTGTTCTGGTGAATGAGGCTGGATGTTGTCTTTGTGGTGGGCAGGTCCATGTCTGGTGGTGCGTTTTGGGGTGTCAGTTGCCTTATTATGATTTTAGGCAGCCTCTCTGCTAATGAGTGGGGTTCTGTTCCTGTCTTGCTAGTTGTTTGGCATAGGGTGTCCAGCACTGTAGTTTGCTGGTTGTTGAGTGGAGCTGGGTGTTGGTGTTGAGATGGAGATCTCTGAGAGATTTTCGCCATTTGATATTATGTGCAGCTGGGATTTCTCTTGTGGACCAATGTCCTGAACTTGTCTCTCCCACCTCCGAGGCACAGCCCTGATGCCTGGCTGGAGCACTAAGAGTCTGTCCTCCACATAGCTCTGAATAAAAGGGAGAAAAAAAAGGAAAGAAAGAAGATAAAATAAAGTACAATTAAATTAAATAGTTATTAAAATAAAAGTTAAAAATAATTATTATAAATAGTTTTTCTAAAGTAATAAAAAAATAAAGAAAGATAGAAGACAGCAACCAAACCAAATAAGAAATCCACCAATGATAAGAAGTGCTATAAAGCATACTAAAAAAACAAACAAACAACAAAACAAATGGACAGATAAAACCCTAGGACAAATGGTATCAGCAAAGCTATACAGACAAAATTACACACAGAAGCATACACATACACATTCACAAAAAGAGAAAAAGGGAAAAATATATGTATATCGTTGTTCCCAAAGTCCACCTCCTCAGTTTGGGATGATTCGTTGTCTATTTAGGTATTCCACAGATGCAGTGTACATCAAGTTGATTGTGGAGATGTAATCCACTGCTCCTGAGGCTGCTGGGAGAAATTTCCCTTTCTCTTCGTTTGCACAGCTCCCGGGGTTCAGCTTTGGATTTGGCCCCGCCTCTGCGTGTAGATCGCCAGAGGGCGTCTGTTCTTCGCTCAGACAGGACGGGGTTAAAGGAGCAGCTGATTCGGGGGCTCTGCTCACTCAGGCTGGGGGGAGGGAGGGGTACGGATGGGGGGGGAGGCCGTGGGGGGGGGGGGGGAGCCTGTGGCGGCAGAGGCTGGCGTGATGTTGCCCCAGCCTGTGGCTCGCCGTGCGTTCTCCTGGGGAAGCTGTCCCTGGATCCCGGGGCCCTGGCAGTGGCGGGCTGCACAGGCTCCAGGGAGGGGAGGTGTGGATAGTGACCTGTGCTTGGATACAGGCTTCTTGGTGGCTGCAGCAGCGGCCTTAGCGTCTCAAGCCCGTCTCTGGGGTCTGCACTGTTAGCCGCGGTGCGCGCCTGTCTCTGGAGCGCCTTTATGCAGTGCTCTTAATCCCTTCTTGCGCACCAGGAAACAAAGAGGGAAGAAAAAGTCTCTTGCCTCTTCGGCAGCTCCAGACTTTTCCCCGGACTCCCTCCTGGCTAGCCGTGGTGCACTAACCCCCTGTAGGCTGTGTTCACGCCACCAACCCCAGTCCTCTCCCTGCGCTCCGATACAAGCCCGAGCCTTAGCTTCCAAGCACTGCCCGCCCCGGCGTGTGAGCAGATAAGCCTCTCGGGCTGGTGAGTGACGGTCGGCCCTGAACCTCTGTGTGGGAATCTCTCGGCTTTGCCCTCCGCGCCCCTGTGGCTGCGCTCTCCTCCGTGGCTCCAAAGCTTCCCCCGTCCGCTACCTGCAGTCTCTGCCTGCGAAGGGGCTTCTAGTGTGTGGAAACCTTTCCTCCTTCACAGCTCCCTCCCACTGGTGCAGGTCTGTCCCTATTCTTTTGTCTCTGTTTATTCTTTTTTCTTTTGCCCTACCCAGGTACGTGGGGAGTTTCTTGCCTTTTGGGAGGTCTGAGGTCTTCTGCCAGTGTTCAGTAGGTGTTCTGTAGGAGTTGTTCCACGTGTAGATGTATTTCTGGTGTATCTGTGGGGAGGAAGGTGATCTCAGCATCTTACTCTTCCGCTGTCTTGAAGCTCCTCCCAGGAGCTGTTTTAGGTCTTGTCACGATGGCTGCCAGAAGCCTGGCTTTCCATCTTTGCTTTCTTAAGTCACGCTGTTCCTTCCTTTCCTCTTCAGTCTGGTCCCTATTGTTAAAGACCGTATCAGTAAGAAGGTTGAGGGGGTCTTGGGGCCCCATGACAAGCTTTTGAAGCTTCCGGTGACGTCAGGGGCAGACTGGTTAATGAAGTGAGTTACAAATACAGTGTGTCCCTCTAAAATGTTTAGGTCTACATTCATATACTTTCTGAGGGCATCTACCATGAGCCTGAATAGGGCTGGATTTTCATTTTGGCCTTGGGTGATCTCTTTAACCTTATTATTGTTAACAGGTTTAATTATGCATCATTTCATCCCTTCAATGAGGCAAAGGATCATGTGATCCCTACTAGTGATACCTGGTTGGCCTGGCTGTTAGTCCCATTTGGGATCCATTAGAGGCACTGGGGTAAGGCCCACAGGGTATTGATGAGGCTGGGCAATGTATAATCCATCAGCATATGTTTGAGACCAAATAAGGGTCTTTTCCTCAGTGGTGCAGCAGTGGGAAAGAACAATACTTAGGTCCTTCCAGGTAAGGTCAAAGGAGAGAGTCAGTGCCTGGAATTCTTCGGTGAACCGGCTAGGGTCCTCTGAGAAACTGCCTAAGCAAATGCAGCAGTGGTTGAGGTTAGACAAAGAAAAAGGACTTTGGCCTGAGGCCCACCTACTACTTCCTGAAGGGGGCAAAGAAGCCCTGGCTGCACTTCTGGTATTGAAGGGGGAGAGGCTGAAGATGCGGCTTGGGTTCCTCCAGGGATGCCACTAGAGAGGGCATTTGTGGAGCCTGAATGGGTCCCAGCCAGCAAGTTTCCCTAACATAGGACTTGCATAGCTCTGGTTCTTTCTTAGGGCCATAAGAACCTGAACATAAGGAACTTCTGTCCATTTTCCCTGCCTTTTGCAAAAGAGGATGGTATTTTATAACTGTAGGATGGTATTTTCTTTTTTTTTTTTGTGCCCGTGCTGCACAGCATGTGGGATCTTAGTCCTCTGACCAGAGATACAACCCACTCCAGCCCCCTGCAGTGGAAGCGCAGAGTCTCAACCACTGGACCGCCAGGGGAGTCCCTGTAGGATGGTGTTATAGTTGAGGCAGACGCAGGGCAGGTCACCCCTTGGGCATGTATCCCCAGAGAGTGGCCATGTGCACCCCGCTCCCTGCGGTGAGTTGCCCCACCCCGCAGGGCGAGGCGGGGGTGGAGGTGAGGGTGGGGACAGATGCCCACTGCCTGGTGGTCCACGAACTGCGGCCCAGTGCTGGGGGATGAAGAATGGCACCCTCACGGTCCCACCACCATGGGTCCCAACTGTGCGGCAGGGGACTATCCCCCTTCCCAACGCCTAGGGGTAAACGCACAGACCTCCCGCAGTGCCAGAGAGTTCCTGAAGGGACTGAAGTGGCGCAACCACGGGACAAACTCTAAGTAAGTTTGCATTTTATATTCCCACACAATTGAACCTGATGACAGTTAATTAATGGTGGATAAGGCAAACCCAGAGGGCAAAGCTCCTATGATTCAGGTCCCTAGCTGCCTGTGAAGATGGCTGGAAACTTTTCCTGACGTGCCCTGTACAGTGAGACGTGCAAAACCTACAGTGAGGTTGGAAAATGCCTGGCAGATTTCTTTTCTCCCGTTTCCAGCAGAGTAAGGCATGAAAGTAAGAGTTTGGTAGGGGTGCAATGAGGAGAGAAGGATAGGCATAGGTAGACCAATAATAAGCCTATAACGGCAGCCCTGGGGAGGAGGCGGTGTTATGCTTTTAACTGTGTGCCTAAAACGTCGCGTGGAACTTGCTTTGAGGTAGGCAGACAGACTTATCCTCTCTCTAGTCCCTTCCATGACCCCACTCATCTGGTGGGAGATTTCTTGCGACAAGCGCCCTAGGGGATTTTATGGCCCCACCTGTGGCCACGTAGTTGCAGTAGGTCCCAAAATGTGACAGAGAACAGAGGGAAGAGAGAGAGAGAAGTGGGAAGTCAGGCAGTGCCTCAAGCACAGGGGAGGCGAGAGGCTGAGGTTCATGGAGTTCTCCTGGCTGCCTCTGCCAAGATGTTCCTGGTGAAAAGTTCCTGTCTCGTTGGAGAAAGTATCTGGAGATGAGACAGGAGGAAGTCAAGAAAGCAAAGTGAGGGTTTATTTAAGCCATAATATGCTTTCAAGGGGAGAGTGGGCAGGCTCAGTTGAGTGTTGCCCAGAGTGTCTTTGGCAAGCCGGTTATGTGGAGCACAAGTAGCGTGGGAGGTCGTATTCCCTGATTTTCAGCCCAGCTCCACCTTCCCGAGGGGAGGAGGAATTTGTGTCCTTATTTAGCCTTGAAGGGAAGTGTCATTGCAGTGGTGCATGATGGGAACTTCTTATCTGCAAGGCTAATTTTATTGTAATGAAGTCATAATGAGCAAAAAGTTACGTTCAAATGCCGGAGATTCCTGCCTTTTCTCTCCTTTCTTTGTCTGCCTGCAGGACAGCTATCACCCCAGAATATGTGGTTTCCTGTCAGTCTGGAGGTTCCCGCTTTTCTTTGTCTGCCCAAGGACCCCCACTGTTTACAAGATGCTGGTGGTTTCCGGCCATTTGGCCTGTGTCCCCACCCCCTTCTCTACTCCTGCCTAGCTAACTGCCTGCTTTAACACTGGAAGACAGTGAATATTAAGGGCCTTCCATCCGACTACATATGAAGTCAGAGAAGGCTGGCATCTTCTCTTTTCAGAAGTGAATTTAAAAAAAATGAACCTTCTAAAGTGTACATTACTCTTTTTACTAGAATGAGGAAAAGTTTCTAGAAGGCATGCCTGCTGAATGCCTTAAAGAAGAACTTCAATTGAGATGCCAGATGAAAGTGTAACAAGAATTTCTTATAGATTAAATAACTGAAGAATAAGAGGCATCTATTGTCACTATCGTGTCCATTTTTCTCTTTATCTTTTCTATATTGTGTATTTGTCATAGTTCTTTTGAAAACTGTATTGTGTCTTTCAGCCCCAAAAAGATTTCTGAGAAGTCCTGTTTGTGACAGAAAGGTGGAGTTACCTAATAAAATGTAAAGATATTTTATATCTATATATATAAAGATATATAAAGATAACTTGAGCATAAAGTAGACTACAAGGTTATCTTTTCTAGAGTTGGAAGATGAATTTGGTAAGTCTGACATGTATGCACAAAAATTATCTAACACATTTGTGTGAAATGAGAGTGGATATCAGTATTCTTTCTGAGTAGTCCAGATAATGAGAAAAGAAGTAAAGGGGGTAAAACCCACTAGAAGTAAGAAGATTTAATTTCATATGTAATCAGAAGAGCTATGCCAAGTAATTCATCACTAATTCAAACAGTCAAGAAAAATCTAGGAAAAGCCCTAGGAAACATAATTAGCTCTGCAGAGGCTGAAACATTTGCAAAATGTCACAGTTATAAATGATCATTTCCCCCCCATCCCATGAGACCTGAGCAATGCTTAACTCTCATCAACAAATCCCAAAAGAATTTTCAGCAAGTCTCAACAGGAAATACTTGCACTTGATGCAGGACTTTTCACCTAGAGAGAGGAGAGTCTGATTTTGGAAGGTTCGCTTCTTATTTTTTGAAAACCTTTCTGGAAGTCCGCCACTTATACTTTCTGGGCTTTATTTCCTCTTCAGGAAAAATGGGGGAACTGTGACTGTTACCCATTTGTCTCCCAAGGGCGCTGTAGAGCGTCTGCAGGAAGTCCATTTACCCACTGTCCTGTGCTGTGAATGACAGGCCAGTGGGCCTCTCTGGCCCAATAATATGTTCTTGGTTTCTTCTGCATCAGCGAAGGGAATACCTTATTATCCTCTAACCTCCTATTGATAATATTTATTTGCTACAGTTCAGATAGCTCTTGATTGAATACAGAACTCACAAACTTTATCTTAGACAGGAACCTTGACCTGATGACTCATCTCCAGGCCTGGTTGCCAGAAGTCCTCTTCACAAAGCAAGCTGGTGTAACAGAAAGTGGGGTCCAGCTGCTCGCCACTCAAAAGCCAATAAAGAGGCAAGGTTGGTGGAAAGGAAAGTTTGCTTTATTTCAGAGGCCACAACTTGGGGGTGAGGGTGGCGGACTCCTGTCCAAAGGCTCACTCTCCCCGCTGATAATCAGGGGGCAAGAGCTTTTATAGGCAGAGGGAGGGGGCTACATGCAGAAACAGCACAGGCAGCTCTGACTGTCATCTTGAAATTGGTCATCGGTGGTCTGATTAGTGTCATCTTGAGTGTTTTAAGTACAGTTAGTCTTTAGTTCCAGGGTTGGTTTGTTCCCATTTTTTGAGGCCAGTTCTCGGAATTGTGGCAGCTTATGTCATGGCTACAGCCGGGTCACCATGTAGTTCACTTCTTCCACCTGATGGGGGTTTCAGTATCTATAAGACAACTCACAGGACAGGGCTCAGAATATTATCTGTAGCCCTTGAGGAGGAACTAAAGGTCCTTGACTTTGCTTAATGACTAAACTATTATTATTTGGTCCTGTTTGCCTGTTTTCCTTTGTTTCTGCATTTTCTCATTTCTCTGATTAAACTTATTGTTTGGAGAGTTTTTCCACAGACAAAAGGCAGGCAGAGGACATGGTAGGGAAGGACCATAGGGTCCTGCTCCATTTCACTGGGACTGGACCAAAAGTTCTGATCCTGGAGGCATCCGGGTGTGCTTGGGACTCTTCCTGGCTGCCACTGGTTATGGTGAGACTGTCTAGCTGGAGATTTTGTTGGGGTAAGAGGTTGGGGAGTTCTAGGGTTGGGGGATGCTTTTTTATTTCCTAATTTTTCTTCCTGATGCTTATGGAACCACTGGAATCTCCCCTGCTGTGGCTTTGGATAGCAGGTGGGGACAATTTACCTTCCCACTCCTAGGTGTACATCAAGAGGAAACTAGCATTATGGTGTTTGGGGTAGAAGTTGGCCTTGGTTTTCCTTGAGGAACAATACTGTCAGTGATGGTTGGGTTCTTTGGGCCTATTAGTAATGATATAATTCATCTATGGTATGAGTTAAGTGGACTTCTGTAGGCTGTTCTACCCTGTCTGTAACATTGTTTTTATGAGAATAATATATCTTGAGTCCCCCCAAAAAATGGACTTAAAAATGTTTGGAAGGCAGACCATTTCTCACTGGGGGACTGATGTGAGACAGCCATAATGGAGAGTTGAGGAAATGTGGTCCCAGTTGGCATTCACTTTGCTTGCAAGTTTCAGTCTTGTTGCTCTAAGTGTCTTGATAGCTCCCCATTTCTCTGCTTGCTTTAGGAATTTGAATGTATGCAATTCTCTATTCAGGTGAAAAAGTTTATTTTCCATTTATCCCCCATCTGAGGTTGCCCTAAAACTTTCTTTTTGAATGCAATGATATTTTATTTTTGTAGTTTGGTGAAAGGTTTTTCTTTTTTTCTTTTTTTTAATTTAAATGATTAAATAATGAATAAATGCTGCATTTTCTTAGTTGCACAGATCAAACTTTTGGAATTCTCCTTGACTCTTCTTTCTCTTAGACCCCCATAACCAATCTGTCAGCAAAGAATGTTGTCTCTACATTCAAAATATATTCAGAATTCACTCACTTCTCA
This sequence comes from Lipotes vexillifer, assembly GCF_000442215.2. Taxonomy (NCBI): domain Eukaryota; kingdom Metazoa; phylum Chordata; class Mammalia; order Artiodactyla; family Lipotidae; genus Lipotes; species Lipotes vexillifer. The sequence continues at coordinate 2,132,000 of NW_006798629.1, read as the reverse complement.
GTGTTCTCATCCTGGTTTAAGCCACTATCATCTCTTGCCAGGATTATTGCAGTAGCATCTTCACTAGTCACCCTGGTTTCATCCTTCCCACCTACAATCTATTCTGATATGGTTGTTTGAGTGATCCTGGTCATTTGAGTGATCCAGTTAAAGTATAATAACATCTTGTCCCTTTTTTTTTTTTTTTTTTGCTTAAACTCCTTTAGTGGCATCCTATCTCTGTGGCAGTAAAAGCCAAAGTCCTTACAAAGCTCTATGCAATCTGATCTCATTTCCTACTCTCTGATGTATGCTCTATCAACTCCTTCAAATGTCCCTCCACTCTGCCCAGACACGAAGTTCTTCAGATCCTTCAGGCACCCTCCTGTCCAGAGCCATTGCCCTGGCTGGGCCTTCTGTCAGAATTCTCAGACCCCCACATACGTCTGGAGCATAGTCTCTCACCTCCTTCAGGTTTTCTCAGATGTAACCTTTTCAGAGGCTTTACCTGACAATCTTATATAAAATTTCAAGATCCTGCCCCTTTTGGGCATCCTACAGTCCTCTCCCTTGCTTAATTTTTCTCCATCTGCTGTATCTCATTGTATTTTCATTGAAATACAAATTTCATGGAGGCAGGGATTTTTTTCCAGTCGCTGGAATAGTGCCTGGTACATAGTAAGCACTAATAAATACTTAAGTGAATGAATGAATGAAATACCTTTTGTGATTCTATAGAGATAATCATATGCCCTTTCCTCCTTCAGTGTCAATATAGTGAATTGTATTAATAGGTTTTCTAATGTGAAACCAACCTTATTTCTTGGGAGGAAACACAGCCTAGTCATGTTGTGTTATCTTTTAAATTAGTTAGTTGCGGGATTCAGGTTGCTAATGTTTTATTTAGGATATTTTTATTTATGTTCACTAGTGATATTGCCTTTTCTTCTATACTATCTTTGGTATCAAAGTTGTACTGGCCTCATAAAATGAGAGCATACCTTGTTTTTCTAGTCTCTGTAAGAATTTATGTGAGATTGGACCAGGAAATTCTTAAATTTTTGGTTAAAACTCACCTGTTAAAATGTATAGGCGTGTGTGTGTGTGTGTGTGTGTGTGTGTGTGTGTGTAAATATTTTGGATTATTGACTCCATTTCTTTAATTAACTAGTTTGATTATTTAGTTAAAAAAAATTCCTCCTTGACTCAGTTTGGGTAAAGTGTGTGTGTGTGTGTGTGTGTGTGTGTGTGTGTGTGTGTGTGTGTGTGTGTGTGTGTGTGTATGTGTGTATATGCATATATAAATTATATGTATGTATGGAATATGTGCACTTCACTTAAGTGTTTACATTTATTGGAATAAAGTTATTCATAATAGTCTCTTTTTAATCTCTATAATGATGCATCTGTAATAATTTCCACTTTTTTATTTTTAACATTTTTTAGAGAAGGGTTATCTATTTTATTCTTGATCAATCTTGCTAGAAGTTTGTCAATTTCATCAGCATTTTCCAAGAGCTAACTTTTAGTTCATTGATCCTCTTTCTCAGATTTTTTTAACCTATTAAATTAATTTCTGTTTATTTTATTTCTATCTTTTTAACCTTTTTTACTTTGTTCTTTTTCTAACATCTTAAGTTAAAGCTCAATGAATTAATTTTAAGCTTTTCTTCTTTTATAACAAGCTAAATAATAACATTTTAATAGATACTATTTTACTTAAAATTCAATTCTATGTATTCTCTAATTTTCACATTGATGCTTTCTTTTAGTCTGAATTATTTAGAAAATTTCTTAATTTCCAAATGCATTAAAAAATTCTTTGTAATGTCATTTTAAAATTGCATTATGATTCACATGAAAACAATTATTAAAAATTATTGAATTTTACTTTATTAATAACAAATGGTCAATTTTATATACATTATTATGTTCTCAAAAACATGTTCTTTCATTTTTGGGTTTAGTATTCTTTATATGTCTTTTAAACATGCTTATTAATTATGTTGTTAAAATTTTCTATATTCTTACTATTTTTTGGTAAATATATAAGAATCTAATATAACAATAGCTAAAAGTGTGTAAAACTTCCATATATAACATATATTTTATATAATGTAAAATTCTTAATATAAAAACTCTTTATATAATGTCAACATATTTTAGTTCTTGCAATTTTTGCTTTTATTTTAAAACTATGCTTTAGGTGTGTACACATTTAAAATCTTTATATCATTTTGGTGAAATGACCCTTTTACTCATGAAGTGGTAATTCTTTTTTTCTAATAATGCTTTTTGCTTTAAAGATTATTTTTGATATTAATATAGCTATACTCTGCAAAGTTGTGTATTTACAGCTGTCTGTTATAGGGAAAAATTGGCAGCAACAAAAATGTTTAATGAGACATTGATATACAAAGGTTAGTATATTTCATATTTGGAAGACTGTGCATTTATATAAAATAATGTTATACATTATAACCTCCATAAAGAAAAAAGAAAACTAGAAAATTACTTGTACTATATTGATACTATTTTTATTCCGCCCAGATACATATGTGAATGTATGTATAACAAATAGCCTGATATTATCTACCAAGAATGTAATATTGGCTAGTTTTGGCTGGAGGAATTATAAATAGTTTCTAATTTTTTTTCTCTTTTAAAAATATGTCTCCATGTCAGGAGTTAATTACTTCTTTTGAATAATGAACATATTACTTTTTATTAATAGAAATACAATATAGCTTTTTATTTGACAAAAAAGACCTCTCCCATTATTCTGTAGTTTTTGAGCTAGAGAAACAGGAATTTTGAGCTAGAGAAACACTTGTTTTTCAAAAACTATATTTTAAAAGTGTCCATGATACTTTCTTACATGGGATAGTTTTTTTAAGAATAAGGTGACTACTCTGTGTTATATAAACTTTAATTTCTAAAACACAAATATCTGGGGGAAATAAGAAACTTGCATTCATTTTTTTTCTCAACAAAAGTAATGATAAATTCACAATGGAAAGTGAAATAATGAATTTCAGAAATCGTTTTATTATATGATTTTGTATTTCAAGCTGATATATTGATATTTTAGAAAGGCAGAGTGAAGGATAGATTTTCAGAAGTTCAAATGCAAGATTTTTTTCAAACCATGAACGAATAGAGAAAAATACCCTCAAGTTTGATCAGCTGGATGAGCATGTTTTATGTAGAAAGTATTATTTTGTTAGCGTCCTCTTCAGAGGTTATCAGATGAGCAGCAACACAGCAACAAGATGAAACTGTCACTTGGTGGAGCTAGAATGCTATGAAATTCCAATATGCTCTTTCAGCCAATTTCTTGGGAAAAATGGCTTAATGGCAAAATTTAAGACTAATGCCCCGAGTTGCCAAATATTGGGATACATAGCCTTTGGGGAAGCCTGTTTTTATGGTTCTTTATTATTGTGCCAGAGTTTACGTAAACGTCAACTTTATTGGGCAAAAAAGTCTTTTGCTTGTTGCAGTCAATACATTAGTCTTTTTTCTTTTAATAACCATTTAAAAAAAATGGACGTATAGTTAATTTACAATGTTGTGTTAGCTTCAGATGTACAGCAAAGTGATTCAGTTATATTGGGTTGGCCAAAAGGTTTGTTTGTTTGTTTTCCATAAGATGGCTCTTGTAGCACTTAGTCATCTTTAACTTCATTGGAAACAATTTTGTTAGATTGTATTTGACAGCTGTCATATCAGTGTCCATTTCAAAGCAGAATTATCAAAATTGGTGAAATTCTGTGTAACCATTTTAATATTGAAGATAGAAGAATAAAAGCAACATTTTTGGCATATTATGCTTTATTATTTCAAGACAGGTAAAAATGCAACTGAAATGTAAAAAAAGATTTGTGCAGTGTATGGAGAAGGTGCTGTGACTGATGGAACATGTCAAAAGTACTTTGCAAAGTTTCGTGCTGGAGATTTCTCTCTGGACCATGCTCCATGGCCAGGTAGACCCGTTGAAGTTGATAGCGATCAAATCGAAACAATAATTGAGAACAATCAACGTTATACCACGCGGGAGATAGCCGACATACTCAAAATACCCAAATTGAGTGCTGAAAATCATTTGCACCAGCCTGGTTATGTGAATCGCTTTGACATTTGAGTTCCACATAAGTTAAGTGAAAAAAACCTTCTTGACTATTTCCACATGCGATTCTCTACTCAAACCTAATGAAAACGTTCCACTTTTAAAATAAATTGTGACAGGCAATGAAAAGTGGATACTGTAAAATAATGTGGAATGGAAGAGATCATGGGGCAAGCAAAATGAACCACCACCAACCACACCAAAGGCCTGTCTTCATCCAAGGAAGGTGATGTTGTGTGTATGGTGGGATTGGAAGGGAGTCCTCTATTAAGAGCTCCTTCTGGAAAATGAAACAATTAATTGCAACAAGTGCTGCTCCCGGTTAGACCAACTGAAGGCAGCACTCGACGAAGTGTCCAGAATTAGTCAACAGAGAACGCATAGTCTTCCATCAGGATACTGCACGACCTCATGTTTTTTGATGACCAGACAAAAACTGTTACAGCTTGGCTGGGAAGTTCTGATTCATCCACCCTATTCATCAGACATTACACCTTTGGATTTCCATTTGTTTAGGTCTTTACAAAATTCTCTTAATGGAAAAAATTTCAATTCCCTAGATGACTGTAAAATGCACTTGGAACAGTTCTTTGCTCAAAAAGATAAAAAGTTTTGGGAAGATGGAATTATGAAGTTGCCTGAGAAATGGCAGAAGGTAGTGGAACAAATGTGTGAATGCGTTGTTCAATAAAGTTCTTGGTGAAAATGAAAGATGTGTCTTTTATTTTTACTTAAAAACTGAAGACACTTTTTGGCCAATCCAATACATACATGCACACATACACATATATATTCTTTTTCAGATAAATAAACAACAAGGACCTACTGTATAGCACAGGGAACTATATTCACTATAGTCTTTTTCTTTTTTGAAACAAGTTTGCTTTCTAAAATTTATTTATTTATTTATTTTTGGCTGTGTTGGGTCCTCGTTTCTGTGCGAGGGCTTTCTCTAGTTGTGGCAAGCGGGGGCCACTCTTCATCGCGGTGCGTGGGCCTCTCACTATCGCGGCCTCTCTTGTTTCGGAGCACAGATGCGCAGGCTCAGTAGTTGTGGCTAACGGGCCTAGTTTGCTCTGCGGCATGTGGGATTCCCCCCAGACCAGGGCTTGAACCCGTATCCCACACATTAGCAGGCAGACTCTCAACCACTGCGCCACCAGGGAAGACCTCACTATAGTCTCTTTATCAAGCTGAATTCAACACTATAATTCCTCCCACACCAGGAGTCTGATAAATGGGTATAATATCTACTGATTGGATGGTATCTTAGCACATTTCGTATGGCACCTAAAAGTCCATGATTATTTCACTTGCCATGTCAATTACTGTAAGATCAAGATGGACTTTTAGGTATCTTATGGTGCTAAGAACAGAATGCCTGGTAGATGTTACACAAGTGTTTGTTGATAGATACCAGCCTTGGGGATTCTCTGGGCAGGTTGGAGATTTTAGGGCTACTTCAAATATTGACCAACACCTTTAAGATAACATTTTCAGGTGGCCACTAAATAAAGACTGCTATAGACTTGGGAGCTCCTTGCCAGGGATGAACTGAACTCTTTTGGAAAATTCTGGATCACAGCCTTTCTTACTTTGATCTTCCTTAAATTGAAAAATCAAAGACAGATTTTTATATTTATATTATTGTGTGGGTAGGTCAGTGTTGTGCCTTTATCAGGGTTACATTTTGCCAACCTTTCCTCTCAGGTAGTGGATATATTCCAAGAGATTGATTCTAAAATAACATCAGTATCTTTCATACTTAAGATGTCTTAGCTAAGATAAAATCATTGCATACTTTGTATGAATGGAATAATGAAATTAATGTAGATGTGGATGATTATAATGACATGTGAAAAAGAATAATTGAGGGTTTTTGAAGATTTCTTAATTTGCCTTGGTTCTGCTACTCTCATACCTGTATTTTTTCTTTTCTTTTTTTTTAAATAGAAGATTTGTTTTCTTTTTTTTTTTTCTTGCCATGAGAAAGATTTCATTTGACCCTGTAGGTGACCCTCTCTGGGAGAAGTGTGGAAATAGGATAATTAGCCTTCTATTATTCTCAGGGTAGGTCCAGGTTTTGTGGGATTTGACCTTGAAGCCCTATACAGTTTAGAGCTCTTTTTTATAAAAGGACACACAATTATAAATGGAAAATTGGGCACAGAAGTCCACATTTATTTAAAATTTGGAAAAAGTAGCAAATTGAAAATGTAGAAAAGCTGAAAAAGAAACCCTAAAACATCACAAGATCTAGAGAAATAATATTTTTGCTAACTAACTGCCAGTACATCTGTATAATGGTTTTCCACAGACTATCTTCTGGCTCTAAATATTTACAATCTTGCTTTTTCTCTGCTGTGCAGTCCTGGATATCATAGCCATGTTCATATCACTATATGACTTCTGTCTCTCATCTTAGCAAAATGATGCTGGATAATTCACTACAGTGGGCTGTAGGAGTATTTTGGAATCCATTTATACATCAGGAACGCCAATTATAACTATGCAGGGAGGTGACTGCAAACCACATAAATAACTCCCACTAAACTCAAACTAAATGTATCTCCAACTCAACACCCCAGAGGTTCTGTATGGGCCCCAGACAAACAAGGAGCCTGTAATGTAAACTTCATTAGCTCCACAGTAATTCTACCTTTAAAATATCATCCTATCATAATGCACCTCACATGGTTAAAATTGTCATTGTCTTGGGCTTCCCTGGTGGCGCAGTGCTTGAGAGTCCGCCTGCCGATGCAGGAGACGCGGGTTCGTGCCCCGTTTCGGGAAGATCCCACATGCCGCGGAGCGGCTGGGCCCGTGAGCCATGGCCGCTGAGCCTGCGCGTCCGGAGCCTGTGCTCCGCAAATGGGAGAGGCCACAACAGTGAGAGGCCCGCATAACGCAAGAAAAAAAAAAAAAAAAATTGTCATTGTCTTTAGGGTGATTAAAAATCTGGAAACCACTATTGCTAACAACACTCACAAATCAAGGGATAGTAAGTTTAGGTAAAAATATTCTTAAAAATATTGTATAAATGAGAACATACACATAAGGATGTTAATTTCAAGATATTGTTTTCTAAGAATTGTTTGTTGGCTTTAATAAAGAGTGCTGAAGTAAATAAAGGCAGTAGGACTTTTATTCTTATTTTTGTGATTCACTGTCATTATTTCAATATACCATTAGAAAATTTCATTTAAAAAATTTGGCTTACATAAAGAGAAATGAAATTGAGGTATTTGTAGTGAGGTGGATGGACCTAGAGTCTATCATACAGAGTGAAGTAAGTCAAAAAGAGAAAAACAAATACCGTATGCTAACACATATATATGGAATATAAAAAAAAAAAAAAATGGTTCTGAAGAACCTAGGGGCAGGACAGGAATAAAGACACAGACATAGAGAATGGACTTGAGGACATGGAGAGGGGGAAGGATAAGCTGAGATGAAGTGAGAGAGTGGCATGGACATATATACACTACCAAATGTAAAATAGATAGCTAGTGGGAAGCAGCCGCATAGCACAGGGAGATCAGCTCAGTGCTTTGTGACCACCTAGAGGGGTAGGATAGGGAGGGTGGGAGGGAGATGCAAGAGGGAGGAGATATGGGGATATTTGTGTACGTATAGCTGATTCACTTTGTTATACAGCAGAAACTAACACAACATTGTAAAGCAATTATACTCCAATAAAGATGTTAAAAAAATAAATAAAAATGAAAAAAAAAATTGGCTTAAAAAGCACAGATACTTTCCTATTGTTTAATTTGTATTCTTTACCTATGAGAAAGATCTGCACTCCAACAGGAAGATCATAGGTTATTTCACGGAGCTTATGCACGTTATTGAAAGACCCTCCTTTTTAGTGATCAAATTAAAAAAAAACCCAAACCAAAGCCAACGCAGCTTTGTGTCAAATATGAAATTGTGTTTGGTTTGATGATGTAGGAAAATCGCTAACCTCCTTAACAGAGGACCCTATGCATGACCGCCCTTTGTTGAACATAAAGCCATGGTAATCGTAACAGTCAATGGTTATCAGGTGCTTGCTATCAGTCAGGCACTTAGTGAAGTGCTTTACATGTGTTCCATCTTTTATCCTCCAGACAGTTCTATGAAGTAGCTACTGCTTTACAGGTAAGGAGACTGAGGCTTAGAGAGTTTAAAAGACAAGCTTAGATCCATGAAATGTAAGTGGCGGGGGCTTCCCTGGTGGCACAGTGGTTGAGAGTCTGCCTGCCGATGCAGGGGACATGGGTTCGTGCCCCGGTCTGGGAAGATCCCACATGCCGCGGAGCGGCTGGGCCCGTGAGCCATGGCCGCTGAGCCTGCGCGTCCGGAGCCTGTGCTCCACAACGGGAGAGGCCACAACAGTGAGAGGCCCGCGTACCGCAAAAAAAGAAAAAAAAAGGTAAGTGGCAGGCTTGGTGTCTGAATATAGACTTAAAAAAATCTACCTTGCAATATTGTCCCAGAAGCAGGGAAGGAGTAGCAGGGGCGTTCGAAACTTGTAGATAGCACGTGAATGACCACAACTTTGAAAAGGGAGAAGCCCTAAATTTAAGAGAGAGAATAGCAAGGAACAGCCAGTAGAAGTCCAGCACTAGAGTCAAACTGTGTGGGTTTGTACCTTGGCCCCATCATTTACTGGTTGGTTGACTCTTGGCACATTACTTAACCTTTCTGGGCCCTAGTTTCCCCTTCTGTTAAAAGAGGATAATATGAATAAGGTGTGAGGAGTTAATGAGGCCATGCAAAGATTTTAAACCAGTGTCTGGTATGGTAAACCTTAAAAAAGCTGTATAAGTCATTACTGTCCATTAATATTTAAGCTTATTTGTCTTTTGAAATAGAGTATGTAGCATGAGCAATGCTAAGCAAATAGTATAAAATGATTTTTTTATCTTTCTTACTTTTACAATATGTATATTATTTGGTAAAGGACCCTGTAGGTATATTGGAGAGTGCATTTATATAATATTTATAGCAATATTATAATATCAGTATAAAAATGTATTCTAGTTTAAAAAAATGAAAACACTTTCCAGGAAAATAAAATTTTAAAAGTTTGTACCTTATTTATATTTTACTTTGGTTTAAAGGATATTGCCACTGGGTGAAAGAGTTTCCAGTCCAGGTATGTTCCAGTAGATGTTATGACTTTTCAAATCTTAATGTACTATTTATGTTATAAAATTATTAATATCTTGTATCTCAGCAGAAACAGTAATACAACATAATGAGAAAAGTTGCATCTCCACTCCTGATACTTTTAATAAACACATTATTCATTTTTTCTTCAATTTAACTGCAAATAGCTATATTGAAAACATTGCCACAGGGTACATTTCTATTTTAGGGTGACAGGAAAATAACTCCTGAAGAGTCTCAGAAGTGAGAAACAAAATGTAAATTGTATAGTAGATAGAAAAGCATGAAAGATTCTGATACCTATGAATAACTGTATTTCCCAGAAGAGTAAACATTAATGACTTTAATTAGGTTATAAACGCTCATGAGAGCAAACTCTTGCATGAGATAAAAATACCTGACAATGCATTACAACTGAGCTTTCCTGTCAGAAACAGGATGGATTAATGCACATGCCATTTAAAGGAGGGGCATTCCCTAAATGTAAACTAAGCCCTTAATCAGTGCCAACATGATGAAAAGCCACCCTTGTAATTAGGTCAAATTCGATTCCATCCTGACAGTTTTGCATCACATTGAGGTTTAAGACAGGATTGTTTTTATGGAGGACTGCAGAAGCTTACTTCTTATGAATATTTCTTATTTCACAAATGCTATAAAAATAAACAAATGAGAATATTTTTCTTTTCTGGAAATTTCTTTTTAGTATATTGTACTTCTCATTTGTTTGGAGAAACTCTCCGGACATAATCTGGTTTGCAATGAGATTTAGAGATTTTAAAAAAAATTTCTTGGGCACAGCATTGGGGTCTGCATTTACTCCATCAGTCACCCTTGGTCCAGGGGACTCTGTTAAGAATAGATGCATTTTGCAGTTTCCTTAGGTATTAAAATGGCTCAGTCGTAGGCTAGAGAGTTTAGTCAAGGATTTTCAGGACTTGCTGGAAAAACAGGTAATATTTATTGACATGCTAAGTAACTAAGTTCTCTATGATTTCTTAATGTAACTAAGTTCTCTGCAATTTCTTAATTTGTCTTGTTTTTGACACTTTTAAGGAGGAAAAGCATCTTGGCTTGGGCAAATCTGGTCCTTACAAGACTTTCATGGATTATGATGTTTTTGTAGTGTGGGCCCTGGCTAGACATTTTGCATAATGGATCTTATTGTGATTTTGTAATGAGTCCGTCTGTCATCAGACTCACCATATTTCACTGTGTTGAGTCAAATTTCCTGTGATACCTTTCAGAGCCCATTAAGTTCTTCCGAAACCATACATTTCATCTTCGACACAAATCAGTCAGGCAATATAAATCAGTGAAGCAGGTGAGGGAGATGGTGGTAAACTGGAGGTACAGCCTCTGTCCAGTGGGGACAACAGATAGCCATGTGCGGTGTGGTGCCCACTGTAACCAGACCTGATGATTGAAATGATGCTGCAGATCTGTTTGTTTGTTGATTGGTTGGTTTTTTGACTGTGCCTTCGATTTCTTTTTTTTTTTTTAATTTTTATTGAAATATAGTTGACTTAAAAAGTTGTTTTAGTTTCAGGTGCACAGCAAAGTGATTCAGTTTTATATGTATATATATATATATATATATATAGTATACTATATATATATTCTTTTTAGATTGTTTTCCAAATCTGTCTTTTTATGTAAACTCTGGTAGTTAAATATAAGCAACGAATTAAAAGAAAAACATAGGAAACCAATTATGCCAATGCCTGCTAGCCTCTTATGACACCTGTATAAGGAATTTGAAAAAATAATCTGTCAATCTCTACACTACAGACTAGCTAGCCAAACCAATATCTTGTTCCAGCCTCATGTTCTGCTATGCATTTCACTTCTAGGTATTTTCTAAAATTAATGCAGTTGTATTTTAGCTGCATATGACTAACAGTACAGTACAGCAGTGATAATGTGCCATATTCATAGAGGAAGGATAAGTGAGAAATTTACCCCATTGATGACGATCTGCTTCTGCTGTTTATTTAAACCTTTGAGCACCTGTGCTACTGGGTGGATTAAGGAACAGATGGAGGAGTTGTGATTTAATAGCACAGTTTCAGTGCCAGTTCTGCCTCTAAGTCCAGGTGCCCCTTGTCAAAGAAAATCATCCTGTGCTATAGTGTTTGGTTTTGAAAAGCCACTCAAAACAATTAAGATATTCTGCAAATATAAAATGGTACCTCAAAGTTTTTAAATTGTAGATGATGTAGTTCTGGATGCAACAATTTTTTGTTTCATAAAAAGAATTTTATATACAGTTAATACTGATGTGTTATAGAGAAAGGCAGACACATAGTCATAATACGTGTGAAAATCTATCTCTATTGGAATGAAATTCTGCATTACTGCACCATGAATGCCTGATGCAGACTTAAGAGTGCAAAAAGAAAAGAATATAGAGGTCACGGTGAAGCACAAACTGAAAATGAATCAGCAAGCAATAGAATTAAATGAAGAATAAATGGACAGGATAAAAGTGGAAGATACTGGCCAGTTGTTAGTAAGGTACATTCTAGTTATTTCTAGCGTTAAGGGATAAATTGTTTATCAAAAGCAATGATCTCCTTTTAAATCAATAATGTCTACCTGGAGGTTGCTGATAGATTAATATTAATTTTGCAACATGTGACCGTGGAACAAAGTTTTTTTCTCACCTCCTGTGAGATCAAATACAAATTAAACACAAGACCCAACTTAATTAGCTTGGCAGTAGATAAGCATGGCCTTTAAACGTTGACAGCTGACAGCTCCGGGCATGAATCTCAGTTCTGCTTCATAGAAGGTATGCTGGGAAAATACTTCACTTTTCCAACCCTCAGTTTCCTTATCCACACCTGGAGGCAATAATGTTATTTACATCATGGGGTCATTGCAATGTTTATAGAAAAGAGTCTATGTTTCCATGTATACAACAGCACCAGACACACAGCAAATGCTCAGTATGTGGTGACTGCAATTACTGTTACAAAATGAGTGACCCTGACAGTCCAGATCTGTTCTAAGAAGTACAGTGGGAGGAATCTGATCTTAACCGATTCCCTCAATAAGCACTCAATAAAGAATAATAGAAGCAAGGTATAAAGAACGGGCACGCCATTGGAAAACACTCTCAGTGGGGTATGTATTATTTAGCAAGGAAAAGAAAGCCTGATGTGTCTTAGTATTTTAAATGATATTGAAGAGGATTTGAAGAATCACTAAAAGGACACTTCTATTTATTTGCAGTGATTGAAAAGAAAACATTGACATGCACTTAGATTGCATTAGGAGATATCTGGAATGAAATTGGAACCTGATGTGACACACTGAAATGAAATTATGTGATAATTTTGAGAATCTCTTTCTCTGGAGATTTTGTAGTTTATATATCTTAGGTAGGTTGTAGACCCTGAGGGTTGGAATTGTTAACATCAGGTTTATAATTCCACCAATATTTTATTTTTGTCTAATGGTGAAAATGTAATGTTTTCAATATAAAATTTGAATAAGAATAGAGATGCTATTAAAAAATAACTTGCAGATTGAAATTAACACTTAGCAGTGGCACTTTTCACTTCAAATAATGTGAACAGTTCTGGCCTCTTACAAACTTTTAAACTTTAGTCTTTATGGGAACATAAAAAGGAAACAAAGGTCACTTGGTAGTAGTGAGGTTATAAATTCACAGCATGTGGTTTGTATAACTAAATGCTTTCAACCTGGTGTTTGAAAAAGTAGTCTCTGGGACAAAGATTAGAAGTTTCTATAAGTGGATCTGGCTAACAATTTACTATAGAAATATGTAGTAACAGAACACAGAATCTGGAATATAACTTGGAAACAAATTCCAGGTACAAAGCATTTACAAAATTTGAAATTCACAGCTGAACATTTGTGAAATCACTAAAGAGCCTACTTTATGAAAGAATCAAGGGAAATAACTGTATTGCATGTGTTTTAATTTTCCTGTGAGTAAACTTCTTATATAGAACTTCTATATAGAGGGCAAGACCACATCCAATGTGGTTGGCATGCTTTGTGCAAATGGTGTATATATTATTATTAAGAATAGCTATGGGAGAAACGGAGGACATTGGACACTAAGGACATCTTAAACACACAAAAGATATGTTAGATATGGCAACACAGTTGAACTCAAGAGCATTGTGGCAAGCTGAATGTGGCAGACAAATTATAGGCCCAGCAACATCTGTAAAAATCTACGAAACAAAATGGATAGAGTTCAATCATGCAACCAGTTGCAGAAAACTTGAAAAAACAACATCAGGTCTTCAACATTTACTGAGTACCCTTTACTAGGTATTGAGGGGAAGGAAAACAAAAGAGTTGGCATGAGGTGGAATAAAGAGGTCAGTATAATCCATGGGTGGGAGTGAAATCACCACACACGGGCATCCGAGGGGCTGTCAGTTGGAATAAGGCTGAAGTTGCCAAACTAGTTGTAAAGAATGACTGTGAACCAGGTGAGGTACCCATTCAGACTGGAGACACTCTTCTTACTGTCATGGAAATGTTAAAAAATATTAAAACTATAGAAGTGAATTTGTATGTGTTTAAAAATGAACACCTTTTTTTTTTTGGCCCTTTTTGGTCCCTGTTATACGTGGTCCAAGGACCACCTCCATGTACCACACAATATTTATACAATAAATCTTTTCAAAATTGACTCATTTTTCACTAAAGAAAGCTTATGTCATTTTCGTAAATGGAAAGCTAGTGTCACTAGTCCTAAATACATGTTAACTTTACTTAAAAGTAAAAACAATGGAAACAAAAGAAATGTCCTTAAAGTCTAGCTAACTTCGGTGGCTTGTTGAAAGCTCTCATTCTCAGGCATATTCTCTGTTAATATAAATGTAAAAAAATGCTGTATCCCTTTGCCCAGCAAATATATGTACTTCTGTGAGTCTATATTAGAAATCTGTTTATGCTGAGCCAATGACTTATGTTCCAGGTTACTTACTGAAGCATTGTTTGACCTAGCAAAAGATTAGAATAAAATAAATGCTCATTGATAGTGATTAATGAAAAGTTATGGTGCATCCTACAATAGAATATAATGAAGCTATGAAAATGCTGTGAAAGATTTCTGTGTAAAGTAGATTATGATGTGAAAAAAGATTCATTGGTAATTTACACCCATACACATTGGTTCATATATATATATATATATATATATATATATATATATATATATATATTTATTTATTTATTTATTACCACAATATTTTACACTCATTCCATGCCGTTTTCATTTATTTGTTCCTGCTTCTCCTTCCTCCCCTACCCAAACTTGGAATGCATGTTTAAATGTTACAACTTTTTCACAGTTAATTTTTTTTTTTTTTGGCTGCGTTGAGTCTTCGTTGCTCCATGCAGGCTTTCTCTAGTTGCGGTGCAGGGGCTTCTCATTGCGGTGGCTTCTCTTATTGTGGAGCGTGGCCTCTAGAAGTGCCGGGTTCAGTAGTTGCAGCGCGTGGGCTCAGTAGTTGCGGCTTGCGGGCTTCATTGCTCTGCAGCATATGGGATCTTCCCAGACCAGGGATCGAACCCATGTACCCTGCATTGACAGGCAAATTCTTAACTGCTGTGCCACCAGGGAAGTCCCGTTCTTATATATTTGTTTATTACATGTATAGAAATCTCTGGAAGGGTTTACAAAAATATAATGACAGTAGTTGTATCTTGTTGTGGGGGGAGATGGCTGGAGCAGAGCAGAAGGGAGACTTACTTTTCACTGTGTGTCCTTTTGGAGGCTTTCAATCATAGAATAGCAGTTAAGAACACAGATTAGCTTGTCTGGGTTCTAATTCTTGCTGTGCCACTTACCAGCTGTGTGACCTTGAGCAAGTTAATTTCTTTCTGTCTTAGTTTTCTAACCTGTAGAATGGAGATATGAATTGTATTTACCTCATAGAATTGTAATACAGGTGAAATAAAGCATGTGAAAAGTATTTAGAACCGTGCCTGGCACATAGAAAAGCTATATCAATATTTGCAATTATTTTCATCATTGTTCCACGTGCTTATTTGATCAATTGAAAAAATACTTTTTAAAAATTTTTATTTTTTATTGAAGTATAGTTGATATACAGTGTTTCAAGTGTACAGCAAAGTGATTCAGTTATATATATATAGTCTTTTCCATATTCCTTTCTACTATGGTTTATTATAGGATATTGAATATAGTTCCTTGTGCTATATAGTAGGTCCTTGTTGTTTATCTGTTTTATATATAGTAGTCTGTATCTGTTAATCCCAAATTCCAAATTTATCCTCCCCCTCCTTTCCCCTAAACAAATACTTTTTTTTGTGTGTGTGTGTGGTATGCGGGCCTCTCACCGCTGCGGCCTCTCCCGCCGCAGAGCACAGGCTCCGGACGCGCAGGCGCAGCGGCCATGGCCCATGGGCCCAGCTGCTCTGCGGCACGCGGGATCCTACCGGACCGGGGCACGAACCCGAGTCCCCCGCATCGGCAGGCGGACTCCCAACCACTGCGCCACCAGGGAAGCCCCAAATACTTTTTAAAAAGAGCTTTTCCTGGCAAGAATTGACAACTGTAGCTTTCTATACGTGATAAGCAGAAGGAATGAAATACAGTCAGCCCTGCACAGGATGCCAAACCCTCGAAACCAAGAGCCGGCTGTATTCATTGTAGGACTGTGTTGAGTGTACTCTGGCATTTTATATAAGGGACTTGAGCATCCGCGGATTTCGGTATCCGCAGCGGGGCTTCTGGAACCAAGTCCCCGGCAGACAGCAGAGGAGGACTGGAGAACCAAAAGGAGAATTGCTGCCTCACTTTAATATTCAATATTATGTAATGTTAGGTCTGTATAGGACCTAAAACCATCTGTGCTTTTCTTTTTTTAATCCCTACTTCTAGAAGCTCTGCATAGAAGAGTCAATACTGAATAATACCCCATTCTGCATAGCTTTGTCCTTTGCTCCGTTTCTGAACACCTGACTGAGCATTTTTGTCGCTGGCTTGCTTTTCTTTTTGTCAGCTAGCAACCTCCATATTTTCTGGTCCAGTGTTTTTTACCCTTAGGATCAGAAACCATTGGAAGCACATGAAATCAATTTAGTGGGTTAAAAAACAAAGAAGCAGAACATAATAGAAGAGAATATAATAGAAAATATCAGAGTATTTACCACAGTAAAGCTAAGTATTGTTTCATGAAACTTTGCCTCTTCCTACCTCACCAAAAAAAAAAAAAAAAAAAAGTCTGAAAACTGTCAAGTATTTCTGAAAAACCAGTAGCAATTCCCCAGCCTTCAGGGAATGATGGTGCAGGCCTCTAATGTGTGTTTGAGGAGAAAGTCACACTGAACTAGGTATTCTCTGGAGCAAGTTGGAATCTCCAGTAATCCTGGAACTGACACAGCCATCTAAGGCCCAGGATAATCTCTAGACCATGTGCCACAGCAGCCTCAGGAAATAATGGAGGAACCAGAGGGGGATCAGAATTTATCAACCAGAGGTTTGGATCTATGACTGGGAAATAGGAAACTAAAGACCTAGAGACGATACACAATTGATTGGTTTCCTTCTGAAATGAGGATGTGCCAGATAGCCCAGCACGTTTTCTTATTTTAATATGTTTTCAGCTCTAATACGGCAGGTCTATTTTATTGTCTTTTGTGGAATATCAGAATATCAGTCAGCATCAGAATTTCTTATATATTTTGAATGCTTAAAAATCTAGATGTAGTTAAGCATTTCTTATATTCCTCTGTGTTTTAGATTCAGTTTCCTCTGTGTAAAAACTTGCATTTCTCTCCTAATTATAAGAAAAATTATAGAAACTTTAGAGAACAGAGAAAAATACAAAGAAAATAAAAAATTATATAATAGATGTTACCAGAGAGATTAGGAAATTTAAAGAACTAAAAAAAAGTAAAAATTTACACATAATGTCACCACTGAGCAATAAATACTATTCATTTTTCATGTATTTCCTTCTAGTTCCATTCTTTCTGTTATTGCTAACAACAATTTGACAGGTATGTAAATCTTCACCAATATATTTGACAAAAGGAAATGACCATTCTATAGCCTCGTTTATTACATTGCCAAATCTCTTTCCAGGAAGCTTGCATAATTTACATGGTCATCAATGGTGCCAACAGTGGAGTCTATTCCAACAGATTCTTGTCAGTACTGGTTATTACTACCTGTTTGAATATTTGCTAATATAACATCAAAAAACCTATATTATTAATCTTTTACTTTTTGGCCACTAGAAAGGTTGAATTTCAAAGTGTATTCATTAGCCAATCTTATTTCTCTTGGGATTGTTGGTTCATGTTCTTTGCCCTGGTTCCTGTTAGAGTATTAATGATTCCGTATTAATTTTTCTATCCTGATTAAATCAATGAAGAAAGGACTTAACCTCTTGTCTCTTATATTTGTGGCAAATAATTTTCCTGATGTTCTTTTAACCTTTCACTTATTTTGGAGTTTTTAGACAGAATTTCCAAAATTTTCTCCAAAATTTTTTTTTAATAGTTCTTTATAGTTTGTTCCATGGGTTTTATGTTTAGAAGTTCCTCTTCTATCCTGTGATCACAGAAGTATTTACTTATATTCTTGTTTGGTTTTGGAAGAAAATGGTTTATTTTATCAAAAAAATTTTTTTCTTTAGAGTTGTATGTTTATTTATTTATTTATTGGCTGTGCCACACAACATGTGGGATCTTAGTTCCCTGACCAGGGATCGAATTAAGGCCCTCAGCAGTGAAAGGGGCCTGAGAGTCTTAACCACTGGACTGCCAGGGAATTCCCCAAAATGGTTTATTTTAAATATTTAATTGTATACTCCAGTTAGAATTTATTTTGCTTTGTTGCTTTAGATAAGAATCTAAACTTGATTTCTCATCACCCACATAATTAACTTACTGATTAACTCCATTTGGTGAATAATTTTTCTTCAGTGATTGTGACACCAAATTCATCTCTTTCAGTCTGTTTAATTTCTTCATCTACTAGTGTTTTGTCCCTAGTGTTTGGATGATTGTAGCTTTACTATATGTTTTTTTCTAAATAAATTTATTTATTTTATTTATTTATTTTTGGCAGCGTTGGGTCTTCATTGTTGCATGCAGGCTTTCTCTAGTTGTGGCGAGCAGGAGCTACTCTTCATTGCAGTGCATGGGCTTCTCATTGTGGTGGCTTCTCTTGGCACATGGGCTTCAGTAGCTGTGGCTCATGGGCTCTAGAGTGCAGGCTCAGTAGTTGTGGCACATGGGCTTAGTTGTTCTGCAGCATGTGGGACCTTCCTGGCCCAGGGCTCGAACCCACGTCTCCTGCATTGGCAGGAGGATTCTTAACCACTGTGCCACCAGGGAAGTCCCTTTACTGTATGTTTGATATCTGTTTGGAAAGTTCCCTACTCTTTATTTTAATTATTTATTTATACTTTTTATTTTGAAATAAGTTTAGATTTACAGAAGATTTACAGAGAAAATACAGAGAGTTCCCTGATGTTCTTCATTCAACTTCCCTCAATATTAACATTTTTCATAACCATAGGACAATTATTGGAAGTAAGAAATTAACATGGTACATTATTAACTGAATTTCAGACTTTATTTAAATTTCCTCAGTTCTTCCTCTGATACTCTCTTGTCTTGCTTGTCACAGCTTTTTGGTAAACTTGAGAATGGTGTTAACACTTTGTAGAAAATGTCTTACTGAGATTTTGGATGGAATTTTATTAAGCATGTAGATGAATCTGTTAAAACTGACTTCTATGATACTTAGGTTTCTAATCCAGGACCACAGTATCTAGTTCTGTAACTAAAGGCTTCAGAAGCCATCTCCAACCTTTCTGTAAGCTATTCACTTCCTATTTAAGCTTCTGCAATTATGTCTTCTAATTTTGTCATATTTCATATTTCTCACTAGCAGTTAGTGGTTCTCTTCACTTAGGAACTACATGTTTTGTGTTAAAGTCATTTATGGGTAATTAAAATTTTAGGCAGATAATCCTCTATTATAATAATTTTGCTTTCTTCATTTAGGTGTTTTAACCTCTTATTTCTTTATTATGTTTTATTGTCTTGCCTAGAAGTTTTGAGATAATAGAAAATAACAGAAATAATAAATAATAGAAAATAGTGATCTTATAATGCCCTTATTGAACTATCCTTGCACTCCTGGGATATAAGAGGAGAACCAGAAAATATGATTTTATTTTAGGTCAAGTGAAGGAAGAGTTTCTAGAAGAAAGGAGGGATAGACAGTTTGCAGTGCTGCTTATAGTTCAAATAAGAAGATAAGAGCAAATTAGTCTTTGGATTTATCAATGTGGAGGTCAAAAATAAATTTTGTTGGCATGATTGAAATCATGGCCTGATAGGAGTGCCCTAAAAGAAAATGAGAGAACTGGGGGACACCAACTGGGGGACAAGCATTTTCAGGAATTTTGCTTAAAGGGACAAGAGAAATAGGGTTGTAGCTGGAGAAGAATATGAGGACAAATAGATTATATTTTTAGGGTGGGAGAAAAATATGAAAATGGGAGTTATCATAGCAAGTATGTATGCTGATAGAAATAACCAAGTAGAGAGAAAAGTAGATGCAAGAAAGAGGGGGAAGGATTGCTAGAGAAGTATCATTTTAGGGGGAGTGAATGTAGTATACAAGTGAAGGGGTAGGCCACTGATAGAATTTGGACAATTCATCTGGTAAGGGCAGGGTTTATGAACGCAGATGCCGGCAGATGGATAAATGTGGTGGAAGCAGTTCATGGAAGTTCTCTTCTGCTTCCTTCTATTTTTTCATTCAGCTAAGAATGAGGATGGGGCAGGAGATGGTACAAATTGAAGAGAGGACAGAAGGCATGAAGTAGTTGGCTGGGAGAGTAGGAGAGTGGATGCACTATGGACATGAGTCATTATTAGTGGACTTCATTAAGGGTGTTAGTGGAAGGAATTTAAGTTGAGCCTGGTCAGTCTGGTTGACTGATTTTCTCCATCAACTTTCAGTTGCATAAGACAGTAGCAACATCTGTGCATATAATCAAGATTGGGAATATGGCAGGCAGTAAAATAAAAGGACAAAGGAGTGGTTATAGCGATTGACAATGTAATTTAAGGTAAGTAAGGGGAGATGTAAGTATTGAGAGTGAAAAGGAATGATGAAGATTCCCAGTTGATCAACTGATCAACTACATCTTTGATTTTTGTTCTGTTTGCAATATGTGTTGAAATATGAGGGCAAACACAGTTCTCAGGCCACTGCTTAGAGAAAATATCAGTCACACAGTAAAGGACCTCTGTCCAGTTCTCTGTTTGATCAGAACTTGGATCCATAAACCAGGCTCAGGCAAGGTACTCCCCAGTTTTAACATCCCAACCTGTAGAATTAATAACTCATAAAAGAAATAAATCTAGACGTTCATCCCTCAATGATAAACTCTTAAAAAGGTTTCAGGATAATTTATTAAGAAACAATCTTCAGACTTGATAACAAATTGTGCAGACATTTCAGCTGTCCAAGATAAAAGTGAGATTTTGAATGCAGAGAGTCAGAAACAGAAAGAAGTGTAGAAAATTAGATAGAAAAGAAAGATCAGACTGTGGAAAATAAGAAACAGGTAAGAATATCACATATATTTGTATTTGAATCTTTATCTCCTTGTTTTATGTAAAAAGAGATTGACCAAGGTTATGTGCTGGGGAGGTGAAAGGATCTGCCAGGGCAAACAGAGTGGGCAGAAAATGCATCTTACAGGGAAACATAAGAAATTGGGAAGGCTACTTTGTTACTGAACTAGATTTACCCCTGGCAGGAATGGAGGTAACAAAGTGAAAAAGGGTGACAAGTTTCAGCAGGGTGTTACCCAATATATTGTGTGTATCTCTCACTGTCTCGCAAAAAGAGAGTAGGCATTTGGAAGCTAGCCTGTGGATGGAATTTTATCTTTTTTCTTTAGCTTCCTAGCTTTGCCAGGTTTCCTGGTATTTTAATTTAGATCCAGACATCCCAGGCATAATTTTTAGACAGCTTCTGTTAAAAATATCAATCTATATGTTTAGCTCAGTGTAATCAACCCTTTCTTTTAAAGTAATGCCTGTTTATTCCAAGCGTTTATGTTTTGTAAAACACACACAGACATGATCAATAATTATTGTAAAATAGTTTAATTTTGAATGTCATTGGCTCCACTGAATAATAGAAAAGTTATCTAATTGTAATTACTTCCAAGGAGTACCCCCCAACCCGT
Source organism: Lipotes vexillifer (assembly GCF_000442215.2). NCBI lineage: Eukaryota > Metazoa > Chordata > Mammalia > Artiodactyla > Lipotidae > Lipotes > Lipotes vexillifer. The sequence goes on along the minus strand of NW_006798629.1, from coordinate 2,110,490 downwards.
TTTCCTTAGTATTTGTATTCTGTTGAACTTTCTAGAACACATGCAAAACATGCTGCTAGTTATTTCTGTCTTTAAATCTTGACCTGTGAATTTTTTTATATTTTATATGGAATCTAACTAGCACACTGTAGGCTATTTTATGGCTTTTATATTGAACTTTTTTTGCTTAATGTAGTTTTTTTGTGTAATTTTAAGTGGAAAATTATTTTACAAAACCCTCAATTATCTATACATGCTTAAACATTTTAAGGGGAAAATTGATGTATAAAACAAAATGGATGGCGTATTTTTCCAGGGAAACTTGTACATCTTCCATGTTTTAGATTCGGAAAAGTACATCAGGCTAAAATAATAAAAAATTACACTTGAATAATGAAAAATTACACTTAAAATATAGATGCATTTTTCTAGGTGTGATTGCAATTTTAGGTAAAGGCCAAATGTTATTAAAAAAAAAAATCCCCTCCCTGAAGGGTTTTATAATATGCTTACTTGAAGTCTTATTCAACTGTCTTCAACACAAGAATAAAAATATAACTCAAGTGTATGACACTGCAGTAACAACAAATACACTTCTAGAAATATGACAATAGATAAATTATTGTCACACAGTTCCAGGAGAAACATGTGAGCAGGGAAGTTTTGGGAAGAATTAAAAAATGCAGTAGATGTTCCTGGGCAATCACATTGCCAAGTATTGCTGAGTCAAATACATTTCCTAGTATACTTTTTTAAAAAGTTAATTAATTATTTTTATTTTGGGCTGTGTTCGGTCTTCGTTGCTGTGCATGGGCTTTCTCTAGTCGCAGCGAGTGGGGGCTACTCTTCATTGTGGTGCGTGGGCTTCTCATTGTTGTGCCTTCTCTTGTGGAGCACGTGCTCTAGGCCTGTGGGCTTCAGTAGTTGTAGCACTCGGGCTCTGTAGTTGTGGCTCGTGGGCTCTAGAGTACAGGCTCAGTAGTTGTGGCGCACAGGCTTAGTTGCTTCACAGCATGTGGGATCTTCCTGGGCCAGGGATCGAACTCGTGTCCTCTTCATTGGCAGGCAGATTCTTAACCACTGTGCCACCAGGGAAGCCCTCCTAGTACAATTTTATTTCTGTTTATTCCCCTCTCTTCAATTCGTAAAATCATTAGAATGACACATAAATGCTATAAGAATGCCTTTTAAACTAGATATTGTTATAATAGTGTCTAAAATAAATGGAAATTGAATTCCCTCCTTTTCTATGTTGAATGATGCTAAATTTGACTATAGGGCAAAACCTGGGAATTTGGGGCTTCCTCAGGCTGGGTATAATGGTTTATGATTGTTCAAATGTTGCCACGACTTATATGGCTCTGATTTCAGTGGAAAATTTCCAAAATCTAGGCTCATCTAGGCTGATTTTGTTTAAATAATCTCGCAAATATTTATTAAGTCATTCATCATTATACATCCCAAAGAAATTCCAGAGTTTTCCACCAAAGGTCATTTTCAGGATAAATTACCTTGGAAGTTTCTATGTGCCTTTTTGTGTTGCTCAAATTATTGTTAGAATTGCATGTATGCATATGTGTGTGTAATTATCTTCTGAGAAATTTCAGTGTAGATTCAGGCAAATATTTATTCTGAGGGTAGACTTTTTTTTTTTTTTAGTATAACTTTTCCTCTGATTATAAAAGTAGTAAAAGTTTATCAGAAAAATGTTGAAAAGTGATAACCTTTTATATAGTGGGAAAGAATCTTTGGAATCACATTGTAATTAAAATGTCAAAAGTTAAAGATAAGAAGAGAATATTAAAAGCAAAAGAAAAACAACTTATTACATATGAGGGAATCCTCATAAGAAGTTTCAGTAGGTTTTCCAGCAGAATCTCCACAGGCCAGATAAGAGTGTACATTATATTCAAAGTACTGAAAGAAAAAACAACCAGTGGGTGGAGGATCATGAATTCCAGGAAAAGAGAACTTTTCCATTGTGATGGAGAAGTCACGGGTGTCAAATGCATCAATGAGGTCCAGCAAGATAAGAATGGAAAAGTACAATGTTCATCAACACAGAGGTTCTATTACTTTCATGAGACTAGGGTCAGTAGGGATGTGTTGGGCAGAGAAATTGGGCAAGATGAATGGCGGAGGGGGGACTGGGTGGGAGGTGCACATGTGGAAACCAGAGGTGGAAAAACCTCTCTAAAAAGGCTTGGCTTTGAAAGGAAGGGAAAAGAAAAGAAATTCCAGAGGTCAACATAGAGTTTTCCTTTGAACCAAGAGCTACTTCAACCTGTTTAAACAGGAGGGAATCTATAGACTGGGAACAGATGAGGACATCAGAAAGAGGGATGAAGACAATTGATGAATGGAGATATCTGAGAAAGCCAGGAGTGGTATCAGATTTATCTCAGAGACAGGGAAAGATACCTCTCCTGGTTTGAGAGGGGGAAAGAAGCCAAGTTGGTTGGATATTTTGAATTGAGGAAGGAGATAACATTTGAATGTGTTCTCAAGTGATGACTCCTCTTTTTTCTGTGATGTAGGAGATGATCTCATGACACTTGGATTAGGGTTAGGGTTAGGGTTAATCTTGATTAAGGAGGGAGGTGGAGGGGAAGGAGCTTGTAGTGAGTGGAGTGTTTTGAAAGAGACATACTGGGGAATAGGGGAGAGAATTGTCTAGGAACACACAGGATTTTTTGATAGAGCTGAAAACCCATTTCTCCTGGGAACTGTGAATTTGTAGTGACACCAAACTATGAAAAATGAGCCAGATAAGCAAGCTGTGAGGGCTGGAACCTCGACTGTCTTGTTCACCACTATACCTTCCAAATCTACCAGAGAATCTGGCACATAGTAGGTACTCTAAAATATTTTGTAATTTTCTCTGAAGATACTCAACAACCTGATACAGGAGATGAGATAGCAGGATATTAGGATGATCTAGAGGGCATTTTTCCCCCTAAAATCTGAGTACTTTATATTACTGGATGCACTAGAATGTATTTCTTAAGGTGGTTATAGAAACCAATGTATTTGGAATCTCTGTTTGATCCCTCTACATAAAAAGAGAAAAGAACTACCTGTCTGAATCAGACTTTGGACAGTGACTATATACATGGGGAGAGGGCAGGCAAGGATGAAGTAAAGAGACCTTTAGCAGAATCTTAAGGTTTGAACATGAAATTATGGCTCAGGTCAGTCATTCTAGGGAGAGGTCTCATGAAAAATGGACCCAAAGTTACATTCCAAATTGTGAGATTGAACTTTGGAAGAGGGATCTTGAAAAACATGAAAAGGATTCTGTAAAATCTAAACAGAATTCCAGGATGAGTGCTATCAGTTCAGGGCAGGATAGAAATTCTCTGAGCTTCAAGTAATAGGGGTGGTCCACATAGTACCTCAGGACAGTCACACACCAGATATCAGAAACTCAGATGTGGGCAAAATCTAGTTTCTGAGGGATTGGGGCATAAAGCAAGGACACTAGATAAGTGTGGGGCATCTAGGAATTTGGATTCCTTTTTATTCATCCATTCATGTGACAAATATTTATTGAAAAATATGTAAGACAC
>NW_006798629.1:1978348-2106932 GCF_000442215.2 Lipotes vexillifer | reverse complement strand
AGGGAAAAGGAGGAAGATAGGCAATTGGGAGTAAGACCACAACAGAGTGATAGACGAATTGGAGTGTGAATTTTATAGAAGTTGTTCAGCAGCAAAAATGATCTCGAATTTATCCACTGTCTGGGGTGGGATGACCCTACAGGTAGGATTTACGTTTGTCAGCTCAGTTGCTGAAGTTATAGAGTGCTAAGCCAGGCAGTAGAGAGTCATTTCTTTTCAACTGCGTCAGAGGATGGTGGTTTAAGGTGGTCATGTATATTGAGTAGATCAAGGAAACAACTTTGTCAAAGAGCCTTGGTTCTGTGGACACAAAGACGAAGTACCTTCTGGTTAAATTTCACAGATAAACAGATTTCTAACCTGGTAAGAAGGGAATTATTGTTATTATTATTTTAACATTTTTATTGAATGAAAGATTCTTTAAATTTTATGATGCTTTACAATTTTCAAAAGTTTCACACACATGATTTCATATAATCCCATAATAACCCTTTTTAAAAAAAATCTCCTACCCCTATGTTGCCCCTTCCCCCTTCTCTCATTCCTCTGGTAACCACTAGTTTGCTCTCTAAATCTATGAGTCTGCTTCTTTTTTGTTTTATTCACTAGTTTGTTGTATATTTTAGATTCCACATGTAAGTGATATCATACAGTATTTGTCTTTCTCTGACTTATTTCACTTAGCATAATGCCCTCCAAGTCTATCTATGTTGCTGCAAATGGCATTATTTCATTCTTTTTTTATGGCTGAGTAGTATCCCATTGTACAGTATATATGTACCACATCTTCTTTATCCCATTCATCTGTTGATGGACACCTAGGTTGCTTCCATACTTTGGCCATATTGAATAATGCTGCTGTGAACATTGGGGTGCATGTATCTTTTCAAATTAGTGGTTTTGTTTTTTTGGATATATGCCCAGGAGTGGGATTGCTGGTTCCTATGGTAATTCTATTTTTAGTGTTTTGAGGAACTTCCATACTGTTTTCCATAGTGGCTGTACCAATTTACACACCCATCAAGAGTGCAGGAAGGCTCCAGAAGGATATTATTTTTAGAAAAGACTTAAGTCACTCTAAGGGGCCAGAGCAGACTTCCACATAGATGACTGCCAAAACCTTGTCATTTCATGGGAAGAGGAAGATCTTCCTCAACCTAGTCTGCCAAATATTATTTACAAATTTCTTTATGATGGGTGTAAATGCTCAAAATTCCACCATGACTCCTCATTAGGCAAGCTGGGAACATATGGAACTCGGGTATGAATCAGTTCATTAAGATCTTTATTATTTTGATCAGTAAGGAGAGGGTAGGGAAGGTGCTTTACAAGACTGAATCTCTGAGAGTGGGAGGGGAAATTTTATGAATAGACAACTAATATAATAAAAGGGGAAGAGTACAGAATGCTCCCAAACCATCTTTGATTATTTTAAAAACTCTACCTTCCAAGGAGGACAGAATCAAAATTCTTGAGTGCATCCCTGTTATCTTATGCTCTTTGAAATGCTAACTGTATTTTTGCATTATGTTAATTGTGTTCTTGCTCATAGATATCAAACTCCCTGGATAACCTGCTGAAAAGTTATTGTGTTGCACATTCAGTCCAATAAGTTATTGATTTCTACAATGTTTGTAAGGTGAAGTTCAATTCAGTGAATAAATTAATAAAATGAACAAATAATAAATGAATTGAAACAAAAATTAATAAAACCTCAGTATAGTATGCCTTTTAATATGTTCAGGAGGGAGTGTTTTACCTGTTAAATTGATTGCAGTTAAATGAATTAAAAAAACAAAATAAATTTTAAAATGCTCCATTACTCATTAAAGTACTTTAGGGCCTCATTAATTTATTTTAGATCACTCAGGCCCATATGTGCCCATTGTCAAAAGTTGATAAAATGTGAGGAATTGCTCTTCATACCCCCGAGTCAACTGAAGGCAGTAATGCTCTTAGAGTGTTAAGGTCAAGTGTATAGGGCATAAAGGAAGTGTCTTTGCAGCTTGAAAACTTTCAGAAAGTTTTGGAGGAGTTATTTTCATATTTTGAAATAGTCACTCTTTAAAATTTGTTATTCTTAAAAAAAATTTAAATATGAAATGGAAGAAGCTTCTTAATTTTAAACAATTCAGTTTAAAGTTAGATACATCAGTGGGCCAGCCTGGAAGATTTTCCTGGGTTAAAACTCAGTTGCCAAAAATATAATTAACATGTGATCCAGCAATCCCACTCCTGGCCATATATCTGGAGAAAACTCTAATTCAGAGAGATACATGCACCCCAATGTTCACTGCAGCATTATATGCAATATCCAAGACATGGAAGCAACCTAAGTGTCCATGAACAGATGAATGGATAAAGAAGTTGTGGTACATATATACTATGGAATATTACTCAGCCATAAAAAAGAATGAAATAATGCCATTTGCAGCAACATAGATGGACATAGAGAATTTCATACTAAGTGAAGTAAGTCAGATGGAGAAAGACAAATATCATATTATAGCACTTATATGTGGAATCTAAAAAATAATACAAATGTACTTATTTACAAAACAGAAATAGACTCATAAGCATAGAAAACAAACTTATGGTTACCAAAGTGGAAAGGGGGAGGGAGCGATAAATGAGGAGTTTGGGATTAACAGATACACACTATTATATATAAAATAGATAACCAACAAGGACCTACTGTGTAGCACAAGGAAGTATGCTCAATATCTTATAATAACCTATATAGGAAAAGAATCTGAAAATGAATAGATTTATGTACATAAAAAATATGTGTATATTGGGGCTTCCCTGGTGGCGCAGTGGTTGAGAGTCCGCCTGCCGATGCAGGGGACGCGGGTTCGTGCCCCGGTCCGGGAGGATCCCACGTGCCGCGGAGCGGCTGGGCCCGTGAGCCGTGGCCTCTGGGCCTGCGCGTCTGGAGCCTGTGCTCCGCAACGGGAGAGGCCACAGCAGTGAGAGGGCCCCGTACCGCCAAAAAAAAAAAAAAATGTGTATATTCACTTAATCACTTTGCTATACGCCTGAAACAGCACAACATTATAAATCAACTATGCTTCAATAAAAATTAAAAAAAAACTCAGTGGCAACTTTCATTTTCTTGAACAATGTTGTCACCTCTGAGAGATAAGTTATGTGTCCTTGAAATTATGGGAAATTTAAGACAAGTGTTTTAAATGATTTTACAGGCAGATCTACACTTTCAGCGTACAAACATGTATGGTGGAGAGAACGCTGGATGTTACTTCTGTTCTTTGTGACCTTGGTTAAGTCTCAGTCCCTCTGAATTTGGTTTACACTATGAGGTGAATAGTAGTGGGGACAGCAGACTAAATGACAGTGGCATTTTCTTCTAGAACTAATAATCTCTTGTTCTTTTATAAGAAATGTAGAATAAGCAAAATCATAGAAGATAAACTTTTAACACCCAGGGCACTAAGATTATCATGAGAAAACAAAACAAAACTAAGAGAATGTTATTAGAATATCTTTGGATGAATTGATTGGAGATATTTAAAGCTGTTAACTCTTTTTTTTTTTTGCCACCCATCATCAATTCGGAACATCTGCTTTTACTGTGGGATGCTAGGGATATCCTGAACATTCTTCAGAGCACAAGCCATTTTACTGAGGCCCAGATCTCATTTAACAAGAGTGTGAAATCTAAACAGTGGGAAAATCCAGACCATCTGGGGTCACAGTATCACCTAAGATGGTGCAGTGGAAATCCTAATCCTCTTTCAGATACTTCCCCTGGTCTGCCATTCCATCACAATCTAAGGCTTTTGCTAGATGTATCAGGAAAGATATCCTCTAGTCCTTGGGATAAAAACTGTTAGGACCAAGTAATCTTTGGACTACTAGTGAATGGTCAGTTTACCTGCCACTTGGAGATAGCCTGCCAGAAAAAGAAAATACGGCTAAACTAAAGGAGATGGCCAGAGTCTTAAAGACATTAGTTAATCCCTGGATCAAGCCATGCCTGAACTCCTAAATTTTCAGTTATGTGGCAAATAAATTTCCTTCTCAGCATTAGCTAGATTGAATTGTTTTCTGACATTTGCTCCCCAAAGAGCTATTATTAAAAAAGAAAGAAACATGGAATATCAGCCATTTATTTATCAACATTAATTACTATGTTTCTTCCATTCTAAGACACCAGTGATTGCAATACATATCATTTATTTAATAATTAAGGGGGACAAAAAATGCTACTGTATTAAACCTATGGATCTATTTTTAGATAAATCCATATTTCAAAAATATTAAATGCAATAACTATACCTCAGAATGAGGAAATATGGGAATTTAAACACAATTTTTTCCTTAATTATAATAGTTAAAAATATTCTTTTGATTAAGTGAGAGGTTTGAAGGGAGATTTGGAGAATAGGGAGAAAAAGCAGAGAAGAAATTTGAAACAGGAGCTCTTTTGGATGAAATGAGATCTTGTGGAAGGAGACTGGCGTGAAGGACTGTGTGTGTGTGTGTGTGTGTGTGTGTGAGTTTTTAAAATTAATTTTATTGGAGTATAGTTGATTTACAATGTTGTATTAGTTTCAGGTGTACAGCAAAGTGATTCAGTTATACATATACATATATCCACTCTTTTTCAGATTCTTTTCCCATATAGGTTATTACAGAATATTGAGTGAAGGACTTTGGACAATTATAAAGCATAGGGATGACATTGGGGAATGACACTTGGATGCAAGAGGCAAGCTAAAAGTAAGATAATAATAATGCTGCACACTGTGCAGGACACAGAAGACCCAATGGTCACCATGGCATTTGTGGCTCCTGCCCTCATGGGGCTCACAGTCCAGGGGGTCCAGCCTAGAGGCTTCTGGTGCCTCTCCGCTGAGTCTCCTCTGCTTGAGAGCCCTACTGACAAGACCCAAGTCATCCCATGCTGGCTCTCTTGAGAGATATCTCTTCACCAATCACTGAAAAATCTATCTAGCTTCTTTTTATAGCCTTGATCTTCCTTAGGGATCTATGGATTATCAAACAGGCTTTCTTAGTTCTCTCATAAAGTCTGTGTATGAGGGTGAGTTTGTCTCATCCATTTCGGAATGAGACCAGAAGTCTCATTCTAGCTTTATTTATTGAATGTATCACACCTACAATTTATAAGATATTTACTAAAAATCTCCCTTTTGTAACTACGTGTAGTGATAGAAGTTAACTAGACTTATTGTGGTGATCATTTCACAATATATACAAATATTGAACCATTATGTCATACACCTGAAAGTAATATAATGTTATATGTCCAAAAAGACTTCCCCAAATATACTTAACAAATCTATAATTAAATACATTTAGAATGACATTGCTTAGTGATGTCTATTACTTTTTTGCATTTTTTATTGAAGTAGGGTTGACTTACAGTGTTGTGTTAATTTCTGCTGTACAGCAAATTGATTCAGTTATACATATATACATTCTTTTTTAATATTCTTTTCAATTATGGTTTATCATAGGATATTGAATATAGTTCTCTGTGGTATACAGTAGGACCTTGTTGTTTATTTATTCTATATATAATAGCTTACATTTGCTAACACCAACCTCCCACTCCGTCCCTCCCCCAACCCCTTCCCCCTTGGCAACCACCAGTCTGTTCTCTATGTCCATGATTCTGTTTCTGTTTCATAGATAGATTCACTTGTGTCATATTTTAGATTCCACATGTAAGTGATATCATATGGGATTTGTAAGAAGACTATTATTAACTCAAATATGTTTCTATATGATAAACCCTTCTTATAATTCAGAATGACTAAAGTTTTCTTAAAACCTTTTATAATGGTCTGCTTTCTTTTATTAGACAGCACTAATTTTAAAACGACTTGAATGTTTTCTTTCTATTTTTCCTTTTCTTATCTTGGATGTAAGAATTTCAGAGCTAAGTTTTGTGATCTTCTGCAGTATCTTCTTTTTCACTGATTTTATTTTTCTAGATTTAACCTTTTCACTCTCTCACCTTCCTTGATTCTTACCTTTTACTCTTCTTCAGAAATTCTCTTAAATGTGTCTATTTAAGCTGCTTCAAATTCTTTCTACAAACAGGCTTGTGGTAATGGGTACAGCGATTTTTTTTTTTTTTTTTGCGGTATGCTGGCCTCTCACTGCTGTGGCCTCTCCCGTTGCGGAGCACAGGCTCCGGACGCGCAAGCTCAGCGGCCATGGCTCATGGCCCCAGCCGCTCCGCGGCATGTGGGATCTTTCCGGACCGGGGCATGAACCCGCGTCCCCTGCATTGGCAGGCGGACTCTCAACCACTGCGCCACCAGGGAAGCCCAGATACAGCGATTTTTACACATCAGATTGTAATTTAGAATACAGCTTGGAAATTATAATAATGTACTGTGCAATTTCAGAAAAAATGTTCAATTCTAATTTGTCTATTTTACCATTCATTCATGCATTCATCCATTCATTCATACTTCTTACTCCCTCACAGATATAAAGTGGCCTTCAGGAAATATACATAATGAAGAACCATAGTGTTTTCCAAGACATATTCTGAGATATTGATAGATATCATGATAAAACTTCTCTATGTTTAAATTTGTTTGGAATTTTGGTTAAATGAACTTCAATGGGTTTCCTTAAAATTCAGTACCAAGTGACTCTTGGGGATGGCACAGGACTATAGTTATGATGCAACATTTCCCAAACACATTTTTAAAGCAATCTGTTTTTTCCTAATAAAATATCTATTAATATATATAAGAATGAATGTTCTAGGAAACCCAGTTGGAGAGATTAGTTAAATATAGATAAAATCAACAGCAGGAAAAGCCAAAATAGAGTAAATTATACCAGAAAGGAAAAAAACCCAAACCCACTATACAGTCTCATGTGATTAAGCTGTGAATCTACTTCTGACCTCCCTGGAGGTCAAAACAAAAGAGAAAGATGGTTTACTACATAATTCCCACTGTACTGGAAGAAAAAATAATATATAATTTCCCTGGGGGCAGACACACTGTGACTGGATTATGACAAATGTGTTTCAGTTGGATCACATGAGGTCTCTGGGGCTCTTTTTGTAGGTTTTCTAATGTCAACCTTTGAATAGCTGATAGGAGAAAAGGCTGGGTAGGTTTTCCCAGAACCAGTGGTCCTGTAGTCAGGCAGTTTCATCAGTTATCAGAGGTGAGATGTAGTGAAGCCAGCTCAAGTGTGGAGAAGCAGACAGGACAGAGGCAGAGTCTGAACGTCGGAAAGATAAAGAGAAGTTGCTGGACAATTTCATATAACCACACACCACCTCCCCTACTTAGGGTTCAGTTTGAAAATAAACTCATCTGAATCAGAAACAAATATCTACCTAAATGTTATTATCCATCCATCCATCCATCCATCCATCCATTCATCCATCTTCTATTTATCTATTTATTCATCTATTTAAGGGGATATTGTATATATCTTTTAAGGCATCATTTAAACTTTTGATAGGGTGGGTTATTTTTTCACATGCAGTTTCTACATTATCTGTGTTTCATCCATAAAATAATCCTGAAATGAAACGGTTGACCCAATCACTAAGTTGATGCAATTTTTCAGTTGTCTAGGATCTGGAGGTTAGACCACTTTCTCATGGAAAAGGAAGTTTTAAAAAAGTGCTTGCTTGGGCTTCCCTGGTGGTGCAGTGGCTGAGAGTCCGCCTGCCGATGCAGGGGATGCGGGATCATGCCCCGGTCCGGGAGGATCCCGCGTGCCGCGGAGCGGCTGGGCCTGTGGGCCATGGCTGCTGGGGCTGCACCTCCGGAGCCTGTGCTCCGGCGACGCGAGAGGCCGCAGCAGTGAGAGGCCTGCTACCGAAAAAAAAAAAAAAAGCTTGCTTTATGAAACTTGACCAGTTTGACCGACCTTAATTTTTTTTAACAGTCATAGGACATGATCACTAGTTCAGTAGTTTATTTATGATATTGTGGAAGGATAATTATATGCTATATTTCTTTATGCCATGAAGATAAATAATTTCTCATTTATCATTCTTTATGAATTATAGCATAGAGGCTCAAATGAAAGCCTTAGAAGTTAGAGTACATTTTCAATATTAAGAAATATTCGATTTTGATGGATCTGACCCCAGCTACACCATCTATTTTTTTTTCCATCTTACATTTTTTTAATCATCTTTATTGGAGTATAATTGTTTACAATGTTGTGTTAGTTTCTGCTGTACAACAAAGTGAATCAGCTATATGTATACAAATATCCCCATATCCCCTCCCTCTGGTGTCTGCCTCCCACCATCCCTATCACAAAGCACCGAGTTGATCTCCCTGTGCTATGCAGCAGCTTCCCACTAGCCACCCATTTAACATTTGGTAGTGTATATACGTAAATGCTACTCTCTTACTTCATCCCAGCTTCCCCTTCACCCCCACCCTCATGCCCTCAAGTCTGTTCTCTACATCTGTGTCTTTATTCCTGCCCTACCAGTAGGTTCATCAGTACTCCTTTTTTAAAATTCCATACATATGTGTTAGCATATGGTGTTTGTTTTGTTTGTTTGTTTGTTTGTCTTTCTGACTTACTTCATTCTGTATGAAAGACTCTAGGTCCATCCACCTCACTACAAATAACTCAATTTCGTTTCTTTTTATGGCTGAGTAATATTCCATTGTATATATGTGCCACATCTACTTTATCCATTCATCTGTCAGTGGACACTTAGGTTGCTTCCATGTCCTGGCTATTGTAAATAGTGCTGCAATGAACATTGTGGTACATGACTCTTTTTGAATTATGGTTTTCTCAGGGTATATGCCCAGCAGTGGGATAACTGGGTCATATGGTAGTTCTGTTTTTAGTTTTTTAGGAACCTCCATACTGTTCTTCATAGTGGCTGTATCAATTTACATTCCCACCAGCAGTGCAAGAGGGTTCCCTTTTCTCCACACCTTCTCCAGCATTTATCGTTTGTAGATTTTTTGAAGATGGCCATTTTGACTGGTGTGATGTGATACCTTATTGTGGGTTTGATTTTCATTTCTCTAATGATTAGTGATGTTGAGCATCCTTTCATGTGTTTGTTGGCCACTTGTATATCTTCTTTGGAGAAATGTCTATTTAGGTCTTCTGCCCATTTTTGGATTGGGTTGTTTGTTTTTTTGATACTGAGCTGCATGTGCTGCTTGTAAATTTTGGAGATTAATCCTTTGTCAGTTGCTTCATTTGCAAATATTTTCTCCCATTCTGAGGGTTGTCTTTTTGTCTTGTTTATGGTTTCCTTTGCTGTGCAAAAACTTTGAAGTTCATTAGGTCCCATTTGTTTATTTTTGTTTTTATTTCCATTTCTCTAGGAGGTGAGTCAAAAAGGATCTTGCTGTGATTTATGTCATAGAGTGTTCTGTGTATGTTTTCCTTTAAGAGTCTGATGGTGTCTGGCCTGACATTTAGGTCTTTAATCCATTTTGAGTTTATTTTTGTGTATGGTGTTAGGGAATGTTCTAATTTCATTCTTTTACATGTAGCTGTCCAGTTTTCCCAGCACCACTTATTGAAGAGGCTGTCTTTTCTCCACTGTATATTCTCGCCTCCTTTATCAAAGATAAGGGGACCATATGCGCATGCGTTTATCTCTGGGCTTTCTATCCTGTTCCATTGATCTATATTTCTGTTTTTGTGCCAGAAACATACTGTCTTGATTACTGTTGCTTTGTAGTATAGTCTGACATCAGGGAGCCTGATTCCTCCAGCTCCGTTTTTCGTTCTCAAGCTTGCTTTAGCTGTTCAGGGTCTTTTGTGTTTCCATACAAATTGTGAAATTTTTTGTTCTACTTCTGTGAAAAATGCCACTGGTAGTTTGATAGGGATTGCACTGTATCTGTAGATTGCTTTGAGTAGTATAGCCATTTTCACAATGTTGATTCTTCCAATCCAAGAGCGTGGTATATTTCACCATCTATTTGTATCATCTTTAATTTCTTTCATCAGTGTCTTATAGTTTTCTGCATACAGGTCTTTTGTCTCCTTAGGTAGGTTTATTCCTAGGAATTTTATTTTTTGTTGCATGGTAAATGAGAGTGTTTCCTTCAATTCTCTTTCATATTTTTCATCATTAGTGTATAGGAATGCAAGAGATTTCTGTGCATTAATTTTTTATCCTGCTACTTTACCAAATTCATTGATTAGCTCTAGTAGTTTTCTGGTAGCATCTTTAGGACTCTCTATGTATAGTATCATGTCATCTTCAAACAGTGACAGTTGTACTTCTTTTCCAATTTGGATTCCTTTTATTTATTTTTCTTCTCTGATAGCTGTGGCTAAAACTTCCAAGAAAACTGTGTTGAATAATAGCATACCATCTACTTTTAATAGTTGTGTGAATTTAGGCAATTGCCTGAATCTCTCAGAACCTCAGTTTCCTTATTTTTATAATGGGAAAATATTAAATACACACCTTATGAAGTTTTGGTGAGGAATACATAAGACTAACAAGCAAATTATTGGAGACTGGCACATCAAAATCACTCAATAATTTTTCAGGATTATTATGATGATGATCAGGTATTTTATAATGAAACATAGGCTCATTGACTACTGTAGCACTGTTTTCAAAATTGTATAAACAGCAGACCATTCATTTGTAGCCAAATGAGGAAAGATAAGACCAAATCCCCTCTTCTTTTTATTATTATTTATTTATTTATTTTTGAACAGTTCATTATTGTGAAGTGACAGAGATTGACCTATATTTAAACAGGTTATTTTCAAAGGACTCTCTTTCCTCAAACTTGACAGCCCCAGAGGATATTGGCATTCAGCACTAACATTCTGAGATTCAAACTGTGTTTGCACTATTTATTTAATGAAAATTTGGAGTTTTTCAGAAGTTATAGTTTTGCGGTTCCTGTGTCAGCTTCGATTAGGAATGTCATGTTCTCCTAATCTTTCCAGCTGCTTTTAGAATTCAACATCATTTTCGGATTTATTAATTGGATTCAAGGATGGGTGGCAGTTTTAATGTGGTAGGTGAGAAATGTTAGAAATAGATGGAACAATGAAAAAGGGAGGAAACATTGTCTGTTATGGCACCAATGCATTTTTCTGTGAACATTTATCAAGAACAGAGTTGTCACTTAAAATAACCTTGCTGTAATAGGTGGAATCTAAAAAAGAAAAAAAAGGGTACAAATGAACTTATTTACAAAATAGAGGTAGAGTCACAGATGTAGAAAACAATGCTATGGTTACCAGGGCATGGGGGGGTGGTGCAGATAAACTGGGAGATTGGGACTGACATATACACACTACTATATATAAAATAGATAGCTAATAAGAACCTGTTGTATAGCACAAGGAACTCTACTCAATACCCTGTAATGGGCTATATGGGAAAAGAATCTAAAAACAATAAAAAATGATAACTGATTCACTTTGCTCTACACATGAAACTAACACAACATTGTAAATCAACTATACTGCAATAAAAAATTAAAAAACTTTTCTGTACTTATATGTTTTATTATAAAGACAGTCATTCGTGATTCAATAAAGCTCTCAAGAAGATATCAAATTGAATAATTTATTAGAGCAATTATTTTCACTTGTTGATAGCTTGTAAATGGGGGGAAAATCCCAATGAGTTCATTTTATCTTCGGAAAAGCTTCCAAAGCAAAATGATCGTGGTCATATAATGCTTGAAGATTGTTTATCCAGACCCTGACCTGCTCTAGGTTAGTACTGTTTCTGGAGTTCAGAGAGTATAAATCCAATAATTGACAAAATACATTGTGGCATATTGTGTGATTGTTTTTGCATCAATGTCAGCCCCATCTATGCCAAGTGACACTTCAGCATCCCAGAAAGAGATAATATGCTACAAGTTTCTAGTTACTTCAGTTTTTTGAAATATCCCACAAAATAATTATAACTCTCATGAATTGATATTGCTACTTACTGATAATTTCTAAATTAAAACCCTAGTAAAAATAAAAAAAAATTCAACAAAGTGAAAACTCCCCACCAATTCTATATAAAAACATGGCAGTAATTATACTGATTATGAGTAAACATTGTGAGTATGTGTTCACAATAGGACATTTCACAACTACTTATTTGTTCTGTAGCATTTTATTAAAAGTAATAATTAATCAACCCTTATTTAGTGTTAGCATTTCATTAAGAGCAGGGATGGTTAGTGCTATTGTTTCAAATAGACCCAGATGTATCATTTGGTGAAAACCTAATTTACCTGACTTCATTGATCTTTTCCTTTCTTTTCAAATTTTCAAATGGAATCTCAAGTGAATAAATTAGTAAATTTATCATTTTCTCTATAATACTGTCATAAGGACAGTTTGATAAAATAGCTCATTATAGTCAATGATGTGAAATATGAGTTCCATCAGCATACTTTCATCAAATGCAGCTACGGAAATTAGTTTGCTATTATCAATGGCTGTGGAATGCAAAAATAAAATTAAGCATGCTATTATATTGGTTAAATTTTGGGATGGCCCAAGTGAATTAAAAAAACAACTTGTAGTGACAAAAGAAAATCAAAGAAATCATCCAAAATTAACTGACAAGTGATAATGCTAGTCATGTCATGACTGTGTTTGAAATAAGTTGTCATCCCCTTCAAAGGTAGCATTCAGATGTACTTTTTTTTTTATGCAGCCACAGTGCTAAAATATGATTTTTAAGTCTTCTTTTGGTAAAGAAAATCAAATCCTATATATAATAAGGACCACTTGTTATTTATAATGATTGTTTATGTAAATTAAATAATTGGATTAATTGTATCTGTACTTACTGTATCTGTGTTTTGAACCCTCATTTTGCTTAAAATTGTACATTTAAGAAGGAATGGAGAAATCTCAGTTGTGACTGGTATATGACTGGTTTATGGTGAATATACACATACATCCATTATGACTAAGTGCTGGTATTAGAACATTTCAATCCTATGAACATATATATTAGTTAGCTATTGTTACAAAAGTAGCACAGAGCCAATGATAACAAAATGTTGTGGCATACGACAATGAGCATTTATTTAGCTCATGTGCCTCGGGGTAGATGGGATTGGTTGTTCTTGGCTGGGGTAGCTGGCTGGGTAAGTCAGCTCCATGAATTTTTTATCCTCCTCCTGGAATCAGCAGGGTTTTTTAGGCATAGTCCTCTTTCAGCAATGGTAGAAACACAAGAGAACAAGTGAAAACATATGAGGCCTCTTAAAGCCTCAGCTCAGAACTGGCACATTGGTCAAAGTCATATGGCCAAAATCAAAGGGTGGGACAGTATACTTCAATATTTGGATGAGACAAACTGCAAAATCACACAGCAAAGACCATGGTTACAGGAAGGGGTGAAGAATTGGGGCTGGGGATGAGATTTACCATAACATCAATTCCATTAAGATAATATTATAGTTAATCTTAAACACAGTGAATCAAGCCATGATGAAGACAAAAGCAAATAAAAAGTTGCTATGGCTGTCAACTCTTTTCATAAACTTGCAGCAGGGTGTGGGGGGATATCCAACTAAACCACTATATATTTTTTAAAAAATTTATTGGAGTATAGTTGATTTACAACGTTGTGTTACTTTCAGGTGTACAACAAAGTGATTCAGGTATACATATATATGTATTCAGTCTTTTTCAGATTCTTTTCTCATATAGCTTATCACAGAATATTGAATAGAGTTCCCTGTGCTATACAGTGGATCCTTGTTGGTTATCTATCTTATATATAGTAGTGTGTGTATGTTCAACCCAAACTCCTGATTTATCCCTCCCTACCACATTTCCCCTTAGGTAACCATAAGTTTATTTTGATATCTGTAAGTTTGTTTCTATTTTGTAAGTAAGTTTACTTGTATCATTTTTTAAAAATTAGATTCCACATATGAGTGATATCATATGATATTTGTCTTTCTCTGTCTGACTTACTTCACTTAGTATGATAATCTCTAGGTCCATCCATTTTGCTGCAAATGGCATTATTTTGTTCATTTTTAAGGCTGAGTAATATTCTATTGTATATATGTATCACATCCTCTTTATCCATTCTGATATTGATGGACATTTAGGTTGCTTCCATGTCTTGGTTATTATAAATAGTGCTGCAATGAACATTGGGGTGCATGTGTCTTTTCTAATTATGTAAACCACTGTAATTTAAATTCCTAGTATGTCTTAACTTCAAATGAATCAAAGGTAGATACTAAAAAAATAAAATGCTTCTTAATATTTAGTGGAAAGTTAGGATATTTAGGTAGGCCCACAAATAAAAATATATGTATGTTCTTTTGATTATACCAGAAGGAAACTCACATACTATGATTTGATATAATACTCCAATTTAAAGGTTTCAGCAAAAGTGTTTTGTTTCCTTGGACCCCATCTTCTTTCTTGACTTTGTAATGGAATAGTAGAAGTCAAAGTACATAAATTATCATAGCACTTTTAACCCAGACAAAATGTATACTGTGACAGATGAATTCAAGCAAATTCTGTTTTGAAATAGGTAGTGAATAAGTTATAAATAAAAGTACAAATGAATATTTTTATAGAAATACATTGTTATATAGTGAGTAGAAAATCTGAAATCTCAAGCATCTGGAATCATGTCATATCTGAAAAAAAAAAAATTTTCTCTATTCTATATAAAAGTTGAAAAAATAGTGGGAAGAGAACTGAAAAATAACTCAGCCGAAGAGGACAGAGGGTGACAAGTACAGAGTAAATATTGGGAGAGTCCTGAGTTTCAAACAGAGATTCAGGGATTATGTGCTGAAGTTTTCTGATAGCAGAGAAAGGGACATTTCTGACATGTAAAAATGTCAGAATTTGGTAATGGTAACCTGTTATTTTAAAACCACTTCAACTATGGGACAGCTCAGTAGACAGGAGCAGGGGTGTTTTATAAAAAGGTAAGCTAAGCATCATTGGATACCATTGTTTTTAGGTGGGGTTATTCTGAAGACACATAAGCTTATATAGTAGGACTCTGAGGCTTTTTGTTTGAAGTATAGTGACAAAGTAAGTCACAATAAAATAGAGTGACAGGGAGACCTTCAAGATGGCAGAGGAGTAAGATGTGGAGATCACCTTCCTCCCCACCAATCATAAAAAATACATCTACATGTGGAAAACTCCTACAGAACACCTGCTGAATGCTAGCAGAAGACCTCGGACCTCCCAAGAGGCAAGAAACTCCCCACATACCTGGGTAGGGCAAAAGAAAAAAGAAAAAACAGAGGCAAATGAATACGATGGGACCTGCACCTCTGGGAGGGAGCTGTGAAGGAGGAAAAGTTTCCACACACTAGGAAGCCCCTTCACTGGTGGGGATGGGGGGTGGGAAGGGGGGAAGCTTCAGAGCCATGGAGGAGACTGCAGCAACAGGGGGGAAAAGGGCAAAATGGAGAGATTCCCGCACAGAGGATCAGTGCCGACCAGCACCCACCAACCTGAGACTCTTGTCTGCTCACCCACCAGGGCAGGTGGGGGCTGGGAGCTGAGGCTTGGGCTTTGGAGGTGAGATCCCAGGGAGAGGGCTGAGGTTGGCTGCGGGAACGCAGCCTGAAGGGGGCTAGTGCACCACAGCTAGCTGGGAGGGAGTCTGGGAAAAAGTCTGGACCTGCCTAAGAGGCAAGAGACCATTGTTTTGGGGTGCATGAGGTGGGGGGATTTCTGCTCCCTGTGCCCACGGAAGGTAGAGTACTGTCTAAGCGAGCTCCAGAGATGGGTGCGAGACACAGCTATCAGCTCGGACCCCAGAGGCAAACATGAAATGTTAACGCTGCTGCTGCAGCAACCAAGAAGCCTGTGCAGAGCCTGTACAGCTCACCACTACCAGGGTCCTGAGGTCTAGGGACAGCTTGCCTGGGAGAACACACGGTGTGCCTCAGGCTGTTTCAATGTCATGCCAGCATCTACCGCCACAGCCTTGCTCCGCATCCCAATTATGACTATCGTACCCCTCCCTCCCCCAGGCCTGACTGAGCAAGAGAGCCCTAATCAGCTGCTGCTTTAACCCCTCCTGTCTGGGCAAAGAAGAGACTCCTGAGGGTGGCCTACATGCAGAGGTGGGGCCAAAAGCAAAGCTGAACCCCAGGAGCTGTGTGAACAAAGAAGAGAAAGGGAAATCTCTCCCAGCAGCCTCAGGAGCAGTGGATTAAATACCCACTATTGACTTGATGACCCCTGCATCTGTGGAATACCTGAACAGACAACAAATGTTCCCAAAATTGAGACAGTAGAATTTGGGAGCAACTGGAGACTTGGGGTTTGCTTTCTGCATCTGATTTGTTTCTGGTTTTTATGTTTATCTTAGTTCAGTTTTTAGTGCTTATTATCATTGGTGGATTTGTTTATTGGTTTTATTGCTCTCTTCTTTTATTTTTAAAATTTTATTATTTTTAAAATTAATTTTTTTTCTCTTTTTGTGAGTGTGCATATTTCTTTGTGTGATTTTGTCTGTTTAGGTTTGCTTTTACCATTTGTCCTAGGGTTCTGACTGTTCGTTTTTTTTTTTTTTTTTTTTGGTTGTTGGATTTGTTCCTTGGTTTGGTGGCTCTCTTCTCTTTTTTAATTACTATCTTATTTTCTCATTTTAATAATTTAAACATTTTTTGTATTAATTATTTTTTGTATAATTATATATATATTTATTTTTAATTATTACTTTTTTTTCTTCCTTTTCTTCTGAGCCATGTGGCTGGCAGGGTCTTGGTGCTCTGGCCAGGTGTCAGGCCTCAGACTCTGAGGTGGGAGAGCCGAATTCAGGATTGGACCATTAGAGACGTCTCAGCCCCATGTAATATCAATTGGTGAGAGCTCTCCCAGAGATCTCCGTCTCAACACTAAGACCAAGTTCCACCCAACAGCCAGCAAGAACTAGTGCTGGACGACCCATGCCAAACAACTAGCAAGACAGGAACACAACCCCACCCATTAACAGAGAGGCTGCCTAAAGTCATATTAAGTTCACAGACACCCCAAAACACACCACCAGATGTGACCCTGCCCATGAGAAGGACATGATCCAGCCCCAACCAGCAGAACACAGGCACCAGTTCCCCCTACCAGGAAGCCTGCACAAGCCAATGAAACAATCTCACCCACTGGGGCAGACACCAAAAACAACAGGAAATATGAACCTGCAGCCTGCAAAAAGGGGACCCCAAACACAGTAAGTTAAACAAAGTGAGAAGACAGAGAAATATGCAGCAGCTGAAGGAGCAAGGTAAAAACCCACCAGACCAAACAAATGAAGAGGAAATAGGCAGTCTACCTGAAAAAGAATTCAGAGTAGTGATAGTAAAGATGATCCAAAATCTTGGAAATAGAATGGAGAAAATACAAGAAACGTTTAACAAAGACCTAGAAGAATTTAAGAGCAATCAAACAATGCTGAACAACAGAATAAATGATTATTAATAAGTCTCTAGAAGGAATCAATAGCAGAATAACTGAGGCAGAAGAACAGATAAGTGACATGGAGATGAAATAGTGGAAATAACTGCCACAGAGCAGAATAAAGAGAAAATAATGAAAAGAATTGAGGACAGTCTCAGAGACCCCTGGGAAAACATTAAACACACCAACTTTCAAATTACAGGGGTCCCAGAAGAAGTAGAAGAGAAAAAGAAAGGATCTGAGAAATATTTAAGAGATATAATGGAAAACTTCCCTAATATTGGGAAGGAAAAAGTCAATCAAGTCCAGGAAGTGCAGAGAGTCCCATACAGAATAAATTCAAGGAGAAACACACCAAGACACATGTTAATCAAACTATCAAAAATTAATTACAGGGCTTCCCTGGTGGCGCAGTGGTTGAGAGTCTGCCTGCCAATGTGGGGGACACGGGTTCATGTCCCGGTCCTGGAAGATCCCATATGCCGTGGAGCGGCAGTGCCTGTGAGTCATTCCGCTGAGCCTGTGTGTCCAGAGCCTGTGCTCTGCATTGGGAGAGGCCACAACAGTGAGAGGCCCATGTACCACACACACAAAAAATAATTAAGTACAAAGAAAACATATTAAAAGCAGCAAGGGAAAAGCAACAAATAACATACAAGGGAATCTCCATAAGGTTAACAGCTGATATTTTAGCAAGCCAGAAGGGAGTGGCAGGACACATTTAAAGTGATGAAAGGGAAAAACCTACAACCAAGATTACTCTACCCAGCAAGGATCTCATTCAGATTCGATGGAGAAATTAAAACCTTTACAGACATACAAAAGTTAAGAGAATTCAGCACCACAAAACCAGCCTTACAACAAATGCTAGAGGAATTTCTATAGGCAGGAAACACAAGAGAAGGAAAAGTTCTACAATAGCAAACCCAAAGCAATTAAGAAAATGGTAATAGGAACATACATATCGATCATTACCTTAAATGTAAATGAATTAAATTCTCCAACCAAAAGACAAGGACTGGCTGAATGGGTACAAACACAAGACCTGTATGTATGCTGTCTGCAAGAGACCCAATTCAGACCTAGGAACACATAGAGACTGAAAGTGAGGGGATGGAAAGAGCTATTCCATGCAAATGGAAATCAAAAGAGAGCTGGAGTAGCAATACTCATATCAGTCAAAATAGACTTTAAAATAAAGACTATTACAAGAGACAAAGAAGGTCACTACATAATGATCAAAGGATCAATCCAAGAGGAAGATATAACAATTGTAAATATTTATGCACCCAACGTAGGAGCGCCTCAATACATAAGGCAAATGCTAACAGCCATAAAAGGGGAAACTGGCAGCAACATGATAATAGTAGGGGACTTTAACACCCCACTTTCACCAATGGACAGATCATCCAAAATGAAAATAAATAAGGAAACACAAGCTTTACATGACACATTAGCCCAGATGGACTTAATTGACATTCATAGGACATTCCACCCAAAAACAACAGAATACATTTTCTTCTCAAGTGCTCATGGAACATTCTCCAGGATAGATCATATCTTGCATCACAGATCAAGCCTCGGGAATTTAAGAAAATTGAAATCATATCAAGTATATTTTCCGACCACAACCCTATGAGACTGGACATCAATTACAGGAAAAAATCTGTAAAAAATACAAACTCATAGAGGCTAAACAATACGGAACGAAATAACCAAGAGATCACTGAAGAAATCAAAGAGGAAATAAAAAAATACCTAGAAAAAAATGACAATGAAAACACGATGACCCAAAACCTATGGGATGCAGCAAAAGCACTTCTAACAGGAAAAGTTATAGCCATACAATCCTACCTCAAGAAACAAGAAAAATCTCATATAACCAACCTAACCTAACACCTAAAGCAATTAGAAAAAGAACAACAACAAAATCCAAAAAAATCCAACTGACTAAAATCTTGTTCTTTCAGAAGATAAACAAAATTGATAAACCATTAGAAAGACTCATCAAGAAAAAAATGGAGAACTCAAAACACAAATGAAAAAGGAGAAGTAACAACTGACACTACAGAAAAACAAAGGATCATGAGGGATTACTACAAGCAACTGTATGCCAATAAAATGAACAACCTGGAAGAAATGGACAAATTCTTAGAAATTCACAACCTTCCAAGATTAAACAAGGAAGAAATAGAAAATATAAACAGACCAGTCCCAAGCACTGAAATTGAAACTGTGATTAAAATCTTCCAACTGCACTTCCCTGGTGGTGTGGTGGTTGAGAATCCACCTGTCAATGCAGGGAACATGGGTTCGAGCCCTGGTCCAGGAAGATCCCACATACCAAGGAGCAACTAAGCCCATGTGCCACAACTACTGAACCTGTGCTGTAGAGCCCACGAGCCACAGCTACTGAGCCCATATGCCACAACTACTGAAGCCCACATGCCTAGAGCCTGTGCTCCACAACAAGAGAAGCTACTGCAATGAGGAGCCCGCACACCACAACGAAGAGTAGCCCCTGCTTGCCACATCTAGAGAAAGCCTGCATGCTGCAATGAAGACCCACCACAGCCAAAAATAAGAGTTTAAAAAAAAAATCTTTCAACATAAAAAACCCAGGACCAGTGGCTTCACAGGTGAATTCTATCAAACATTTAGAGAAGAGCTAACACCTATCCTTCTCAAACTCTTCCAAAATATACCACGGCAGGAACACTCCCAAACTCATTCTTTGAGACCACCATCACCGTGATACCAAAACCAGACAAAGATGTCACAAAAAAAGAAAATTACAGGCCAGTATCACTGAGGGACATAGATGCAAAAATCTTCAACAAAATACTACCAAACAGAATCCAAAAGCACATTAAACAGATCATACACCATGATCAAATGGGGTTTATCCCAGGAATGTAAGGATCCTTCAATATATGCAAATCAGTGTGATACACCATATTAACAAATTGAAGAATAAAAACCATATGATCATCTCAATAGATGCAGAAAAAGCTTTTGACAAAATTCAGCACCGATTTATGATAAAAACCCTCCAGAAAGCAGGCATAGAGGGCACTTACCTCAACATAACAAAGGCCATATATGACAAACCCAACATTATCCTCAATGGTGAAAAACTGAAACCATTTCCACTGAGATCAGGAGCAAGACAAGGTTGCCCACTCTCACCACTGTTATTCAACATAGTTTTGGAAGTTTTAGCCATGGCAATCAGAGAAGAAAAAGAGATAAAAGGAATCCATATTGGCAAAGAAGTAAAACTGTCACTGTTTGCAGATGACTTGATACTATACATTGAGAATCCTAAAGATGCTACCAGAAAACTACTAGAGCCAATCAATGAATTTCGTAAAGTAGCAGGATACAAAAATAATGCACAGAAATCTCTTGCATTCCTATACACTAATGATGAAAAATCTGAAAGAGAAATTAAGGAAACAATCCCGTTTTCCATTGCAACAAAAATAATAAAATACCTAGGAATGAACCTACCTAAGGAGACAAAAGATCTTATGCAGAAAACTATAAGACGCTGATGCAAGAAATCAAAGATGATACAAACAGATGGAGAGATATACCATGTTCTTGGATTGGAAGAATCAACATTGTGAAAATGGCTATACTACCCAAAGCAATCTACAGATACAGTGCAATCCCTATCAAACTACCAGTGGCATTTTTCCCAGAAGTAGAACAAAAAATTTCACAATTTGTATGGAAACACAAAAGACCCCGAATAGCCAAAGCAATCTTGGGAAAGAAAAATGGAGCTGGAATAATCAGTCTCCCAGACTTCAGACTATACTACAAAACTCCAGTAATCAAGACAGTATGTAACTGGCACAAAAACAGAAATATAGATCAATGGAGCAGGATAGAAAGCCCAGAGATAAACCCACACACATATGCTCACCTTATCTTTGATAAAGGAAGGAAGAATATGCAATGGAGAAAAGACAGCCTCTTCAATAAGTGGTGCTGGGAAAACTGAACAGCTACATGTAAAGAATGAAAGTAGAACACTCCCTAACACCACACACAAAAATAAACTCAAAATGGATTAAAGACCAAAATGTAAGGCCATACACTATAAAACTCTTAAAGGAAAACATAGGCAGAACACTCTATGATATAAATCACAGTAAGATCCTTTTTGACCCACCTCCTAGAGAAATGGAAATAAAAACAAAAATAAACAAATGGGACCTAATGATATTTAAAAGCTTTTGCACCACAAAGGAAACCATAAGCAAAATGAAAAGACCACCATAAACAAGATGAAAAGAAAACTCACAGAATGGGAGAAAATATTTGCAAATGAAGCAACTGAAAAAGGATGAATCTCCAAAATTTACAAGTAGCTCATGCAGCCTAATAACAAAAAAACAAAAACCCGATCCAAAAATGGGCAGAAGACCTAAATAGACATTTCTCCAAAGAAGATATACATCTTGCCAACAAACACATGAAAGAATGCTCAACATCATTAATCATTAGAGAAATGCAAGTCAAAACTACAATGAGATATCACCTCACACCAGTCAGAATGGCCATGATCAAAAAATCTACAAAGCATAAATGCTGGAGAGGGTGTGGAGAAAAGGGAACCCTCTTATATCAGTGGGAATGCAAATTGACACAGCCACTATGAAGAACTGTATGGAGGTTCATCAATAAACTAAAAATAGAACTACCATACAACCCAGCAATCCCGCTACTAGGCCTATACCCTGAGAAAACCATAATTCAAAGAGTCATGTACCACAATGTTCATTGCGCCCTATTTACAATAGCTAGGACATGGAAGCAACTTAAGTGACCATCGACAGATGAATGGATAAAGTAGATGTGGCACATATATACAATGGAATATTACTCATTCATAAAAAGAAACGAAATTGAGTTATTTGTAGTGAGGTGGATGGACCTAGAGTCTGTCCTACAGAGTGAAGTAAGTCAGAAAGAGAAATACAAATACCCTATACACATATATATGGAATCTAAAAAAAAAAAGGTTTTGATGAACCTAGGGGCAGGACAGGAATAAAGACACAGAGGTAGAGAATGGATGTGAGGACACAGGGATGGTGAAGGGTAAGCTGGGATGAATTGAGAGAGTAGCATTGACATATATACACTACCAAATGTAAAATAGCTATTGGGAAGAAGCTGCATAGCACAGGGAAATCAGCTCTGTGCTTTGTGACCACCTAGAGTGGTGGGATAGGGAGGGTGGGAGGGAGACGCAAGAGAAAGAGGATATAGTGTTATATGTATACATATAGCTGATTCACTTTGTTATACAGCCAAAACGAATAAAAAATTGTAAAGCAGTTATACTCCATTAAAGATGTTAAAAAAACAAAAAAGACAATGCACTCCAATGTTCATTGCAGCACTGTTTACAATAGCCAGGTCATGGACGCAACCTAAATGCCCATGGACAGAAGAATGTATAAAGAAGACTGTACATATATACAGTGGAATATCACTCAGCCATAAAAAGGAACAATTTTGGGTCATTCGTAGTGATGTGGATGGACCTAGAGACTGTCATACAGAGTGAAGTAACTCAGAAAGAGAAAAACAAATATTGTATATTAATGCATGTATGTGGAATCTAGAAAATAGTATAGATGAACCTTTTTGCTAGGCAAAAAAAGAGACACAGATGCAGAGAACAAAAGTATGGACACCAAGGGGGGAAATAGGGGGTGGGATGAATTGGGAGATTGGGATTGACATGTATACACTAATATGTATAAAATAGATAACTAATTAGAACCTGCTGTATAGGATGGGGAACTCTACTCAATGCTCTGTGGTGACCTAAATGGGAAGGAAATGCAAAAAAAAGGGATATATGTATACTTATAGTTGATTCACTTCAATGTACAGCAGAAGCTAACACAACTTTGTAAAACAACTATACTGAAATTAAAATAAAATAGAGTGCAAAGTAAGTCACAACAAAACAAGTTGTAGTCTACATAATAGTATAAAGTTGAATATATACAAGCAACAGAGGGATCATAAATTTCAACTTATACATTCAGTTTCTATCAAACTATTTCAATTTCAATGATATCTTTATGACAAGATATCATCTATCTTCCTGGAAACACAAAAGGCAGAAGAATAAGAATGATGTGCTAACCTTAACAGATAAAATGTAGAGCAGAATGTGACTTGAAAACTGAAAATAAAGGGAAGGGAAATATTGGCAGATCTATAAAATATTGACTAACTTGTATTTTATGATTAAAAGCCTCAGAAAGAGTAGCTATACTGATTGTTTGTGAAATCCAAGGCAACTAAAACAGCATACTATAGTGGATAGTAAGAGCATGAACTTTGGACCCAAATAGAACTGGCTTTGAATACTGGTCTCCTATTTCCTAGCTAGCATGGCTGACATTGGGACAGTCATTCAAATGCTCTTTGTCTCCATTCATTCATCTCTATAATGGGTATAATTATAGCTACCTCATAATCTTGTGAAAATAAAATGAGTATCTAATAGAAGCACGTAGCCATCAAAGCATATATGGAGTGAGATCTCAACAAATGTTAGTTATTGTTATTACTATGACCAAGCATTCAGCTAATACAAAAAACCTAGGTTAAAAATGTACATTTCTCATTCTGAGGGAAAAGATCAAAGCATCTGGCTTATTGTTAACTAAAATGGTAAAAAAAAATTTTTTTTGAATAAGAAAATGCTCATTGATCGGCTGTATGCTTTTTCTTTTTTCTAATTTTTATTATTTATTTATTTTATTAATTTTTATTGGAGTATAGTTGATTTACAATATTGCGTTAGTTTCAGGTGTACAGCAAAGTGAATCAGTTATACATATATTCACTCCCCCCCTTTTTTTTCTTTAGATTCTTTTCCCATACAGGCCATTACACAGTATTGAGTAGAGTTCCTTGTGCTATACAGCAGTTTCTTATTAGTTACCTATTTTATGTATAGTAGTATTTATATGTTAATCCCAAAAGACTAGCTTTGGGTCCTAAAGTCAGAAGTCCCCTGAGAAGGCTACATACAAGTAGTGTTAGGAGTCAGTATACAAGGAAACCATGAAAAAGCTCTATGGCTTTTTTTGCGTTCTCACTCCAGAGAGCAACTTAGTCCTTGAATGTTAATCCATTCTCAATTGTGCTCATTATTTTTCTCTTTTAAGTCTATTCTAATTTTTTTGAGCTACTATTTTTATAATTAATTTTGAGTTATTACTAGCCTAACAGTGACACAAAACACTCAAATAATATTCATCATAAATACCAATTTAAAGTTACCTTTTCAGGGCTTCCCTGGCAGCACAGTGGTTAAGTATCCGCCTGCCATTGCAGGGGACATGGGTTTGAGCCCCGGTCCAGGAAGATCCCACATGCCGCGGAGCAACTAAGCCTGTGCACTACAATTACTAAGCCTGTGCTCTAGAGCCCACGAGCCACAACTACTGAACCCACATGCCACAACTACTGAGACCCACGTGCCTAGAGCCTGTGCTCCACAACAAGAGAAGCCACCACAATGAGAGGCCCACACACCGCTACGAAGAGTAGCCCCTGCTCGCCACAACTAGAGAAAGCCCGCGTGCAGCAACGAACACCCAATGCAGCCCTAAATAAATAAATAAATAAAATAAAATAACCTTTTCAAGGCAATTGCCCAAGATGTTTTTAGTTGCGAAAAATTGGGGAGGCCTGCATCTTAAATATATAGGAATTAAAATTAAAAATGGAAAGAATGTCTGATAGAAAAAGAACTTTCAGTCAGTAAATCAACATAAACTGATGAAGACACTTTGTAATTATTTGGGTGATATAATGAAGGTAGATAGCCAAATTGGGAAGTTCAAGAAAATAAAAATCCATACTGGGATGAATAATATCAAAGATGAAATATCAGGTTAGAAGGATTAAATATATCTTTCCTAAGGCTCCTATTCATGATTCCTTTTTCACATGCTCTTTTCAGATACAGGAACAGCAATAAAGTCATTTGAAAAGCCCACATGGTGCTATCATCTGAGCTAGGATGAGCCCTTATCATTGGTATTGTTCAGTCTGCTTAGCTATTCTCCTTTCTCTAGAGTTCATTGTCTGCAGATTTCATGAGGCAGTCGTTTGATTTTAATGGATTGCTCACCACTGGACTAAAACATCCCACCCAGAAAATTTAGCTTTTGTGTGTGTAATTAGCTATGTTCCAGAATTGTTCTTGCTCTAGAAAATGAGTTATCATTTCTTTTATTTTCAAGGTTATATTTTCAAAGGGTATGATGCTGAGGTTCAGGAGTCCTGCTTCTCTTCCTGTATTCTCTCTGTGAGTGACACCATATGCTGTCCTGCTCTCTAGGGGAGAAACTCAGGCATCCTCCTAGATGTCTCCACCTCTTCTTCTGTTGATTCAACTTATCATCTAAGGCTGTTTATTTGACCTTCCAAAGTCTTTTACTACATCCACTTTATTTGCTATTTTAAAAATCTTTACTGCAAACAACCTGGTCCAAGGTTTCATCATCGTCTTTCATCTGAACAATTGCAACAGACTCCTGTCATAGTCTCCCTAAATATCTCCTGTGATCTATGTATAATCTATTTCCTCCATTCTCCATTCAGCAATAAATCACATTGATGGCTTCCCCTTGGCTTTAGACCAGGCGTGGATGGAGACAGTCATCTCTCAAAACTCTCTCACTTTGTTTTCAGCCACACCAGACTTCTTGAGTACTGCAGACATGCCTGGCTCTTTCCAGAAATAGAGGCTTACCAAATGCTGTTCACTTACCTAAAATGTCACATCTCTTTGCCTATAAATCCCTAGGTGATTACAGAAGTCTTGAAGAGGAGATGATATCTAAGCAGGAAAATTAAGGATGTGTGATGGACAGTCACCTGAATGTGGAAGTAGTGGAGCCACATCTCTTTGTCACAACTCTTTGCTTATAAATCCCTAGGTGATTACAGAAGTCTTGAAGAGGAGATGATATCTGAGCAGGAAAATTAAGGATGTGTGATGGACAATCACCTGAATGTGGGAGTAGTGGAGCCACCATAAAACCAGGTAGGGCTTGGTCATGGATGAATTTTTATGTTATGCTAAATATCTTGGATTTTTATCCTGAAGATTATGGAGGAACCATTCTAGCCACAGGTTATAGCATATACGAAAGTTCAGGAGACTAAATCAGCATGTGTTAAAAACATTTTTTTAAAAGGTAAATTCATATGTTGAAAGGATCATATGCCGTAATCAAGTGGAATTTATTCCAGGGATGATGTGAGAATGGTTCAACACCTGCAAATCAATCAATGTGATATACCACATTAACAAAATGAAGGACAAAAATTATATGGCCATCTCAATAGATGCAGAAAAAGCACTTGACAAAATTCAGCATCGATTCATGATAAAAACTTAACAAACTTGGTATAGTGGGAACATACCTCAACATAATAATGACCATATATGACAAGCCCATAGCAAACATTATACTCAACAGTGAAAATTTGAAAGCTTTTCCTCTAAGATCAAGAAGAAGACAAGGGGCTTCTCTTGTGGCGCAGTGGTTGAGAGTCCACCTGCCGATGCAGGGGACACAGGTTCGTGCCCCGGTCCTGGAAGATCTCACGTGCTGCGGAGCGGCTGGGCCCGTGAGCCATGGCCGCTGAGCCTGTGCGTCTGGAGCCTGTGCACCGCAATGGGAGAGGCCACAACAGTGAGAGGCCCGCGTACTGCAAAAAAAAGAAAAAAAAAAAAAAGAACAAGACAAGAATGCCCTCTCTCACTACTTTTATTTAACACAGTACTAGAAATTCTAGCTAGAGCAGTTAGGCCAAAAAAAGAAATAAAAGGCATCCAAATTAAAAAGGAAGAAGTAAAACTGTATCTACTTGCAGATGACATCATAAATACAAACTCAAAATTACCTTTTCAGGGCAATATATAGAATACCCTAAAGATTCCACTTAAAAACTGCTAGAACTAATAGAAGAATTCAGTAAAATTGCAAGATAAAAAATCAATATACAAAAATTAGTTGTGTTTCTATACACTAATAATGAACTATCAGAAAGAGAATTAAGAAAATAATCCCATTTAAATCAAAAAGAATAAAATATTTAGGAATAAATTTAACCAAGGAGATGAAAGTTCTGTGTACTGAAAACTGTAAGACATTGATGAAAGACATTGAAAAACATAAATAAATGGAAAGATATTTTGTGCTCATGGATTGGAAGTATAAAGTATTGATAAATTGTTAGAATCTCTGTACTACCCAAAGAAATACACAGAATTGATGCAATCCCTATCAAAATTCCAATGGCATTTTCTACAGAAATAGAACAAATAATCCTAAAATTTGTATGGATCCACAAAAGACCCTGAATAGCCAAAGCAATCTTGAGAAAGAAGAACACAGCTGGAGGCATCATACTCCCTGATTTAAAATTATATTACAAAGCTATAGTAATCAAAACAGTACAGCATTGGCATAAAAACAGACACATAGATCCATGGAACAAAATAGAGAGCCCAGAAATAAACCCATACACATATGGTCAATTAATTTATGACAAAAGAGCCAAGAATAGACAACGGGCTGGGCTTCCCTGGTGGCACAGTGGTTGAGAGTCTGCCTGCCGATGCAGGTGACATGGGTTCGTGCCTCTGTCCAGGAAGATCCCACATGCCACGGAGCGGCTGGGCCCGTGAGCCATGGCCGCTGAGCCTGTGCATCTGGAGCCTGTGCTCCGCAATGGGAGAGGCCACAACAGTGAGAGGCCTGCGTACCACAAAAAAAAAAAAAGAATATACAATGGGGAAAGGATAGTCTTCAATAAACGATGTTGGGAAAATTGGGCAGCTACATGCAAAATAGTGAAATTGAACCTCTATCTTACACCATACACAAAAATTAACTCCAAATGGATTAAAGACTTGAACATAAGACCTGAAACCATAAAACTCCTAGAAGAAAACATGAGCAGTAAACTCCTTGATATTAATCTTGAGAAGGATTTTTCTGGGTTTGGTGTCAAAAAGGAAAGGCAACAAAAGCAAAAATAAAAAAGTGGGACTGCAAACCGAAAAGCTCTGTGCAGCTAAGGAAATCATCTACAAAGTGAAATGGCAACTTATGAAATGGGAGAAAATATTTGCAAGTCATATACCTAATAAGGGGTTAATAGCTAAAATATTGGATGAGCCAAAATGTGCCTTCGTTTTTTTAAATAAAAATAAAAGACACATTTTTCATTTTCACCAAGAACTTTATTGAACAATATAATCACACTTTTGTCCCACTACCTTCTGCCATTTTTCAGGCAACTTCATAATTCCATCTTCCCAAAACCTTTTTCTTTTTGAGCAAAGAACTCTTCCAGGTGCCTTTTACAGTCTTCCAGGGAATTGAAATTTTTTCCATTAAGAGAATTTTGTAAAGACTGAAATAAATGGAAATTCAAAGGTGCAATGTCTGGTGAATATGGCGGATGAATCAGGACTTCCCAGCCAAGCTGTAACAGTTTTTGCCTGGTCATCAAAGAAACACACGGTCTTGCATTATCCTGATGGAAGATCATGCATTTTCTGTTGACTAATTCTGGACACTTTTCATAGAGTGCTGCTTTCAGCTGGTCTAATTGGGATCAGTACTTGTTGGAATTAATTTTTTTGTTTTCTGGAAGGAACTCATCATAGAGGACTCCCTTACAATCCCACCATATACACAGCATCACTTTCTTGGGATGAAGACTGGCCTTTGGTGTGGTTGGTGGTGGTTCATTTCACCTGCCCCACGACCTCTTCCATTCCACATTATTGTACAGTATCCACTTTTCATCGCTCATCACAATTTGTTTTAAAAATGGAACGTTTTCATTATGTTTCAGTAGAGAATCACAGGCGGAAATACAGTCAAGGTTTTTTTCACTTAACTTATGTGGAACCCAAGAATCAAAGTGATTCACATAACCAAGTTGGTGCAAATGATTTTCAACGCTTGATTTGGATATTTTGAGTATGTCGGCTATCTCCCGCATGGTATAACGTTGATTGTCCTCAATTATTGTTTTCGATTTGATTGCTATCAACTTCCACCGGCAAGAAATCTCCAGCAGGAAGCTTTGCAAACCACTTTTGACATGTTCGATTAGTCACAGCACTTTCTCCATACACTGCGCAAATCTTATTTTTTTTGTGTGTTTTGGTTGCATTTTCACCTTTCTTGAAATAATAAAGCATAATATGCCAAAAACTTTGCTTTTTTCTTCCATCTTCAATACTAAAATGGCTACACAAAAATTCCCCATTTTTTTTTTTTTTTTTGCGGTATACGGGCCTCTCACTGCCGCGGCCTCTCCCGTTGCAGAGCACAGGCTCCAGAAGCGCAGGCTCAGTGGCCATGGCTCACGGGCCCAGCCACTCCACGGCACGCGGGATCCTTCCGGACCGGGGCACGAACCCGTGTCCCCTGCATCGGCAGGTGGACTCTCATCCACTGCGCCACCAGGGAAGCCCCAAAATTCACCAATTTTGATGTCTTTTTTTGAATGCACGCTTATATGACAGCTGTCACAAACAGTCTAATGTAATTGTTTCGAATGAAGTTAAAGGCAACTAAGTGCTACTAGAGCCATCTTATGGAAAAAAACACATGAATCTTGGGCCACCCAATATATAAAAACTCACAATTCAGTAGAAAAAAACCAAACAATCTGATTAAAAACATGGGCAGAAGGGTGGAGAGAGTGCTTTTAGTGAGATGCCAAGTTGTGGGGAAGCCGGCACCCAAGCTGAAAGCCTGGCGGTACCTTACCTGAGAACTTTCTGAGCTGGCGCTTCCTACCGGAACCGGAACCGGAACCAGAGGTGGAAGTGGAGAGGGAGGGTGGACTCTGGACCCAGTGCCCTCCCCTGAGATGACCTCTCCCCAGCGTCAGCCACAGAGCCTCTGAGACGCAGCTTGCAAAGGGGCTTCTAGAGGGAGAGAGGAGGGGGGTTGTGGGGACGCAGGGCCAGGCCTGAGGCTCACCCAGCTTCCTGAGGAGCCCCAAGAAAAGGCTACCCTTCGCAGGCATTTCCCCGCTGCTCCCCATGCAGTTCTTTCACTTTGGAAGGAAGCAGTGTTTCCTGGGGGGGTCGGGGGGGGAACAGTAAGCCAGCCTCTTTAGTACAACCCGCCATCCAACCTCCCCTCCACCCCGGCAGCCTTCAGAGAGATCCAGGCCAGCCAGTGCTTGGAAGCGCACATTTGCTCATGAAGGAGGGGTACACAACCACATATGAAGTCAAGGCAGAACTCAGTTTCCACGACATGGGGAACTCGGGGTCAGAAGAAAATATTTTAGACCTGAGGTGTAGACAGAGCGTCAGGGATAGATACACAAAGACCAGGAGACCTCGGGCAGTGACACCTGTGTGGAGGCAGCCCCTTAGCAAAGGGCAAATCTTCAAGTTGTGGGTATGCTTCCTGGTTATCAGCGTATTTGTGGACAGCAGTGTGTGCGTGTGTGTGCGTGTGTGTGTGTGTGTGTGTGTGTATGTAGATGATGCTTGCGACTAAAGGAGAAAGCTAGAATTCACTATACTGTGCGCTAACACGAAGTGATGCTTCTATTTAACAGATGTGTCCTGGTGAGTATCATTTTTGTCATTCTGTTGTAAATTATTTAAAGTGCGGTAACAATATTTTTGGAAAATATAGTTCGATTTTGTAGGGCATTCCTAACTTTGGTTTTCTGTGGTCTCTGTACACACCTTAGCTTAGCAAACACTTGGTTCTTAACATTGCAGCCAGGTTTATAGTAAGCCTGAAACTGATACTTTTGGAGTGATTGCTGGTGAAAATGTTCGGCTGTGCTTGCAGTTCAAGCCTGAGGAAGGCCGCTGTTGATGACTTCCCTGAGAATCACTAAAATGCCCCCAAGGTCTCTGTTGCTAAGCTTCTGGATGGTGGTTCTTATATAAAGGACCCCTGGTCCCAAGAAGCCAGTGTTCAGTGTTCTGAACACTCCAGTCACAGCCTTCGACGTGTTTAAAACAGCAAAAAGTATTTATTATCTCACTCTTTCTTTGGGTCTGGAATTCAGGAGTAACTTAGCTTGGCTGTTTTGGCTTGGTCTCTTGTGAGGCTGTAGTTAAATGTTGGCTGGGGCTGTATGATACAGTTCCAAGGCAGCTTACTCATGAGGCCGGCAAGTTGATTGTTGGTGGGAGGCCTCAGTTTCTCCCCGTGTGGGCTTTTCCACAAAGCTGCTTGAGTGTCCCTATTATGTGGTTGCTGACTTCCCCCAGAGGGAGTAATCCAAGACAGAAAGAGACCCAGGTAGAAGCCACCCTTTTTCATGACTTAACCACAGAATTAACATGGCATTATTTCCACAACATTCTTTTTTTTTTTTTTTTGGCTGCACTGCGCTGCATGTGGGATCTTTGTTCCCAGACCAGCGATCGAACCTGTGCCCCCTGCAGTGGAAGTGTGGAGTCTCAACCACTGGACCACCAGGGAAGTCCCTACAACGTTCTATTTATTCAAAGCAAGTCACTACATACAAGTGGTGGAGAATTAGTCTCTAAATTTTCAAGGGAGGAGTTTCCATGAAATTACTAACATGTTTTAAATCCACCACACATATGATTAACCTTCACTCATCCTTACCGGTTATTTTATTAACATAGTTATATCAAAATTGTGCTCATGTACCTTTTAAAATTAATTCCTATTTGAACAAAGAGTACAGGTTGCTTTTTTTTTTTTTTTTTTTTTTTTTTTGCGGTACGCAGGCCTCTCACTGCTGTGGCCTCTCCCGCTGCGGAGCACAGGCTCCGGACACGCAGGCTCAGCGGCCATGGCTCACAGGCCCAGCCGCTCCGCGACATGTGGGATCCTCCCGGACCAGGGCACGAACCCATGTCCCCTGCATCGGCAGGTGGACTCTCAAACACTGCACCACCAGGGAAGCCCCAGGTTGCTATTTTAAATTACGACCCATTGCATAACCATTATGGGTTGACACAGTTATAGGTTCGATTTGTATTCTTGAACCCATAGAAAGCAATGTCCACATTGTGCTTATACATATCAGTGCATGGGGGCAGGCGGCCCTCTTTACAGAAGTGACAAGTTTATTTACATTACATTTAAATTTATTTTTTATTTTTTTTGCACTGGCAGTTTTCAGCTACACTCACCCTCCTTTGTACACTAAAATCCCAGAAAATCTATTCAGACCCAGTGATTTATCTTTTTAATTTCATATTGAAACTACTGCTGCCATATAACTTGTAAAACTTGTAATATAGGTTTCTGTAACATAATAAATGAACATGCTTGGATTTAGGTATTTATTTCTGGATTTTGCCTGAGTAGCTTCCACTTTGCTTAAATGTTGATGTTTGCATGTTAACGAGCTCCTGCTGACACTTGTGTACAGAAGTTGTGCAGTTTCACTTTTGATGTCTTCTTGTTAACTCACAGGCAAAGTCCCTTTTTGGAGAGAAGTTGCATTTGTTTAACATGCAGAGCTGCTGCAAGCAGTGGGCAGAAACATTACCCTCTACTTGTTCTTGGGGGAATGTAGCTAGCCAGTATTACCCATGGTTTCACCTCCTGTGTTGAGCCCTGCTGACAGGTCCCTATGAGTTATTGACAGCAGTTTCCTGCTAAGAAACAGCACCCTATACCATATGTTTATTGCTGACTGAGAACATTCCTCAAGCAGTAAGTTCTAACCCTCTGGGGCACTTCTGCAAGTAGATGGCAAAATTCTCAATCTAGTCCCTAAAACAAGAATCTACCTTAATTCATCTTATTAAAATATGCAGAGCCAATAATTAATTTCAGAGAAAGAGGATGTAGAAAAAGTAGTTGTTTAGAAATTGAAGACAGAATAGCTAGTCAACTCCTAAAGTTGGGAATCCAGGCCTGGGAGGGAAGGGGACAGGTAGACTCTGAAATTGTTTAGATTCCCAGGCCTTGGCTGCCTTGGCCTCTGATCTGCCCCTTTTTTTTTTGCACTTTTCCAGAAGATGCTAACCTATCCTGTCTTAAATTAACCGGGAAATGAGGAGCAGTTCTATATTTCCACTGTTAATATCAGAGCAAGAAGCTTTGTTTAATAGGTTTATTTAATGTTGCTATATGGATGAGATATAATGCTGATTGATTGATTTCTGCAATGGAAATAACATTGGAATGTCCTTGAACTGCCATGGCTGGAAAATGGGCAATTGCACGATGGAAATCAAGTTGAATTTGCCTTTGCATTCACAAGCAAGCATGCTTGTTGAGATATAATGTTAAATGCATCTTACAGGTTTTTTTTTTTTTGTGGTACGCGGGCCTCTCATTGCTGCAGCCTCTCCCGTTGCGGAGCACAGGCTCCGGACGCACAGGCTCAGCGGCTGTGGCTCACGGGCCTAGCCGCTCTGCGGCATGTAGGATTCTCCCGGACCGCGGCACGAACCCGTGTCCCCTGCATCGGCAGGCGGACTCTCAACCACTGCGCCACCAGGGAAGCCCCATCTTACAGTTTTATAAATAGGTATTGATGTAGGGATTTGAGTTTTTAAAATATATTTTTTACTGTGTTATATATATTAAAACTTACCCTCCACCATATTTATGAACTCATTTAGTCATGAATATAAGCAGATATGGTCCTGCTGATTGATTTTGTATCTTTCTGATGGCATTGTTGATGGTAGGTATTTAGAGAGAAGATAATTCCAAAGAATATGGAGAATGGAAACATTATTTATTTAATAAATTTATTTATTTATTTTTGGCTGCATTGCTGCGCGTGAGCTTTCTCTAGTTGTCTAGAGAGGGGACTACTCTTTTATGTGGTGTGTGGACTTCTCATTGCAGTGGCTTCTCTTGCTGCGGAGCACAGGCTCTAGGTGCACAGCCTTCAGTAGTTGTGGCACGTGGCCTCAATAGTTGTGGCTCAAGGGCTCTAAAGCTCAGGCTCAGTAGTTGTGGCTCACGGGTTTATTTGCTCTGCAGCATGTGGGATCTTCCCAGACTTGGGCTCGAACCCATGTCGCCTGCATTGGTAGGC
Source organism: Lipotes vexillifer (assembly GCF_000442215.2). NCBI lineage: Eukaryota > Metazoa > Chordata > Mammalia > Artiodactyla > Lipotidae > Lipotes > Lipotes vexillifer. The sequence goes on along the minus strand of NW_006798629.1, from coordinate 2,072,414 downwards.
AGATACTTAACCACTACGCCACCAGGGAAGTTCCAAAAATGTGTATTTATTAACCATGTTTTTTTCTGGGAACCTCGTGTATTAATGTGTCTGATGCTATCTTTTCTTTTTTGAGAGGTCCTGAGAACTCCCATCTTCACAATAAAATATGTTTCCCTTAATGCTCTCTGAAATCCCCCCAAATAACTTCTTCTTTAAGGGTCTTTTATTTTGTCACTGATTAAGTTGTTTAGATATCCAGGTAATGCCCAAGTATTTTCAGTTCATCTGAGTCATCCAGGATTACCCAGGGATTTAAGGAAACAGGATTTGAAACATCAACTTTCAGTGCAAAAGAAGAGGTTATAAAGCAACATCATACAAAATATCTTTAAATGTAGAGTGCTGGAGGACCTAATTCTCCCGGGCCGCGGCACGAACCCGTGTCCCCTGCATCGGCAGGCGGACTCTCAACCACTGCGCCACCAGGGAAGCCCCATCTTACAGTTTTATAAATAGGTATTGATGTAGGGATTTGAGTTTTTAAAATATATTTTTTACTGTGTTATATATATTAAAACTTACCCTCCACCATATTTATGAACTCATTTAGTCATGAATATAAGCAGATATGGTCCTGCTGATTGATTTTGTATCTTTCTGATGGCATTGTTGATGGTAGGTATTTAGAGAGAAGATAATTCCAAAGAATATGGAGAATGGAAACATTATTTATTTAATAAATTTATTTATTTATTTTTGGCTGCATTGCTGCGCGTGAGCTTTCTCTAGTTGTCTAGAGAGGGGACTACTCTTTTATGTGGTGTGTGGACTTCTCATTGCAGTGGCTTCTCTTGCTGCGGAGCACAGGCTCTAGGTGCACAGCCTTCAGTAGTTGTGGCACGTGGCCTCAATAGTTGTGGCTCAAGGGCTCTAAAGCTCAGGCTCAGTAGTTGTGGCTCACGGGTTTATTTGCTCTGCAGCATGTGGGATCTTCCCAGACTTGGGCTCGAACCCATGTCGCCTGCATTGGTAGGCAGATACTTAACCACTACGCCACCAGGGAAGTTCCAAAAATGTGTATTTATTAACCATGTTTTTTTCTGGGAACCTCGTGTATTAATGTGTCTGATGCTATCTTTTCTTTTTTGAGAGGTCCTGAGAACTCCCATCTTCACAATAAAATATGTTTCCCTTAATGCTCTCTGAAATCCCCCCAAATAACTTCTTCTTTAAGGGTCTTTTATTTTGTCACTGATTAAGTTGTTTAGATATCCAGGTAATGCCCAAGTATTTTCAGTTCATCTGAGTCATCCAGGATTACCCAGGGATTTAAGGAAACAGGATTTGAAACATCAACTTTCAGTGCAAAAGAAGAGGTTATAAAGCAACATCATACAAAATATCTTTAAATGTAGAGTGCTGGAGGACCTAAGACTGTCCATATATCAGACTTCCAGAACTACTCTTTCATTTAGAGAATGAAATATTGGTGGATACTATGTTGAGTAGAGTGGGAATTGTTTTGGGTGCAGGTAGCTCTGCCTAGAATCTTCACATTTCAGTCTTTACATGGAAGCTCATGAATGGTGCTATTCTGGGTAGTCAAACCATATTGATCAGGCTACTGTAGGCATAGAAAGAAGATACACCAGTTTTTTTTTAATCCATTCACCAATTGATAGATTTTTTTTTTTCCAGTTTTAGACTCTTATCAATAATGCTATTATGGACATTTGCATACAAATTTTTCTTGCCTTTTGTTTTCATTGTGAACTTTTTATCATGGCAAATTTCAACCACATAAAAAGTAGACAAAACAGCATAATGAATCCTTGTGTGTCAACCATTCAGGTTTCACAATTATTTACTTATGGCCAATCTTGGTTCTCCTCTACCCCAATCACTTGCCCCATGACTGTATTATATTGAAGCAAATCTCTGATGTCATGTCCCTCCATCCATCAATATTTCAATAAATATCTCTAAAAGATAAGTCCTTCTTTTAAAAAACGTAACCAAAATGCCATTAGCATACTATAGAAATAGCATTGATTCCTTAAGTTCCTATATCTAAATTCAAATGAGATATCCTCAGTTTTCACCTTTACAATTTTTGTGTAAATATCATACATTTTAAAGTTTGTTTGAATTAGTATCCAAATAAGGCCCACATACTGTACTTGTTTAGAGTAAATATTCTGTCTTTTTTAAACTATAGGTTCCCGATCCATCTGTGTCTCGGTCTCTCAGAATTCATTCATTGAAGGAACTGTGTCATTTCTCCTGTGGACTTTCGTATAGGCCGACTTTTGCTGACTGCATCCACATGGTGCAGTTTAACATGTTTCTATGTTCCCTGTTTTACCTATAAACTGGTAGTTGGATGCAGAGTCTTGGTCAGAATCAAATTTCATTTCTTTATGTTTTTTACAGAAATGTTTCATAGGGGGTGTTGTTTTTCCTTCTGAAGGTGCACAATGCATGGTTTTCTCTCATTTTTTGGACATCAGCTACCTTTGAACCTCATTATGCTCAATTCATTAGGAGTTGCAACATGACGATATTCCAATGCTCCATAGCATCTTCTACTTCAGTTGAGAGAGACTCCCCCCATGTAGTACTTGGTTACCCAGTGGTACAGTTCATAAAAGAAAGCAGGGATGGATGCTTCATTCTTTCCCTTTACTTTCCAGTTTTCAGGATAGTGAACTGGTTCCCTAGCATCTTCCAAAGGTGATCATCCCTTTTATTCATATTTTTTAAAACATAGCATTACAGATTAAAATTTAGTCACATTTGATACAGTTCCTTTTTTTTTTTTTTCTAACCCTGTGGCTTGTGGGATCTTAGTTCCCTGACCAGGGACTGAACCCATGCCCTCGGCAGTGAAAGCATGGAGTCCTAACCACCTGGACCGGCCAGGGAATTCCCACAGTTCCATTTTAATACTAGATACATATATAATAATTTATATTATGACCCCATATCTAGTTCAATGTTCTCTGAGTAGCTGAGCTTGCCTATCACAACTCAGATGGGCACCCATACACCCCCTGGCCCCTTTCCCCTCTCCCATCATGCTCTCATGAGCCTCTTTTTACAGGACAGAGAAATAATTATGCAACACACTGAGGATGGGGTAGAGGAGGCTGTTAAGAAGAATATCCTGATTTATTGGCAAATCAAAGCTTCTTTCAAAGGAGCACAAGACAACATTTTAGGGGGATGGGACTGTTCTAGACCTTGATTGTGCTGGTGGATGCATTTGTCAACACTCATAGAACTGTACATTTAAAAAGATGAATTTTCCGAAAATTTCAGTTAGGAAAGGCCCAGTGGTTCCCAGACTTTGTTGCACATTAGAATCACCTGGGAACTTTTAAAACTGTGACACCCAGAATGTCTGGGGGTGGGAGCCAGGCACCAGTATTTTAAAAAATTTCCCAAGTGAATCCAGTGTTCATGCAAGTTTGAGAAGCAGTGACATAGGGTCTTCATTGGGTCTCAGCCTTGGCTGCAAGTGGAATCACTTGGGGGGGTCTTTAAAAGAGACTGCTGTCTGGGCTGCCCGTCCTCTAATTAGGAGTTAAGTGGTCTGGGTTATGGCCTGAGCATTAGGATTATTTTTTTATTTTTTTAATTTTTATTTGTTTGCGTTACACGGGCCTCTCACTGTTGTGGCCTCTCCTGTTGTGGAGCACAGGCTCCGGACGTGCAGGCTCAGCGGCCATGGCTCATGGGCCTAGCCGCTCTGCGGCATGTGGGATCTTCCCGGACCGGGGCACAAACCCGTGTCCCCTGCATTGGCAGGCGGACTCTCAACGACTGCCCCACCAGGGAAGCCCTAGCATTAGGACTATTAAAAGTTCCCCAGGTGATTCTATCATGACATCAAAGCTGAGAAACCCTGCTCTGTATTGTACACCGTCAAAAGCTGTGTAGGGCTTGCTACTCCCCTGCCATTTCTCTAGGACTGTTGTTCTTAAAGTGTGGTCCCCAGACCAACAGCATCAGTATTACCTGGAGATGTGTTCTCAAAACCTACCCCAGGGCTTCCCTGGTGGCGCAGTGGTTGAGAGTCAGCCTGCCGATGCAGGGGACACGGGTTCGTGCCCTGGTCCAGGAGGATCCCACATGCCGCGGAGCGGCTGGGCCCGTGGGCCATGGCCGCTGAACCTGCGTGTCTGGAGCCTGTGCTCCACAGTGGGAGAGGCCACAGCAGTGAGGGGCCCGCGTATTGCAAAAAGTACCCCCAAAACAAAAGAAAACAAAACAAATATACATATATATATATATACATATATAAAATAGGATGGAACAGTAAAACATTTCTTAGATGCAGCCCTAGCCTCCTTGCTAAGTATGCATGCCACTTATACATTTAGAGTTGATGTGTGAATTGACATAATACAGTTTCTTTTTTTCTTTCTTCTTTTTGCATTTCATCTCAATCCTATCCAGTTGTTTGTGGATAAGTAACAGTAACTTGGGAATAAAGGATTTGAATAAGAGACTTCAGTGAATGAGGTGGTGAATAAAAGGAGATTAAGATTTTGAACTGTTACAATGAAACATTAAAAAAAATAAAGATCCTGACAGGTTAGAATATGAAATTTAAATTCCCATGTTGCAAATAGTTGAATCTGAATATTACCTTTATGTAAATAACAGAAACTAATTAGCAATTAGATTACTTTGTTAAAATAATTCTTGGTTTTGGATGGAAGCTGAGATTAAGAAATGGAGATGAATATTTGAAAAACTCTTCGATTAGTGGTAGAATTGAATTTAGGGATGATGCCTATGAGTCGGAATGAAAGCCTTTGGTGGTGAAAGTTTTTATTCTATTTCTTTTTTTTGTACCGAAAGGATGCTTTCACAAAGAAGCTGTGGGCTGTAATTTTCTTAGAAATAATCAGTACTTTGTAGCAACTTCAGAATACCTTATCTGGGAGTGAGGCTTTAAGGATTTGCTGTGCCAGCTGCAACTTTTGGAGCGTCTGTAGGAATGGTCCCTCTGGTGGCCCAGGGCTCTGGCACAGTGATGGGAATGCCATCGTGTAAATAGCAGGTACAGGATTAGCTAACCCTCCTGGGATGTGCAGAACTAAGCAGCCTAGTTCTGTAAATGTGGAAAACAGTTTAAAAGGAACCAAAGGGATGTAAATTCTTTTACTGGAGCTATAAGAAGGTCTACTTACCGTCTTTGCATTTGGGGATGCAGGTTTTTGCTTAAATTTAACTTTAGGCTTACTTTTCCTTCAGCATATGCTGACTGTGACCAAAGGATTTAGATTTTTCACCCTTCCTTTGTTGAGTTACAGAAATTTATAGTTATTGTAAGGAAGAAAGAAGTGTGTTTGTGGGGAAGTGTGTGGTCGTGTATATGTGGAATCTGCAGAGTAGAGGGTTTGAAAGGAAAGTGTGGACAAAAAGAGAATAATAGAGGAATTTGAGAATTATGACTAATTGCGTAGAATTTAATATAAATTAAATTTAGCTGAGGAGATACATTTTTATGGAAAATTGTGTTAATTTATTTCACACAGTTCCACCCCAGTCCTTAGGTTCTTTAATTTCAACTTTTAATATTTGCCTTTCATAAGGATAAACTCTGTGCCTTGCTTAATTTTTGTACCCATACGTTAGTCAGACAATATTATGGCATACGAAATGACTCAGCAGCCAGATGCATAGAGCTAGGCCTGCAGGAGGGAGGCAGTGTTTGTTGGTGACCTGTTTTATATCCATACTTCAAGAGTCTACAGTGCATTCTACTGAGCTCCCTAAAGCCAAGAACTGCATTTCTGCCCTCTTTGCTGGTGAGATAACAAATTACATTTACAAGGTTAGGGCTAGTGCTTTTGAAACACTTCTAAAATTTTTTTTTTTTTTTTTGCGGTACGCTGGCCCGGGCCTCTCACTGTTGTGGCCTTTCCCGTTGCGGAGCACAGGCTCCGGACGCACAGGCTTAGCGGCCATGGCTCACAGGCCCAGCCGCTCTGCGGCATGTGGGATCTTCCCGGACCGGGGCACGAACCCGTGTCCCCTGCATCGGCAGGCGGACTCTCAACCACTGCGCCACCAGGGAAGCCCCACTTCTCACATTTTTAAGTCCTGATTTTTCATGATCAGTGTGCCCACCTTTTATTATACCAATACTTTTATGTCAGAAACACATAAGCCAAAAAGTGAAAAACAAAACAACAACAACAACAGCAAAACTACATGCAAAATAAACCCTTGAAGTGTGTTGGAAAACAAAAGAGACACGTCTTTGCATCATCTTTGAGCCTCTGAAAACACTTGATTTTCTGTTTTTGGCTATTCAAGTGGCTTGTTACATATGTATTAGTTATCTATTGCTGCATAAGAAATTATCCTGAAAGTTAGCAACTTAAAATGGTAGACATTTCTTATCCTACATGGGGAGTGGCTTAGCTGGGTGGTTCTGACTCAGGGTCTCTCATGAGGTTGCAGTCATATGGAGAACATTATGGAGGTTCTTTGAAAAACTAAAAATAGAGCTACCATATGATCCTGAAATCCCACTCCTGGGCATATATCTGGAGAAAACCATAATTTGAAAAGATACATGCACTCCCTATTCATAACAGCACTGTTTACAATAGTCAAGACCTGGAAGCAACCTAAATGTCCATTGACAGATGAATGAATAAAGAGGATGTGTTATATTTATACAATGGAATATTACTCAGCCACAAAAAAGAATGAAATAATGTAATTTGCAGCAACATGGATGGACCTGGAGATTATTATGTTAAATAAAGTAAGCCAGACAGAGAAAGACAAATATTATATGATATCCCTTATATGTGGAATCTGGAAAAAAAAGGTACAAATGAACTTATTTACAAAACAGTAATAGACTCACAGACATGGAAAACAAACTTATGGTTACCAAAGAGGAAAGGGTTGGGAGGGATAAATTAGGAGTTTGGGATTAACAGACACGTACTACTATATATAAAATAAATAAACAACAAGGACCTACTGTATAGCACAGGGAATTCTACTCAGTATTTTGTAATAACCCGTAAGGGAAAAGAATCTGAAAAATCTGCCCCAGCTTTTTGTATTTCTCTCTTCTTTGTCTCTTGCCATAGTCTAGCAATGTGATTTATGGTGGGGACTTAGGACCATGGTATCAGCTTGACCTTCAGAGGGGCCTGAGACTAAAGGTCAGCCACGTAAGCAGTCAACCATGTCTAGATGACAGCATCCTGATAAAAACCTCTGGGCAGCAATGCTCAGGTGAGTTTCTCTCATTGCTAGTATTCCATGTGTGTTGTCACACATGATTGCCAAGAGAATTTAGTGCTGTGCATGGCACTAAGGCAAAAGGGTAACTGGAAAGTCCATGAGTGGGACTCTCCTGGCTTCTTCCCCAGGCCTGTTGTCCCTCGGCTGATTGTAATATGTATCCATTCACTGTAATCAACTGTAACCTCAGTATTGTTATACTTTCAGTGAGCTTGCTGGGTCCTTCTAGTGAATTATTGAAGCTGATGGTGGTTTTGGGGAGCCCTGAACTTGCAGTTGGTGTCATAAGTGAGCGCAATCTTGGGGACTTCTCTAAATCCAGCAGCTGGTGACCCAATTGCACTTGGAACAAAACTTGAGCATCTTATAATGGCCTTGGGGATCCTCCCAGTCCAACTTTATTTGGTACCACCCCCTGCTTCACTTGTGACGTACAACCACATTGTTCCTTTATTTGTTTTTCAAATATGATCACAACATCTTTGCATGCACTGTTTCTTCTGTTGTATCACTCTGGCTCCAAATACTCCCAGAGTTGATTATTTTATTAGGATCTCCATTAAATATGTTATCTCTTCCAAGAGGCCTTCCCCGATCACCCACACTAAAGTAGTTCCATTTACCCACTGCCCCAGGCAATCATCACTTTTTGATATGATCTTATTCATTTATTTGACTGCTTGTTTATGATCTGTCTTGCCCCATAGGAGGCCTAAACCTTGTCTATTTTGTCATTGCTGTATCCAAGTGTCTAGGACAGCAACTGGTGTATATTGGGCATTCATTTAATACTTAATAATTAAAGTCATGAAATTTATTTTCTTTTTAAAAATAGAATAAGTAAGCTGGCCGATCAGGAAACTATTATAAGCCATCGTATTTTTTTTTTTTTGCGGTATGCGGGCCTCTCACCACTGTGGCCTCTCCCACTGCGGAGCACAGGCTCTGGACATGCAGGCTCAGTGGCCATGGCTCACGGGCCCAGCTGTTCCGCGGCGTGTGGGATCCTCCTGGACTGGGGCACGAACCCGTGTCCCCTGCACCGGCAGGCGGACTCTAAACCACTGCACCACCAGGGAGGCCCCATAGTATATTTTATATTGAAAGATATTTAACAAATCATCTCTCATTATCCTTGTATCCAAGCATAGCCAGTAGACAGTTGATGAATGAATCTATTTTCACTTGGTAGTGTACATTAAGATTTTCTTTAGCATATTAATCAATGAAATGACAGAAGATATGATTTTCAGATAAGACAAAACTTGGGATTCAATTAAAATTTGAAAATATCAGAACAGGTAGGAAAATTGAGCTGAGACTCTTAAACATGAGATTGAATTAGGATAAATTTAAATTATTGCACTCAGTTAAAAAAATAAGGTTGAGGAAAGATCTTATAAACACCTATTCTGTAAGAAACAGCTAAGGAAACTGGAGATGTTAAATTCCAAGAAGAGAAGATTTAGGGAGATGTAATAATTTATCTTTCAGTATTTAAAGGCTATCTTGTGCAGCAGAGATTTGATTTATTTTGTATAATCCTATAGCTACAAATGAAACTAGGACTTTTGAGTAAAGGTAGATTTGGGTGAGGAAGAATACTCTAGCAGAGTTCACAGTGAAAATGGGCAGCTTGAGAAGTACTGACCTACCTTGTTGCTATGTAAAGCATTTAAACCTGATCTAGTACAAACTACTATGTATAAAATAGATAAGCAACAAGGATATACTGTATAGCACAGGAAATGATAGTCATTATCTTGTAATAACTTGTAATGGAGTATAATCTGTGAAGTTACTGAATCACTATGCTGGACACCTGAAATCAGTCTAATATTATAAATCAACTATGCTTAAATTAAAAAAAATAAGCCTGATCTAGGTGACCATCTGCTAGGTAGATTGATGGAAAGGTGAACTGAGTGCTTTTTAAAGACCTTTACAGGTCTCAGAGCTCTCATAGTTTAGAAAATCTAGGGACCAGTTTCTAGTTGCTTAGAAAATCCAAGGACCATGTCCTTAGGACAAGATCATACGGCAAGGTCAATGATGGCAGATTCGGCAAAGGATAGACATTCTAGCCACACATTCTTTGACATGTCTGTCATCAAAACAGAGGTAGCCTTAGTGACTCACTTCTAATGGGTGGAATGCAGTGGTACTCTGTGTGATTTGTGAGGCCAGGTTAGAAAAGACGTTACAGTCTCCACCTAACGTTCTCTTGGGATGCTTGCCCTGTGGACCCAGTCTGTACTGAAGTCCAGAATTATACTTACTGAGTGACTTGCCTAAGGTGTCGAACTTTCTCAGGTTTAGCAGTCAGATGACGAGGCCACGTTTAGGTATTCCAGCCACATCTCAGCTGAAAGCCCGCACCAAGTGCCGGACCTGTGAGTAAGCAAGGCTTCGTGTGGTAGTATCACCTAGCCTTTGAGCACTCCCCACCCCGCCACGGTGCTACATGGAGCTGAGCTGAGATGTCCCCATTGAGCCCTGCCAAAATTGCAGAATTGTTGAATTAGTTTAACCATTTTGCTTTCAGTGAGGTCTGGTGAGGCCAGATGCAGATCGGGAGGGAAACTGGAAAGAATTTTGCGGTTTTGTGAAACTCACAGTTCGCTGGGGGAGAACATGGCACACCATGCACAGTCACTCAGGGGAAGCCCCAGGGTCCAGCACAAAACGCAAGGGGGTGGGAGGGTGAGTGTGGGAAAGTGCCTTTATTGTGGTTTCAGTGGGAAGGAAAGGGCAAGGCAGGACAAGCAGGCTTAGGATTGGCTGATTTGAACATCAGCAGATTCTGGTGCGTAAGGGCTGTCCCTGCTTGTCTGGTGCCTGGCCCTGCGACCGTTAAGGTGGGTTTATGGTGGCCTGGAGTGTGAGAGCCAGATAAGGGAGGTGCTTGGAGGCGTGGGCTCCATCAGCTGTTCAAGAAGGGGAACTGACCAGCCTCTAGCCAGGACCTCAAAACTGGATCGAGGCAGCATGATAAAACTATGTTACTCTGAGCAAAATAAATTTGACATTGTTTTAAGCCACTTAGTTTTGGGTAGTTTATTATATTGTAAAAGATATTTGGACTTCTTTGACTATTGGTAACTGCAGAAGCCTACAAGATGGAGAGTCTGTGGAGTTCTTTGGATCCAGGGAGAGTGTAACATCTTCTCTTGGCTTCTAGAGACCCAGAAGAGTCTCTCTGATCTAGAGTTCTGATTTTCTGATTTACTGGGTCAGAACATGTGTCATCAAATCTGGCCCCAAACTATTTGTGTGGCTGTCTTTTATTTTTTGAATTTAAAAAATATTTTTATTAATATAAATGTATTTGATAATTTCAAATTTAGAACACTTAGAATCAGCATGAACAAGGTCAACTACTCTTAAATGATAAAGATTTGAAATGGGGGAATAGACACTGTAACTGGTTCACCTGAGGGTATGCTTTTCCTACAGGTCTTCCCAAAGCAGCAGGGAGAGAGAGAATTTCTGGGTGTCAGGAGGAAAGACGGTTATCTTGGTTTACTCTGGGGATGAAGGTATCTGTCTCAGTTTGGGTTCCCCTCAATGTCAAGCTTGAGAAGAGAATTTGGGTGCTTTATTTGGTAATGATCCCAGCAACTAAGCATGAAGGAGTAGGGGAGTTAGGAAGAAAACTCAATATTGGGGGGTGTTATCAAGGGTGTTGTAGGAGACAAGGACTTAATTTTTCTGGGATCTTCTCAGAAACATACCTCTCAGAAGTATCCTCTCCTAGGATAGGAGTCAGAGAGATTATCCAACCCATTTCATTTCCCCTTGGGTTCAGGACTGCCCATGAGAGCAGCCTCTGCACTGTGCTTGCACATGGGCTGAGCGGGCTTCCAGGGCATCAGAAAAGGCCTTTGGCAGATATAGGACACTGTCATCCTAACGATGGTCCCACCTCACGTGAATTTCATCTGAGACTGGAATTCAGCAGGCCCAGGATGGTGTGCTAATGGACACCAGAGGTATTACCATGAAATCAGAATAGGAAAGGAGATTGCAGTTGGGGTCAAAGGCCACAATTCTAGCTCGTAGTTATAGTACTCACTGTGTAACCTTGGCAAGGGCATTAACCTCTCAGGTTTTGTTTTCTCACATGTAAAATGAGGATAGTATTATCTGGCGACATTTGTGTGGAAGATACGGAGTTAAGGGTTGTGTGTCACTAGGAGAAGTGAACTGGTTGTCTGCCTGGGGGCCTCTAGAGGAATTCTCCATAATCCACAGGGTCTAGGGCTTCCCCTGTCCCGACAGTGGTCTCTTTTTCCAAGGCACACACTTTTAACCATATTCATGAAGACTGATGAATAACCATCATGGACATTTATTAATTCAGAATGAGAAAGATTGGGGTTCCTGGGAATGGACAGTGGTATTCTTTGGCTAGGACATAACTGTCTGTGTAGGCAAGCTATTTTGGAAGTTCAGTCAAAGTCAGAATGTCTTCAGGTGGGGGTAGGATTCAAGTAAAGGTAGCTGGTTACATGGTTTGCATTTTGGAGCCCCGGGGTAAGGGTCGCCTGATGTATCCTTTTCTGCAACAGGAATATCACCTTCTCTGACTTGTACAGTGACCTTCTTTATGAATGATACAGTCATTGGAAAATATCTTTTTTTCAAACTCGCCTTATGCATGTCTGGTATTCAATCGACCTTCATAAATCAACTTTGCATACATATCTCTATCACTATGCATTGTATTGATTTTGCAGTGCAACTCTCGGAGGGCAACTTTTTTTTTTTTTTTTTTAACCACACTCTTCAGTGAGCAATTCATCCTTTGCACTGCCTGATGGGGTTACTGCAGAGTTTAAATGACATTGTTAAACTGATAAACATTGTGTGTGTTACCCTTCACATTATTAAATCATGGGATTCAGTAGGCAGTAATGGGCTCTCACAAGTAAAGAGTTTGATAATCAATTAAATAGAAGAGTACTTTTTAAAATTCCTATTTTGTTGAGGAGTTAAAGGACTTTTGAAATCATGAAAGAAAGGCTTATGTGATTTTAATTTTTCATTAGCCAAATTCTGTGCTTGAAGCCAGATTACTGTTGATCAAATTATAAATTGATCTTAAAAACATTGTGAAGGGTTTTATTAGGAATTGTCAGGTCTAGTAAAGGGGGAACAAAACATTTATAAATTTGGCCTTGTTGACCATAAAATATATATTTTTAAAAGCTCCATTTAAAAGAAATAGCACTAATCTGGAAATCAGGAGACTTGTGTGACTTTGGCCAATTCCCTCTCTGGGATTCAAGTTTCCTCAACTGTAAAAAGAGGACTAGATTAGTTAATTCTGTTTTTTATTTCAGCTCTAAAACTTTTTTTGATACAAATAAGTAGGGATTCTTGGGGGTAGAGCAGTAGGAATCAGATAACTTTTAAAAAGGTGAATATCTTGGAGAGAAATGAGAGATGAGAAGAGCTTCATTTTTATAGAAGGGAAATCACTAATCTGTACTCAGGAAGTTATAGTTTAACATTTTCAATTTTCTGACACTAAAATGGAAGGAAAATACTGGAGGAAAAGTCCACAGGAAATACTTAATAATGGTGAACCATCACCCCAATTTGTTTGGAACTGTTTTCCAGAAAGCAGGGCTTTCACTATTAAACAGAGGAAAGTCCTGGGCAAAACAGGACGGGTTGGTCTCCTTACTCCTAATATACAGTATTAGTATTTGTCTTCATCTGTTCTGCTATAACAAAAATACTATAGACTGAGTGCATTAAACAGTGGATATTTATTTCTCACAGTTCTGGAGGCTAGGATGTCCAAGATTAAGGTGCCTACAGATTCGGAGTCTGGTGAGGACCTGCTTTCTAGCTCGTAGGTGGCTGTCTTCTCACTGTGTCCTCACATGGTGGAAGGGGCAAGGGAGTCTTCTGAGGTTTCTTTATGAGGGCACTAGTCCTATTCATGAGGGCTGCACTGTCATGACCTAATCACCTCCCAAAGGCCTCACCTCCTAATAAATACCCTCATATTGGGGAACAGATGTCAACATATGAATGTTGCGGCGGCGAAAACATTGCCCACAGCAGTATTATTTCAGCCAAGGCCCCAAGCTTCCCCCTGTGGTTGACAGCAGCAAAGTGATGGGAAGAGTTGCCACTAATACACTTCAAATGAAGCCCCCTATGGATAGTGTTTCTGAAAGGCATCATCTCAGTGATGATACAGCTTTAAAGTCATGGGCAGGGAATCGTGCAAGAAGTGAGGTAGACTAAGATATAAACAAGTTTCTTCCCAGTATTATGTATCCAGTTATTTGTTCATTCATGTCTTTGGTGTTATTGAGAACCTTCTTTGTGTGAAGCACAGTGCTAGTTGCTGGGAACGAAAACAAATAAAACAGGAACATCTCCCTCATGAAATTTATTGTAATCCACCTTGTTGTTATTAAACTGGTCTTTCCACTTCTCCAGAGTGCTGTCCTGAAAGCACCTTATATATCTTGGTACTGAGCCCAGGGCCTAGGACTAGGTAGGCACTCGATAAATATTTGGTGAATTGAATTTCTATTATCCCCTTTGCACTTTCTGTCCTTTTTTTTTTTTTAAAAAAAAAAAAAAAAACAACCCTTTCCTCTTCTTTGTCTCAAAGGATTCCACTAATATTTTTTCTCTAGGACTCAAAGCACTTGGCAAACATTTTCCAAGATTTTACAGCCTGTCTCTGAAATAGATAAGAAGTACCCTGATAGCAATTGTATCCACCACTGGCTATGGTCTCTCTCGGTTCTCTTCTTTCCTATTATTGATGGTTCATTTGAGCTTCCACAACAGGTCAAGACACAGTTTAATAGTTCTCATGGCTCATTTTGGGTATCTTCATGGCAACAGTCTCAAGAAATATGTGGACTTCAAAGGTACTTACTGGAGGCAAATTCAGATCAAAGCAAACAGCACAGTAAATACACCAAGTTTAGGCCTCTTGTTCCACAGCACAGGGCCAGAAAGGTCTCCCAAGGACACAAGCCAGAAAGAGTCACCTGGAGCTGTAATTTTCCAGTCCTTCTGGAGATTAAGGTGAGGTCATTGCTATTGATTCCATCTTAGAGTTTGGCAGCAAGCAGGGATCTTGGGATTTAACTCTGTCCGAATGTCACTACATTGAAAAGAGAACAAAATAGTAAGACATTTATGACAAGGCTATTTGCTTTTTGCAAAATGTCTGGAATTGAAGACCTAAAAATATTACTCAATTTAAAAAAATCCTTAATTCCTATCACATTTCAGTGAGATAGATGAGCATGCTCATTTTTTTTTCATTTTTTTTTTTTAAGTAGGAAGGACAACTGAATCTCTTAGTAATTATTGAGGGTCACACATCAAATTAACAACAACAATATAATCCCACAGACAGCTACTACAACACCATAAGACATTTCTTGTTCTTAGCAGGTAGTGTACATTTGAAACTATTTAAACTGTTTGGACTTTGCTTCCATTCTAGGATTTCAAACCATATAGTAGGTGCACTATTTTATCGAATTTGCTTATCATTGATCAATGTGACCTGATATTTGCATCGTTAATGACCCTTACATTTAGATCTGTCTAAATGATTGCCCTCATTTAGGCAGGCAGTTTGTGGATAGATGCACATTCCTGCAATTGGGCAAACTCCATGGCAGGAAATGTCTTTAAACTTAGAAATAGCAATTAGAAAATTAATTGTCTTGATAATAAAGCAATAAAACCAGCCAGTCCTTCTTTACACGTGTGTGTGTGTGTATGTGTGTGTGTGTATGTGTGTGCATGTGCACCCATGGGAGTGTATGTGTGTCTTTTTGTGTGTTATCTACCAGATTTTATTACAGGTCATCATCAACTCAAGAAAAAAAAGTGAAACTTCCCAATTTTTCAGGGTCTTGATGAGAAAGAAAGATGGAGTAGGAAGCAATTAGCCTTTCTAGCTATTACTTGGGAGATATGCATTCTTAGAAAAAACTCTCTCTCTATCTTAGAGTTAATACATTCACATGGTTAAAAAAAAATCACAAAACAAAAAAGTTCATAGTCACAATTCTCCCTCCTACCCCTTTCTCCCCTCCCCTCATCTGCCAAGACCCCTCAGCCATAGGTAATTAGCCTTCTTAATTTCTTACATATGCAGATTTTCAGAGTTTTAAAAAATTTATATGAAAGCCAATTAAAATATGATTTCTTTCCTCCTCCCTTTAACACAATAGGTAACATGTTACAGACACTCTTCCTCAGCTTGCTTCCATCACCTAACAGAGGATCTTGGTGATCTTGCTTTAGTGGGGTATAGAGAGCGCCCTCCTATTTTCCCCAGCAGTGTGGTACTACATGGGCTGAGATCAGCATTTTTCAAATTTTTATATTCATCACAATATAAAACTACAGATGAACACATTAACTCTACCCCCTTAATCTCTGATTCAAGAGGTGGGGCCTGAGAATTTGCATTTCTGATAAGTTTCCAGTTGATACTGTTGCTGTTGTCTGGGGACCACAGTTTAAGAACCACTGTTCTAGATGTACCATAATATATTTAGCCTGTGGACAGACAAAAGGGATTCTTTTAACCTCTTGCTATACAAAGTATACAGCAATGGGTATTCTTGTTCATATGCCATTTCATATAGGTATAAGTACTTCTGTAAGATGGATTTCTAAAAGTAGATTTTCTGGGTTGAACATTATATAAATATGTAATTTTGATATACAGTGACAAATTGGTGGTGGTTCCAACTTATACTTCTACTAGTAATATATGAAAATGCCTTTTACACCATGCCAGAAGAGTCTATTATAATACCTTTTTTGGACAGTCTGATAGGTGAAAAATAGTTTAATTTACATTTATCTTTTCATATAATCAAGAGCCATTTGTATTTCTTTTCTGAAATTTATTTTTTGAGTAGTTACCTAATCATTCTAGGTCTCAATTTATGTGTAAAATGGGAATATTAATAATTCTTAGGAATTAGACAGTGCAAATTGCTATCACCCCAAACTTTATCTTTGATTCTAAATAATCAGTTAAATTTCACTTTCTTCCATCACAAAGTTTCATTCATTTGTCCATTTATTTATTCATGAAATAATTATTCAGCACCTACTATAATAAGTGCTGGGAACGAAGAGGTGAAAACCTTTTCTTCAAGGAATTCACTGTATATTATGGAAGACCAACTTGCAAAGGGTTATGTTACAATCGCTACAAGGATGGCTATAATAAAGGTCCCTACAAAGCCAAAGAGGCACATCAGGACAAGAAACCCTAACTCTCCCTGGGGGAATCAGGGAAAGCTACATGCAGAAGGTGGCTTGGAACTGATACTTGGTGAAGAGGAGTTTGCCAGATGGATGAGTGGGGGAGGGTGTTCCAGATAGAAGAACAGCTTATACAAAACGAAAGAGGCATGAAGAAATATGGGTATTAGCAAACTAGACAGTAGTGTTAATGCTTAAAGAGTAGGAATGGAAGAATGGTTCACCTTTGGGGTGGGAGAACCTCAATAACTTCAGATTGGCTCATTCCAAACCCCAGACTGTGATATATATGTTTCCCACATATTTCTGGGAGCCAATTTTCTCTTTATTATTTCTCTCATCTTGTCCTCTTTTGATCATGGCATTTGTGGTTTGGATTTATCTTTGTCTCAAATGAAGATTTATTTGGGTCTTTGCTGTATGAGCTTGCCAATTTAGTGTTCCATTTACTACCGCATAATTCTCAATGAGAGAGTCAGAGGTTAACAGAAAAATTACATAGAGGAAATATGTCTTAATGCTATAACTTTAAGAGTATATATTCTAAAGGACTATTTGTGGAAACAGGGAGATGCTCAGAAAATATTATTAAGAGAGAGAGGATGCAGAATGTCCAAAGATATAACAAGTGTTCTTTCTGCTATTCTTCATACATATCTATCTTATCTATCTACTATCTATCTATCATCTATCTATCACCTATCCATCCTATTTATTTGGCTATGCAATTTTATGTTTTTTTAAAGCTAATGTATTATGATGTACTTTTACATTATTAGAACCAATTTTAGGCTCTCTTGGCTACCATTTATGGCACCATTGGTGGTGGATAAACCATTTGGTTTTTATTCTCTAATTATTAGACATTTGGGTTTGTATATTTTTATCCATTTAAGTGCAGTGATAAAAGAAATAAACTAACTTACTAATAGAGTTTATCTTGAATAGTGGGAAATGGGCAAAGATGACTTTTATATTAAAAAAAAAGTAAAAAAAAAAAAAAACCCAAGCCAGGTGTAAGAAAGATATTTTGGCTACTGTAGCAAAAATAATAATAACAACAGTAATAGTTCACATCTATTCAGCATTATTGTACCTAGCATGAGTCTGGTATGCTTTTTGTTTTGGGTTGCTTAGTTCTCCAAAGGCCACACTATGAAGTCTATACTGTTATCAACCCTCTTTGACACGTAGAGAGAGATCTTGTGTTTCAATAGAAAACTATAGCACACCCTTGTGGGTTATCAGATTCTAACTGTTCCTTGTCTTTGAGCTATTTTGAACTTATTTGTAAATTACAGGTAACTGATGGATGCAAACTCTGACTTGACTGGCAGAGATTGAATTAACTTCTCTCACTGTTACCTGCCTGTAAATTGGACTGTGTCTCATCACCTTGCATAAATTTTCAACACTTACTTAATTTTCAGTTCTTCTAGTTTACATCAATATCTGGCTTCAACCTTTCAAACGAATATTTCTGGAACAGAGCAGAACCCTGTGTGGGACTCCCCCAAGTACAAAGGCCCCTCTATGTCCCCTGTCTCTTGTTTGTAGAAAAGCTGAAGTCTCCCAGGCCTCCCAGAGCCACAAAGGAGCGGGCTTGAGCAGTTAATGATTAGGACAGTAGAGTCACAGGCTCAGTGTTTGATGCAAGAATGGGATTAATGGGCTTCCCTGGTGGCGCAGTGGTTGAGAGTCCACCTGCTGTTGCAGGGTACACGGGTTCGTGCCCCGGTCCGGGAAGATCCCACATGCCGCGGAGCGGCTGGGCCCGTGAGCCATGGCCGCTGAGCCTGTGCGTCCGGAGCCTGTGCTCTGCAACGGGAGAGGCCACAACAGTGAGAGGCCCGCGTACCGCAAAAAAAAAAAGAAAAAAGAATGGGACCAACACTATTGCTCATAATAATCTATATCTTTGTGGGCATCAAAATAGTTGTAGCTTGCTCTGCCCACATGTTAGTGAGCAACTAAAATTGTCAGCAAAGAGATGCTACAGACCCATGTTGACACCTTCCACTCTAAGAATATGGCACCATACGTCAGCATGAAGAATTTACAGAAGATGGACCTTCACCCCTAATCCCATAGAAATGGAATGATGTCAACAAGTGGGGATTTGTAAAGAGCTCTTTTGCCCCTTTCCTGTTTTGTCTATTTCTGTTCCCCTTAAACCTTAATCATAAAAATGAGATCACTAGGCAACATTTAACCTAACTCCTGATTTTCACTTTACTGAATGTACACAATGCCTTGCCTAACCTATTGATTCCTTTCCTGGATTAAAAGGAGTAAAAATAAAGAATTAAGTAGTTAAAGAATGACACTCTCCACGTGGACAAGATAGCATCCAAAGGAAGATCAAGAGAAGTCAGCAATCTGCATACAATGGAAAAATGTTGAAAAATCTGACCTGTTACCTTCATGATTAACTGAGATTGTTTCCCTTTAAAAATTGTCATGTCTCAGCAGAATCTTCAGAGTTGGTCTCTGGATACAAGTCCACCTTCTCCCCAGATTGTCGGCTTTTCTGAATACAGCATCTTTCCTTTCTACTAACACTTGCCTCTCGATTATTGGCTTTTGAGTGGCCAGCAGCCAAACTTGAGTTTGGTAACATTTCCAATTTTTTCTCTCCCCCTTCTGACCTGGTATCATCAAGACCTGAAACCTGACCACTCAGATTCTCATCAGCCATGTAGCTGGCCTTTCCCAGGATCTGAAGAATATCTGTGAGCTAAAGTCTGATGACTTGATATATATCTTGAAGGATTTCTCATTGCAGTGAACCATGCATGGTTTTGATTTCTCCATGGATAAGCCATGGTCTGGGCCACTAAGGAACTCTGGACAAATGAACACCCTTATATGTGAAATAACCCAGACTGTGTCACCATTATCAAGAGCGTTGAAATTGTAGCTTCAAGAAACTCAGTGAGCAGCTCTGGAAAATTGAAATATTTCTATCCATCAACATCTTAGAATCCACTGGGCTAGATACCCTCAGGGTTCAACTCCTTTCTACAATACAGAATTTTATACTAGTATTTATTTTTCTTTCTAGGCATCTCTCTTAAGATCTTACTCTATAGAGCCCTATAACAACTGATCTTTGTCACCACTCCTCAATAGATGGTTGAACTGTTTTTGCAGGAACAGTGTGAGCAAGAGTCCTCAGGAAGCTGTTGCTTAGATCCTGATTAACTCCTTTTCCCCTCTGTGTTGTTCAGTGATGAATGATATTCATTTGTCTTGAATAAAAAGACAGATTAACAATGTTGAACTTAACCTGAGCCCTGTGCTCCTAGAAAATAGCGAGGCTAAGAAATCCCTTTATTCTTTTGTGTTATGGGAAATGGCTTACCCTTCCCCATATGGCTTAGATGAGACTTAAAGATGAACTCCTGTTTATCTAGACACAGACCCTTCTAATTCTCATCCTTTATCTTGTAAAAAAATTAGTTGAAAAATTTGTCCTCACTGACCAAACCGAAAAAATATCCATTAACTTGACTTTACCAAACTTTAGTCAAGGGTTCTTTCCTTCCTCCAGGCCCCTGAACTTTGGCCCATCCTTGAGCATTAGAACATGGAACAACCTCTCAACTGTCCAATCAGGGTACCCACTCATCCCACTTTCCCACAGTCAGTTCTTTCTGGCATTATTTACTCTACCCCTATAAAAGAGAAGCCCTGCTTCTCTTCTCTTCTATAGACAGCATATATGTGAGTCTTGTTTTTTAATCCATTCAACGAATCTTTGTCTTTTGATTGGAGCATTAAGTTCATTTACATTTAAAGTGATTATTTATAGGTACTTATTGCCATTTTGTTAATGGTTTCTGGTTTTTTTTTTTTGCTGTTGTTGTTCTTTCTTGTTCTTGTTTCCTCTTTTGCTCTCTTCCCTTGTGATGTGATGACTGTCTTTAGTGTTATGTTTAGATCCCTTTATCTTTTTTATGTGTGTATCTATAGGTTTTAGGTTTGTGGTTAGGGTGTGGCTTCATATACAACAACCTATATATGTATATACATAATTATTAAGTTGATGATCTCTTAAGGTTGAATGCATTCTTAAAACCCTGCATTTTTATTCCTCCCCTCACATTTAATGTTGTTGACATAATATTTTACATCTTTATATATGTGTTATCCCTTAACTAGTTATTGTGTTTATATATGATTTTGCTACATTTGTCTTTTAATCATTCTATTAGTTTTATAAGTGGTTGATACCTTGCTGTATTTTTGCCTTTGAGAGTTTTCTTTTTGTAATTTTCCTATTTCTAGTCATGGTCTTTTTTCTTTTTTTTTTTTTGCTGCTTAGAGAAGTCCCTTTAACATTTCTTACAAAGCCAGTTTTGTGGTACTAAGCTCTTTTAGCTTTTGCTTGTCTGTAAAATTCTTTATCTGTCCTTCAAATATGAATGATAGTGTTGCTGGTAGAGCATTCTTGGTGTAGGTTTTTTCATATTGTCATTTTGAATATATTGTGACACTCCCTTATGGCCTGCAATGTTTCTGCTGAAAAGCCAGCTGATTGTCTTATAGGAGTTCCCTTGTATGTAACTAGCTGCTTTTCTTTTGCTGCTTTGATTCTCTCTTTTTACTTATTTTTTTGTCATTTTAATTATAATGTGTCTTGGTGTCACCCTATTTGGATTCATTTTGTTTGGGACTCTCTGTGATTCCTGGACCTGGATGTCTGTTCCCTTTTCCAGATTAGGGAAGTTTTCAACTATTACGTCTTCAAATAAGTTCTCTGTCTCTTTCTTTCTCTTCTCTTTATGTGACCCTTATAATGCAAATGTTAGTAGGTTTGACGTTGCCCCAGAGGTCTCTTAAACTGTCCTCATTTTTATGTATTTATGTATGTATGTATGTATGTATGTATGTGCATATGTATGTATGTATGTATAGTTGATTTACAGTGTTGTGTTAAACTCTCTTAATTTTCTAAAATTCTTTTTGCTCTTTTCTCTTTAGTTTGGGTGATTTCCACTACTCTGTCTTCCAGTTCCTCTGTATCATCTAATCTACTATTGATTTCTTCTAGTGTATTTTTAATTTCAATTATTGTATTTTTCAGCTCTGTTTAGGTCTTCTTTATAGTTTCTAACTCTTTGTTGAAATTCTCACAGTGTTCATCCATTCTTCTTCTAAGTTCGCGGAGCATCTTTATGACAATTACCTTGAACTTTGTTTAGTTCTTTTTCTGAGGTTTTGGTCTTGTTCCTTTGTTTGGAACATATTCCTCTGTCTCCTCGTTTTGCCTGATTCTCTGTGTTTATTTCTATGCATTAGGTAGGTCAGTTACATTTTCCAATCTTGGAGAAGTGGCCTTTTGCCTTTTGTAGGAGACATCCTCTGGGGCCTGCCAGCATACTCCCTTATAGTCACCTGAAGCTATACGCTCTAGGGTTTCCCCATATAGGTTGCATGAACCCTCTTGTTTTGGTGGGGCCAACTAACTGTGAGTGTAGGTAGGCAGGGCTGGCCTATAGTCCAGTTGGCTGCCAGGTCCTGCCTCATGCTATGGCTGCTGGTCTGCTTGTGGTTGGGGCCAGGTCCTGGAGCAGTTGGCTATGGGTCCCATGCCTGATGCCAGCCTGGTGCTGAGCTGGGCTAGGTTCCAGAGTAGCTGGCAGTGGGGATTGTTGGTGGCGGGAGGGTGAGCTTGGTGCTGTCCTACTGGTGGGAAAGGCTAAGTCCTGGTGCAGGTGGCTATGGGGCCTGGGGGAGGGCAGGGCTGGTGCCAGCCCACTGGTGAGTGGGGCTGGGTCCTCACAATGCTGGCTTTATGGCCCAGGGTGTCCCAGGACTGGTGCCGGCCTGCTGGTGAGCAGGTAAGCCTCCAGCTTTAGTAAGCCAGAAGGAGGACTCCAAAATGGTTCTTGTCAGCACCAGAGTCTGTATGGTAGAATGAGCTCCCCAACATAGCTGCCACCTGTGTTGATGTGTTAATGTCCCCAGGGTGAGCTCCAGTTGCCTCCTGCATCTCTGGGTGGGTCTCCAAGTTCAGAAAATTGGTCTGACTCAGCCTTCTTGCAAATTATTACCTCTGTGCTGGGACATGGAATGTGTGAGATTTTGCACGTACCCTTTAAGAGTGGAGCCTGTTTCCTACAGCCCTCTGGCTCTCCCATACACAAAGCCTGCTGGCCTTCAAAGCAAGATATTCTGGGGGCTTATCTTCCCAGTGCAATGTCCTGGGCTGGGGAGCCCAGTGTGGGGCTCTGACCCCTCGCTCCTTGGGGAGAACCTCTGAAGTTGTGAATACCCTCCTGTTTGTGGGTCGCCTACCCTAATGTGTGGGTTTTGACTATACTATGTCTCTACCCCTCCTACCCGTCTTGTTGTTGTTCTTTATATCTTCAAGTGTGGAAAATCTTTTCTGCTAGTCTTCAGGTCATTCCAGTACACAATTGCTCTGTAAATAGTTGTAATTTTGGTGTGTCCATAGGAGGAAGTGAGCTCTGGATCTTCCTACTCTGCCATCTTTGCCAAAACTTCAGGGTTTTTCTAAATTAAGCTCACTAGAAATTTTGTGCCTCACCCAATTCTTTATTTAACCCTTTCCTCTGAGTTTAAATGAAACCCATCATCTGATTTTCTCTAAGAAGAAAGTTGTTTCATTGGTAACTGTTGAACAAACGTTGGGTTGATGAAATCTCTGGGTGTCATGGGTAAAGAAATGAGTAGTATATAAATACCCAAGGAACTATGTCACATTGATTTTTTAAAATAATTAAATAACTTGCGGAGTCAAGGTTCATGGCTTTGAGCAGGCTACATGATTTTGGTACTACTGGTTCAGATGCAAATAGCTAAACATGGTAAAGATAGAAGAAAAGAAAAATGTCACTGTTAGTTCCTTTTCTTTGCTATAAGGTATTAGTTGAAATATTAACTTTCTTTTTACAGCTAAAGGGACAGAAACCATGAATCTAATTCCGCTAACTTCCAAGGAAGACTAGATAAGAACCGTTCAATTACACGTTGCTTATTTATCTAACTCTCTTGGCAGAATTTGCTTTGGTGAAACAAATCACCTGTTGAAGGGGAAAAAAGCCATTTAAGTGATTAAAATCTACTTTAGCTAATTTCCTCTTTAACCTATTTGTAAGCTAGTTGTAATGAATAGTTCTCATGGGAAGCTTTAGTTGACATTTGGATCTCATTAGACTTTGAAAAACTTCAACCATCTCATTCTTTTTGAGCTCTTTCACTGGGATACAGTTTTCAAGGTAAGCTGCAGTGAATGGAGTTTAATGCATGAGCTTTGAAGCTTCAGAGTTTGGAATCCAGCACTGCCCTCACCAGCTGTGTGAACCAGGACAATTCTTAATTTTTTTTCAAAACTCAGCTTTTACAGTTGTAAAGTGATTGTTGCTATGAATTGTTTTGATAATTAAATAAGCTAATATAAAGTGCTAAGATTACAGTTGTAAAGTGCTTACTGGTGTTCAGCAAATGGTGAGCACACATTAACAAGTATGGCTCATTACTAATAGAAGCTCTGAAATGGAAAAACTGATTGGATGAAGGGGGGGTGCTAGAATAACTTCCTCTTTATAATTATTTATCAATTGCTAGAAAATTTAGCAAATGAGTAATAGAGACCTGCTCTATTGTCAAGAAAATACTAGAAACAGACATCTTATCTTTTCAAGTTCTGGCACCAAATTACTTCTGTGTTATATGTACTATCCATTCAGAATTCTTCTTTTAAAGGCCGTGTTATCTTAGGGGTCAGAGTGTAGAGTACTTTTTGAATGACAGCACTTTAGTCCCAGTGAAGAATTAAAATTAGTTGCTATGAATGTCAACTCAAACCTTCCTCTTGGTGTTTTAAAGTATGTATCATTTAAAGGTGAAGAAAGTATAAAATGAAAAAAGAAATGACTGCAGGACCTGGTGAATGTAGATGATGTAAGAAATACATGAAAATGGGAAAGAAGGAGAGAGATAATCATTTGTAGCTTCTTGATATGGAGTACATAAATATGGTGTGAAATCATATATATCATTGTTATTTCATAGGCATGTCATTAACCTCAATTTTTACCCTTTTTTGAGGCTGGAGAATATGAATAATATTCTTAGACAAATAAGTCAACTTTTGATTTTCTGTGCAGAGAAGATAGTGGAGTTTGGAAAAAACTGACTTATGTATGTATTTGAAATTTTTGTAGCATGTGTGTGAGGGGAACAATTTGGTTTACCATCTCAATATTTTGTTCAGGCTAACCTTAAAATTAATTTGCTTTTGAACATATATCAATTGTTTTTGCCACTAAGTAGACCATTTAAAGCCAATCTAGATGGATTTAAAAGTATGCAAGTATCCATACTGTGAATAATCTGTATGTAAAGAGAACTAATAGTAAATTCTCATCTTTATTTATTCAATACTCTGCTCTGAGTTTAGATTTAATCTCTTGTTTACAGTGGAAAGCTAAGGAATTTTTTCCTAGTCTAGAAGTGGTTTAGCCTAGAGATAAAAATAGCCACATGAAAGAACAGAGTTTGGTACCTCTGCTCTCGCTTTAAAAATGTTCCTTAATTTCCTAACAATGTGCTGATTAGACATAACAGAAGACTGTCTCAGAAAACGAGGAAACATCCAGATCAGAAATAAAACTCCCAGCAGTCAAGGCAATAGTTGGTGCCTCAGAAGTTTACCCTTTTGTATTTCTCCTGCTGTATAATTTCTCTTTATATCACCAACATGTGCTTTTATTTCTGTCTTGATGACTAAGCTTGTATTTATTAATCTTTCTTTATCCTAGTTCTCCCAGGACTAGTTTCAAAAATGGCTTCCTGAAAGGCAAAACTTTGGGGATGGTAAAAGGATCAGTGGGTGCCAGGGGTTGAGGGGAGAGAGGGAGGGGTGAACAGACAGAGCATGGAGGATTTTTAGAGCAGTGAAACTACTCTCTGTGATACTGTAATGGTGGATATGTGACATTATACATTTGTCCAAACCCACAGAATGGACAACACCAAGAGTGAACCCTGATGTAAACCATGAATTCTGAGTGATTATGACTTACTGACTTAGGTTCATCACTTGTAACGAATGTCCCATCTTGTGGGGATGTTGATAGAGAGGTTGTGCATTTGTGGGGAGCAGGGGGTACATAGGAAACCTATGTACTGTCCCCCTCAGTTCTTCTGTGAACCTAAAACTGCTCTTTAAAAGTCTTTTTATAAGTGCTTATATATATAAAAAAATGTCTTGCTGAACATCCTCTGGTTGAGGAGGGATGGAACGAGAACAGGAGAAAGCACAAAGCCTTTTATTCTTGATTTGGTAAACTAGAATTAAGTCTTAAAAAAGCCTCTGAGAAGCCATTTACTCTCATGATCCAAATTCCTGGGTCTCCAAACTACTCAGATAGATGTATTTCCATTTGGGGAAGAGCCCATTATACCACCTTCCTTCTGGGAAGGAAAACAATTTAGTTCCAGCTGAATCTATTATATCGTCAAGGAGTTTGCAAAGTGTAGGTATATACTGGAGGTTATTTTTGCTTTTTGTGCTTGTGTTAAGTGTGTTCTACTGGAAGGTATTACGAGGACTGGGGAGAGGGAGCGTGAAAGAGAGAAAGGGATTAGTTCGTGTCTGCAGTTTTCATAAACAGCTACGTCTATGAGCAGAAACTCTTTAAATTTCACATCCCAAAGTAGCATCTGGCACAGTGGGAACAGTAGAGCTCCAGGGACCCTGCAAGAGGCAAAATAGGAGAGCTTGTTAGGTTTCTTGCAGTTTTAACTCCAGACCTTAAGAGCAGAATTAACCAACAAAGAGTAATGAGATTTGCTGTAGCATCTCAGGAAACACAGTCAATGGGATTTCATTCTGAATGAAAAGCATGCAGACTGATTGAAGAACCAGGAGCTGGAGACTGACATAAATTAGCTTGAAAGTAGTGGTTCTCAAAGTTTGGTCCCTGGACCATCAATATCGGCATTACTTACAATGTGTTAGAAATGCAGATTCTTGGTCCCCAACCCAGACAAACTGAATCAGAGTAGAGCCCAGGAATCTATGGTTCAACAAATCCTCTAGGTTTTCTTTCTTTCTTTTTTTTACTGTAAAAATTTTTACTCCATTTTTTTACCTCAGTTTCCCATTCCCTATCTGAACATTCCCCTCACCTCCCAAAAAGCCTATAAAATATTTCTTCACTACTTACAGGATAAGATTTTTCAATCTACTTTCCTCATTTTTAAAAAATTTTAATGTAGTTGATTTACAAATGGGTTAATTTCTGCTGTACAGCAAAGTGATTCAATTATACATGCATATATACATTCTTTTTCATATTCTTTTTCACTATGGTTTATCATAGGATATTGGATATAGATCCCTGTGCTATACAGTAGGACCTTGTTGTGTATCTATTCTATATATAATAGTTTGCATCTGCTAACCCCAAACTCCCAATCCATCCCTCTCTCACCCCCTTCCCCCTTGGCAACCACAAGTCTGTTCTCTGTCTGTGAGTCTGTTTCTGTTTCGTAATAAGTTCATTTTACAGGCTCCGGATGCGCAGGCTCAGCGGCCATGGCTCACGGGCCCAGCCGCTCCGCGGCATGTGGGATCTTCCCAGACTGGGACACGAACCCGCATCCCCTGCATCGGCAGGCGGACTCTCAACCACTGCGCCACCAGGGAAGCCCGAGTCATATTTTAGACTCCACATATAAGTGATAATCATATGGTATTTGTCTTTCTCTTTCTGACTTACTTAATATGATCATCTCTAAGTCCATCCATGTTGCTGCAAACCTCCAGGTGTTTCTGATGCATGTTAAAATTTAGTAACCACTATTTTAGGTCATTGGGCCACTTTTCTTTATTGAGCTACCTTAATGAGGAGGTAGCGTTCCTCTGCCTGCCCCACAACTGACTGCTCCTGGTGTGTGAACAACTGAATGCATGTATAGCAGATTCAAAAAGCGATGATAGAACCCAGAAGGGCTTTGCTCTTCCATTTCATTATCCTCAGACCTGAAGTGACCCCTATCTTGGGTGCTCCTCTTTCTTCTCAAGTCTCAGCTACCTCAGGCCCCATGAACCTTGGCAGATGCCATACGTTGTTATTTCACAGTGGAACTGAGCAGCCCCAAATGGTAGCCACTACCCACATATGGCTATTTAAATTAAAATTAAATAAAGTAAAAAATTTAGTTCCTCAATCACACCAGGCATATTTCTACTGTTCAGTAGCCACGTGCAGCTAGCAGCTACTCTATTTGACAATACAGATATAGAACACCTTCATCTCCCTGATACTAACTTGTAAACCTACAAGTAGCTTGCCAATTTCTGTGGTATAAATGTTCCCACCACAATCAATTTCAAACTACCAACACATATCACTAAACACAGATACAAAAAGAGATATACACAGGACTTCCCTGGTGGTCCGGTGGTTAAGAATCCGCCTGCCAATGGAGGGGGCACGGGTTCAAGCCCCGGTCTGAGAAAATTCCACATGCCGTGGAGCAACTAAGCGTGTGTGCCACAACTACTGAAGCCCATGTGCCTAGAGCCTGTGCTCTGCAACAAGAGAAGTCACCGCAATGAGAAGCCCACGCACCACAACAGAGTGACCCCCTGCTCACTGCAACTAGAGAAAGCCCACGCGCAGCAACAAAGACCCAGCACAGCCAAAAAAACAGATGCACACAATCACCTCATGAGAACCAATATGAATTGGTTTGGTTCCAGGTCACCACTGGTTTTATGGGAGGAATTCTGCCTTGATGGCAGGAAGTGATGATTCTGTCCTTCACGTTCAAATTTCATTTTACAAGACTGGATTTCCAAGAACACAAAGTTAATAGCATACTAAGAGTGTCCAATAACTTGATCACCTTAATTCTATTTTAAGTAGAAGGTGAGAGTATCTAATATGCAATTTAACTTAAAGACTCGTTTTCATATCAATGGGAAAAGTGCTCAAAGTGTCTTGGGACCAGTCTTATGCACCCAGAGCTAAACCGTACAAGATGTTAAGATGCCTGTGTTCCAGTCTGAATTTTATATCGAGTCAACAGTGGTGCTCCACTTATTATTTCTCTTAAGTGGAGGTGTTTATAGTCATTTCTGGTTGTGGATATTAAGCTGTTAGGAATGACTTGCTCACTAAATGAAAATGGAAGTGTTGTCTTTTTCTTTCTTTCTTTTTTTTTTTTTTGCGATACGCGAGCTTCTTACTGTTGTGGCCTCTCTCGTTGCGGAGCACCGGCTCTGGACGCGCAGGCTCAGCGGCAATGGCTCACAGGACCAGCCGCTCCGCGGCACGTGGGATCTTCCCGGCCCAGGGCACGAACCCGTGTTCCCTGCATGGGCAGGCGGACTCTCAACCACTTCGCCACCAGGGAAGCCCGGAAGTATCGTCTTTGATCTTTGAGGTCATGAACGGCTTGCAAAGATTCTGTCAAAGGTAAGCAATGTACTTAACTTTAAAAATTTTTGCCATTTTTAAAGTGCTTAAAAATCCTTTTTGAGAGATGGAAAATTATTCTTTCATTGCAACCTAAACAAAACCCAAATGATATGCTAGTTTTAAAGTATCATGTAGCAGTAGATTTTAGACTATGGATTTCACACCTCAAAAAAATTGAAAATGAGAAAACTAAATGGTTTTTGTGCTATTTCTTCTCTTGAAAAGGAAAATCCATACTCTGAATGCCTTTGTTACTAAAACTGTTTATTGTGATAATCGTAATTGGATGAGAATTATCAGTTAAACTGATAGCCTTGTTGAGTCCATTTACTTCTGCAGAAAGATTATACACATTTGTGTCAAATTGGATCATTTTCAGGCACTTAGGAGACTGCCATTTCAATGCTGGTCCAGCTAAATCTGGGTGTCCTTGAATAACAGCTGCTAAAAATTCAATCAATAAGCGGTGTCCAAATGTCAGAGAGTCGTGGAAAGCAGGGCAGGTTGAGACAGGGTGCGGGGTTTGATTTTGGGTAGTCAGAGTTTAAATTTGACTTAGGAAAGAAATAAGTCAGCATCTTTAATCTGCAAACATTATACACCATCTAGTCAGTAGACTTAGAAAAGGTCAAGCAATCAATATATTTGGCATTAGCAGAGATAGGTTATGGGAGTTGGTTTTATTCCTCAAAATTGTTTTTTACATTCCAACATACAAACAGGTATAGGCAGACTGTTCAGTGGAGTGAAAAAGAACTTGTATGGCAGTAAAATGAGCAGATCTTTGGTCAAGGGGCTAAATTAAGAGATTCAGTGGACTTGGGAAGTAATGGGGGGGTCTCAAATTGCTTCCACATTTGTCTCTGTTTAGGGTTTAACATTTCGAATGTGTGCTTATCCTTCTGGGGAAAATTGGGCAACCAGGTATATCATGAACCCAGCAAGATGGATATACCAGGGGAAGCATATTATGGTTCATCATGTTGTTACTTTAATCTTGACGAACTAGGAGAAAACAAAACAGAAACGAGTACATTTTGCACTCGTTCTTTGCAAATATACTGGGACTACAGCAGGAGAAAGATAATTAGTAAAATGTTAGATCCACCCATTAAATGCTGTTTATAAATTTGCAAACTGAGGGAAGAAGGGTCTTGTATTTTCCATCTACATGATATTTCTAGTGAGGCAGCAGAACAGTTATGGGAAAAGAAAGAGGAATGAAAGACTGAGAAGGAAGGAAATAATGACTTGGGTAAAACCAAGTCATTTGAGAACAAAATAGTCACTATATGAACTTATTCAAGTAAGAAATTTCAGCATGGTCATTCAAAAGCCAAAAGCAAAGGGAAAAAAAAAGTTCCTTTAGTTCCTTCTCACAAGTAAAATAGTTTCCAGATAGTACGTGTGGGCTAAAATTGTTTTAGCCCAATTTTGCCCAGAAAGACTCCAACTGCATTTGCAAGAAATTAACCTGTGATACTTTCACTTTTAAAATCTTATTTTGTCACACGTTTCTAAAAATTAAAACAAAATATAAATGAATGTATATTTTTGGACCAAAGATTGTGAAATAGTAGGAGACAAAATTAGGGACATTTTCCTGCTTTTTCTTAAACTCTAGATTGTTCTCTAATGAAGTTTGGACCAGGTAGTAATGAGGAATTGATAGCAGTAAGTGGCAACTCATATCAGATCCAAAGGCTCTGGGATGATCTTTCCAGTGATCTGGGGTGCTCCGGATCTCACAGGGAGAAAAGTTG
This sequence comes from Lipotes vexillifer, assembly GCF_000442215.2. Taxonomy (NCBI): domain Eukaryota; kingdom Metazoa; phylum Chordata; class Mammalia; order Artiodactyla; family Lipotidae; genus Lipotes; species Lipotes vexillifer. The sequence goes on along the minus strand of NW_006798629.1, from coordinate 2,041,639 downwards.
TCCTTAAGCTTTAAGCATTTCATCTTATTGAATCTCACCAGGAGAATCCAGAGAGCACTGTTTGTGGATCATCAATAGAGAGAAGTGAAGAGCATATACGTGGGAAAGTAGAGAGTCACTCGGCAGATTTTACTGATTTTCTGAGCCTGCAGTCATGCAGTCATTTTCCAGCCATGGCCCCGATTCTTTAACCCATCCTTGTACCCACGCCCTTTGCCTTGAGACTACATTTCCTCTCGAAGAAAAGACAGTCTCATTCCCTGGAATCTGGACTTGTTTCATGAATTGTTTTGACCCATAGCATGCAGCAGAAGTGACAATGCCATTTCTGAGTCTGGGTCTAAGAAGCCATTGTGTTTTCCATTTGTTCACGTGCTGAGAACCCTACACCGGGAACATCTCTGGCCTGGCCTGCTGGGCAATGAGAGACATGGTCTCAGACGTGTGAGACAAGTGTGAGCCCAGGCAGTACCAACAGAGCCATCCAGTTGACCCCAGACATGAGAGCAGTGAGTGCTTTTGTTTAAAAAAAACAATATTTTAATTATTTTATTTTTATTTATTGTTTGGCCACGTGATGTGGCTTGTGAGATTTTTAGTTCCCAGACCAGGGACCAGGGATTGAACCCGGGCTCTTGGCAGTGAGAATGTGGAGTCCTAACCACTGCACTCCAGGGAATTCCTGAGAGCAGTGAATGCTTAATGATACATGCCACTGATGGTTTTTTTTCCTTTTCTTTTTTTTTCAAATTGAAGTATAGTTGATTTAAAATTGTTGTGTTAGTTTTGGGTGTACAGCAAAGTGAGTCAGTTATACATACATATATACCTATTCTTTTTCAGATTCTTTTCCATTATAAGTTATTACAAGATATTGAATAAAGTTCCCTGTTCTATACAGTAGGTCCTTGTTGGTTATCTATTTGACATATAGTAGTGTGTATCTGTTAATCCCAAACTCCTAATTTATTCCTTTTCCCCTTTGGTAACCATAAGTTTATTTTCTATGTCTATGAGTCTATTTCTGTTTTGCATGGATGTTTCATGGTGGCTACCCAGCAATGTTGTTTCAATAGATGACTGATGTAGGACAGTAGTTTCCAGACTGACTGAAGGTATGAAGTTCTGATTAATTCTTCATGGACATATATACACTACCAAATGTAAAACTGATAGCTAGTGGGAAGCAGCCGCATAGCACAGGGAGATCAGCTCGGTGCTGTGTGACCACCTATAGGGGTGGGATAGGGAAGGTGGGAGGGAGAAGCAAGAGGGAAGCGATATGGGAACATATGTATATGTATAACTGATTCACTTTGTTATAAAGCAGAAACTAACACACGATTGTAAAGCAATTATACTCCAATAAAGATGTTTAAAAATAATTCTTCATGGAGCCCTTGATGCTTTATGGAAATAAACAAGAAGCCCTTGAGGTGACAGGCTTGCTTAGCCCAAGCACCGCCCCATGAGGCATTTATCTACTGTGTTGATCTGACCTGGGAGCAAAGGTTTCAGCCCTCTGCTTGGTGGCAGCAGTATGCAAATGTATTTATGTCTTTCCAAACCTGACAGATAGACAGGTGTCCAGAAGTTATCAAGTTAATACTCACACAGGACATCCTTGCATCGGGATCCTCAAAATTCCAGCAAAGAGCTTGCTCACCCTAAAGATTAGAAGTGGCTTAATAATGACCACTGTCTTGTTTGAGTCTGCCATAAAAGCAGAATGAGCATATTTCCCTATAGAATATATTTTGAGAGTTTAAACACAGACTTAAATTTTTTTTTTTTTGCCAGGCCCATTTCTGGTATATATGAACGAATCAGTGTGCCGTCCTGTTAAGACTGCCTTTCCATTGTTTTCTGGCTTTATTTTCCTTCTACTTTTCCTTACTAGAGAAAACAGTGGAATTTTGTGGAAGCCTCAGGGATTTTGAATCTGAGAAGGACAGCCTTTTATCTCTGAAGAGAAGGGGAATTTGAGTGAAAACAGAGGCTACTTCTGATTCTTTCAGAGGAATTTTTCCTCTCCATCATTTTATTTGCCTAGTGATTGTATCCTCCTCGGCTCCAGAGCCCACGGTGAGATGACTTGCTTCAGCTGCACAGCTCTTTTTCAAATATTGTCCAAGGACAAACACGCTCCCTCAGTGGCAGTGATTGTCTTGTCTGGAGACTGTATTCTGATTAATTTAACTGTAGCTTCCTTACGGCTTCACTGGATTCCAGATTTGTCATGGTTTAAAAAAAAAATCTCCTAGGAAGTTTCACAGAAGTTGGTGAGAACAGGACTTAGGATTTATTCTGCTGAGCAACCTTTAGAACGTTCCAGAGAGCTGAGAGGCAAGGAGAAGAATGGAAGGAATGCCAGCTTCTTCCTGATGCATGCTCTTGGATCAGGCATAATTTCAGGAACTTTGCAGAAATTTCGGTGATCATTGCTCTGCACAAGAGGTGCCCCCTCCATGCATGTCAAAAGTATGCAATAAGCGCGTGCAGCCAGCAGGGGGCGGGAGCGCCACGGCCATAAACTACAGTCTCTTTACTGCAGTTGCTTGGACCGGCCTATGCACGCTGTTCTCCAAGCCAGCTGGTTCTGAACTCGCTGCAAGCCTTTCTTTTTCTAAGATTTTTTGCTTTCACTGTCTCGTCTGCTGACAGTATATGCGGTCGAGTCGGTCTGCCTGGATTTGAATCCTGGCTGCCCCACTTGCTAGCTTTGTCATCTCTTTGTGTCTCAATCTCTCTGATCTGAGAAATGGGAAAAGAACAATTATGAGGACGTTGTGAGGATGATTGAGTTAACTTATGTAATGCATTTAGAACAGTGTCTGGCACATAGTAAGTACTTGATAAATACTAGCTACTATAGATTAGCCATTCCCTTTGCCCTTCACCTTCCATCTTCCCAAGTCTTGAGTGCAAAGAGAAATTAATCTGGCCATAGGTTCTGCAAGCTGGCTTCTCCTCATTCTTTAAAACTCATCTCAAAAACACAATCTCACCTCTGGCATTTCTGCCAAAATTGCTTACGCTAAATCTAATAATGAGAAAGCATCAGACAAAACTAACTTGAGCAACATTCTCCTAAGTAACTAGACTATGCACTTCAAAAGTGACAAGGTCAGGAAAGACAAAGAAACCAGTTTAGACTGCAGAAAACTAAACACATACCACAACTGACTGCAGCACATGAGCTGGGACATTCTTTTGCTATAAAGTACATGTTGGGACAATTGGTGAAATTTGAGTAAGGTTCCATATAAGATAGTAGCATTAGATCAGTATTAATTTTATATTTTGCTAATTGTAGGCTACGGAAGAGAATGTCTTTGCATTTAGGAAACACACACTCGAGTATTTAAGAGTAAAGGCGACATACTCTGCAAGTTACACTCAAATGGTTTAAAAAATGTGTATCTGTCTATAAATATATGTATCACATATATATGAGAGAGAGCATACTTTAATATAACATTTAGTACCTTTGGATGAAGGATACATGAGAATTCTTTGTATTATTCATACAACGTTTTTGTTAAGACTGACATTCTTGCAAAATACAAAGTTAAAAAAATAAAAAGCATAGGTAAAAAATAAAATCCTTCATCTCAGATCCTCCTTCTCCAAGAAATTTTCCATGATGTTCCCCTGCCCGCACTCTTAAGTGGGGGAGGGGCTCCTGCCCTGTGTGCCCTTGACCTGCAGCCTGTGTCTCTGTCATAGCTCCCTTTACACTGTGCTGTGACCACCCGTTTATGTCATTAAACTGTGAGCCCAGGCATGGACTCTGTCTAGGCATTTCATTCAAGGGAATATATGCTCAATGCTAAGTGTATAGTATTAAAAGAAACATATACTTGTTACAACAAAGCCTCTGAATGCAAACCATGAATTCATCTGGTGTGAAACTGAGGAAACAACGATCTGATCTGAAGTTCGAGGCAGAACTGACTGTAAGAGCATTAGTAAGAAATTTGTGTGTGTGTGTGTATTTCCTACTTGTTTCCTTTTTTATGGTATTGTTGGGATTTTGTTAAGCTCAGGTTTGTCTGTATGCAATGAGCTGATGTTGGAATGTAATATCATAAAGGTGCAGCTCACTCCTTAGTTCTCTCCATGTTAATTTACTCTCATTGGAGGGTGTGCACTGTGGTCACCACTTCACACTATTTTTATCTAATACGAACTTCTGAGCTAGATATCTTGCCATTTGACCAAGGTAACAATGCAACAGGAAATCAATATAACTTTTATCTTTACTAAAAGCCATACAAGCCTATCGAGAAAAAGTTCAAGTGTGTGCACACAACTCTAGGGAAGGAACTCAGCTACAGATGGTAAGAATCAACAAACCTAGCCAGGCTTCCTACTGAGGTTCTTTATAACCTGGTGCATTGGAGCCATAGCATGCACTGTCTTTAGTTCAGAAGGGAATCTCTGTGAAGAAGAAAAATTGGATGTAGAGGCTCTGGTCAGTATGAATAGAGGAGGAAAAAGTGTAACTCCCTATACCTCAAAAATAACTCCCTCACACATCCTACAAATCAAAGTTACATTCAGAATAATAGGTTCTTCTGAAAGCGGCTAGGAAGGTTAAGCCTCCTACCACCTGTACTTTAGAGAGGATTGATTTAATCAGGCATTTGATGACCTTTCCTCTAACACCTAGCAGAGAAGATGGAATAGTTAGTGGTCTTGTTTGGAGGGAATTGGAGAAGGAGCAGAAAAGGGTCATTTTAGAGCACGAGGTATTTTGGAAAAGGTGCTGACCAGGAGGAAAGTGCTGAAGTGGGATGCTTGGAACAGCTGCATATGGTGTCCTGGTTCTTGGGGGACAGAGGCAGGGAGAGGAGCAGACGTGGTCAAGGCTCCAAAGAGAGAAGGATGACATAGCCAAAACAGATGCAGTGGTGGCAAGAATCCTGCTTGCATCCCGCCAAACGACACACAAGTCATGGGACTTCCCTGGTGGTCCAGTGGTTAAAACTTCGCCTTCCAGTACAGGAGGCATGGGTTCAACCCCTGGTTGGGGAGTTAAGATCCTGCATACCTTTCAGCCAAAAACCATCCAATAAAGACTTTAAAAATGGTCCACATCAAAAAAATAATCTTAAAATAAAAATACACAGGTCGTGGTTCTGCAGTTGTCTGCCTTGAAGAATTACTTGGCTCATTTCCTCCTGAAGAATGAACTGTCTTCTACATCAACGATTTTCTTAGAATGGACTATCCCTATGTTAGTGCTCAATAAACACTTAGCTAATTAAACCTATAGAGCTCTTGACACCTTTGCCGTACCTACTGTTACTTGTCCAGGACCTTACCACCTGGAACTTCATTTCTAACAAAGTTTGCAAAGTCCTTGGCCAAAACTAACTTCGACTGAACTTTAAAACGAACACATTCCAGAGCAACCAGCTGAATAATTCTGCTATGTGAACCATTGCTCTAAACGGATCATTTATCTAAATGGCATTCAATCTCACATGGGCATTCAAGAATTTTACAACAGACCACGGCGATTTCTCCAAACCCTAAAAATCCCAGAAGACAGGGGCAGCAGGCAGAAAGCTTTCATTCTTGTCAAAAATCAGTCTTGACTTTTGTGTATCACCATGGCTGTGTGTCAATGTCAATTCTTGTTCACTCAGGCAGATGTGTCTGGACCACTGGCCCATCATTCTGGACATAAAACCAAGGTCACAGCAGGGCACACATTTTTGCAGATTTCCTAGCTGTTTGTCATCTGCTCCCAGATTTTCCCTCACAAACTCTCAGGATAGCTTCTTAGAGGAAATATACTCTTTTTGGGAGTGGGGAATAAAAGTTTAAATCAGGCGGATGATACATTAATGGGCTAGTTCGATCTACCTTTGAATACACTGCCTGTATTCAGGTTCATATCACCTCTCTTGGGCACAATTACAATCATCCTATAACTGCTGACGTTACCTGCATTGCTCTGCATTTGTTACCTCACCCCAAGCCTTCAAAGTCATCCCTTACTAAACGGAAAAATTTTCAAACTGCAAATATTATTTGACAGCCCTGATTAAAAGCTTTCTGTGACTTTCTGATTTCTGTGGAATAAACCTTAAAGTTTGTAGCATGAAGAACCTTCATATTCTTTTCCTCCAACCTTCTCTCTCATGACTTCCCTTTATTAGTTCTAGCTTCATGCAGAGTCTTTATAATTTCTATCTCCAGTTTTTTTTTTGTTTGTTTTTGTTTTGCGGTATGCGGACCTCTCACTGTTGTGGCCTCTCCCGTTGCGGAGCACAGGCTACGGACGCGCAGGCTCAGCGGCCATGGCTCACGGGCCCAGCCGCTCCGCGGCATGTGGGATCTTCCCAGACCAGGGCACGAACCCGCGCCCCCTGCATCGATAGGCGGACTCCCAACCACTGCGCCACCAGGGAAGCCCTCTATCTCCAGTTTTTATATGTGCTTGACAAACTGCTACTCTACCACATGCAGAGGCAAAATCAAGTGTTTTCTCATCTTTGGAAGCCCCCTCCTCATAGCCCCACTTCCTAACTCCAAAAGGTCAAATCAAGTATATTCATTGATGTTGCCATTTTATCGAATAATACACATCTATCTACAATTTTCTACAACATATTGTAGTTGTGTATGCACTTATCTCCCCTACAAGATTTTGACCTTCTTTAAGGTTGGTACCTTATTTATTTATTTTTGTAGATCTAGGATATGGCGCATAATAAGTGCTTAACAGTTGTCTGTTGGATGAATGAAGTTTTCATGCTTAAATCCCCGTATTTAATTAGCAGCTCAATAAGTAAAACTGAGGACTGTTTACTAGGAGTCAGCCTAGCACTGGGCTAGGTTTTCTGTCAGGGTGGAAAGTTGAGGAAAACACTGGTTGGAGAGAAGGCTTTGGGCCAGTGCAGACGTGGGTTCATTTTGCAGAGGAAAGTAAATGTAGAAAGACAAACAGCTGGTGGGAGGGGAGTGATTACTGGATAGGGGAGATATACATGATATGGGAAAACACTGTTAAGCGATATGGATGCAAAATGTACCATATTAGATGTGCACGTGTTTTGGGATAGAAATGAAATGTACTGAAATAGTAGAATTGGATGAACATGAATCGGGCAGCGAGAGAATTCATGTTGTGGTCAGTAGGGTATTGAAGCTGTAGGGATGGTGGTGGCAAGAGGTTCAATGGCTCTGATACTCTGTCAACTATATCGAGAGGGAGGCAAGGGGTGGCATCTGGGGGAAGTTTGTGCAGAGAACAAAGGCTGCAATCCTGGTTTTCACCACACCAGGACCCTCCTCCCACAGTATGAAGAATCTTCCCACTCCATGCAGCAATGCCTCAGTGATGATGAGCCATAAAGGTTCATGAATTTTCTATTTATTGCTGCTGTAGCAGCTGCTACAGTCAGAGGCTCACAGCTTGGTACCTCAGCTGTATGCAACTTTCTGACCCAGCATGTGGCTCTTTTAAAAAGTATTTCATGATGAAAATTTCCAAACACACAAAATAGAGACATTTTAACCACGTACCTACTTTTAACAAAATCAATGTTTTGGGGGTCCTTTTTTATTGACATATTTTAGAGCAAATTCTAGACTCATACTGTTTCACACCTCAGTACATCAGTATGCATCTCGAATGGATAAGGATATTAAAAATAATATAAGCACCAAGCTATAATCACATCCAGGGTTGCTTTTAATATGCTCAAGGGACCAGCTCCCTCCCTTCCACCTCATCCCACTCCTCTATCGGATGTACATACTATTATTCCCAGTTTTGCCTGAAGCCGATGTCTTTCTGGGAGAAGTACCAGCCATTTTTACCCAAGAGAGTCTTCCATTTGCAAAATACCATCTACAAAGAATTCCATTTGCAAAATGCCATCTACAAAATACCATCTACAAAGAATGAAGTTTCCTGGCCCTTGTCTTCATCCAGCCCACACCTGATATTTTAAATAGGAGAGAGATGTATTCAATCTGAAACCAATCTAGCACTATTTCAAGTCTCACTCCTCCCTGCTATGTTAAAAGTGTTCATTAAAAAAAAACCCTGAGCTTGAGAGTTCTTACATTCAAGCAGTGTAATCACGCCAAGTGTTTATAGATACCCATGGAACTGCCCGTTCTGCCTTTCATTTGGGGAATAAAAGACGCCCATTCACATATGCACACTACTATATATAAAATAGGTAACTAATAAGGACCTACTGCATAGCACAGGGACTCTACTCAGTACTCCGTAATGGCCTTTAGGGGAAAAGAATCTAAAAAACAATGGATATATGTATACATGTAACTGAATCACTCTGCTGTACACCTGAAATTAACACAACATTGTAAGCCAACTATACACCAATAAAAATGAACAAAAAAAGCTTTATTGCTGAAAAATGCTAACCATCCTCTTAAAAAAAAAAAAAAAAAAAAGAAGCTCATTCACCTAGTGACTTTCCAAGGTAATTTGAGATTGTAGCGTTGATGGCAACCAGCTACCTGGTTGCTCTCTTTGTCCTTCTTTGCTGCCAGAGGAGGTCAAAACCACCTGTATGGAGTAGGATTAATCAACAGAGTGGTTACAAGGAATTCTGGCCCTCAAGCACCTTTTTTTCTTTTTTGCTTGCGCCGTGAAGCACGTGAGATCTTAGTTCCCCGACCAGGGGTCAAACCTGTGCCCCCTACAGTGGAAGCATGTAATCTTTTCACTGTCAGTTGTTTCTAGGTATTTTTTGATTTCCTCTATGATTTCTTCAGTGATCTCTTGGTTATTTAGTGGTGTATTGTATAGCCTCCATGTGTTTGCATTTTTTACAGGTTTTTTTCCCTGTAATTGATATCTAGTCTCGTAATGTTGTGGTCAGAAAAGATACTCGATACAATTTCAATTTTCTTAAAATTACCAAGGCTTGATTTGTGACCCAAGATATGGTGTATCCTAGAGAATGTTCCATGAGCACTTGAGAAGAAAGTGTATTCTGGTGTTTTTGGATGGAATGTCCTATAAATATCAATTAAGACCACCTTGTTTAATGTGTCATTTAAAGCTTGTGTTTCCTCATTTAGTTTCATTTTGGATGATCTGTCCATTGGTGTTATGATTGTGTTACTGTCGATTTCCCCTTTTATGGCTGTTAGCATTTGCCTTATGTATTGAGGTGCTCCTATGTTGGGTGCATAAATATTTACAATTGTTATATCTTCTTCTTGGATTGATTCCTTGATCATTATGTAGTGTCCTTCTTTGTCTCTTGTAATAGTTTTTATTTTTTTAACATCTTTATTGGAGTATAATTGCTTTACAATGGTGTATTAGTTTCAGCTTTATAACAAAGTGAATGTTATACATATATATATGTCCCCATATCTCCTTCCTCTTGCATCTCCCTCCCTCTCACCCTACCTATCCCACCCCTCTAGGTGGTCACAAAGCACCGAGCTGATCTCCCTGTGCTATGTGGCTGCTTCCCACTAGCTATCTATTTTAAGATTGGTAGTGTATATATGTCCATGCCAGTCTCTCACTTTTTCCCAGCTTACCCTTCCCCCTCCCCGTATCCTCAAGTCCATTCCCTAGTAAGGCTGCATCTTTATTCCCATCTTGCCCCTAGGTTCTTCATGAGCATTATTATTATTATTTTTGATTCCATACATATGTGTTAGCATACGGTATTTGTTTTTCTCTTTCTGACTTACTTCACTCTGTAGGACAGACTCTAGGTCCATCCACCTCACTACAAATAACTCAGTTTCGTTCCTTTTTATGGCTGAGTAACATTCCATGGTATACATGTGCCACATCTTCTTTACCCATTCATCTGTTGATGGACACTTTGGTTGCTTCCATGTCCTGGCTATTGTAAATAGTGTTGCAATGAACATTTTGGTACATGACTCATTTTGAATTATGGTTTTCTCAGGGTATATGCCCAGTAGTGGGATAGCTGGGTCGTATGGTATTTCTATTTTTAGTTTTTTAAGGAACCTCCATACTGTTCTCCATAGTGGCTGTATCAATTTACATTCCCACCAACAGTGCAAGAGGGTTTCCTTTTCTCCACACCCTCTCCAGCATTTATTGTTTGTAGATTTTTTGATGATGGCCATTCTGATTGGTGTAAGGTGATATATCTCATTGTACTTTTCATTTACATTTCTCTAATGATTAATGATGTTGCGCATTCTTCCATGTGTCTGTTGGCAATCTGTATATCTTCTTTGGAGAAATGTCTGTTTAGGTCTTCTCCCCATTTTTGGATTGGGCTGTTTGTTTTTTTAATGTTGAGCTGCATGAGCTGCTTGTAAATTTTGAAGGTTAATCCTTTGTCAGTTGCTTCATTTGCAAATATTTTCTCCCATTTGGAGAGTTATCTTTTGGTCTTGTTTATGGCTTCCTTTGCTGTGCAAAAGCTTTGAAGTTTCATTAGGTCCCATTTGTTTATTTTTGTTTTTATTTCCACTTCTCTAGGAAGTGGGTCAAAAAGGATCTTGGTGTGATTTATGTCATAGAGTGTTCTGCCTATGTTTTCCTCTAAGAGTTTGATGGTGTCTGGCCTTACATTTAGGTCTTTAATCCATTTTGAGCTTATTTTTGTGTATGCTGTTAGGGAGTATTCTAATTTCATTCCTTTCCATGTAGCTGTCCAGTTTTCCCAGCACCACTTATTGAAGAGGCTGTCTTTTCTCCACTGTATATTCTTGCCTCCTTTATCAAATATAAGGTGACCATATGTGTGCGGGTTTATCTCTGGGCTTTCTATCCTGTTCCACTGATCTGTATTTCTGTTTCTGTGTCAGTACCATATTGTTTTGATTACTGTAGCTTTGTAGTATAGTCTGAAGTCAGGGAGCCTGATTCCTCCAGCTCCATTTTTCTTTCTCAAGATTGCTTTGGCTATTCGGGGTCTTTTGTGTTTCCATACAAATTGTGAAATTTTTTGTTCTAGTTCTGTGAAAAATGCCAGTGGTAGTTTGATAGGGATTTCATTGAATCTGTAGATTGCTTTGGGTAGTAGAGTCATCTTCACAATGTTGATTCTTCCAATCCAAGAACATGGTATATCTCTCCATCTATTTGTATCATCTTTAATTTCTTTCATCAGTGTCTTATAATTTTCTGCATACAGGTCTTTTGTCTCCTTAGGTAGGTTTATTCCTAGGTATTTTATTCTTTTTGTTGCAGTGGTAAATGGGAGTGTTTTCTTTTTCTTTTTCTTTTTTTAATAAGATGTTGGTGGTAGGAGTTAATTAATTAATTAATTTTTGCTGTGTTGGGTCTTCGTTTCTGTGCGAGGGCTTTCTCTAGTTGTGGCAAGTGGGGGCCACTCTTCATTGCGGTGCGTGGGCCTCTCACTATCTCAGCCTCTCTTGTTGCGGAGCACAGGCTCCAGATGTGCAGGCTCAGTAGTTGTGGCTCACAGGCCTAGTTGCTCCGTGGCATATGGGATCTTCTTAGACCAGGGCTCGAACCTGTAGTCCCCTGCATTAGCAGGCAGATTCTCAACCACTGTGCCACCAGGGAAGCCTGGGAGTGTTTTCTTGATTTCTCTTTCAGATTTTTCATCATTAGTGTATAGGAATGCAAGAGATTTCTGTGCATTAATTTTGTATCCTGCTAATTTACCAAATTCATTGTTTAGCTTTAGTAGTTTTCTGGTAGCATCTTTAGGATTCTCAAGGTATAGTATCAAGTCATCTGCAAACAGTGACAGTTTTACTTCTTTGCCAATATGGATTCCTTTTATCTCTTTTTCTTCTCTGATTGCCATGGCTAAAACTTCCAAAACTATGTTGAATAATAGAGGTGAGAGTGGGCAACCTTGTCTTGCTCCTGATCTCAGTGGAAATGGTTTCAGTTTTTCACCATTGAGGATGATGTTGGCTATGGGTTTGTCATATATGGCCTTTATTATGTTGAGGAAAGTCCCCTCTATGCCTATTTTCTGGAGGGTTTTTATCATAAATGGGTGTTGAATTTTGTCGATAGCTTTCCCTGAATCTATTGAGATGATCATATGGTTTTTCTCCTTCAATTTGTTAATATGGTGTATCACGTTGATTGATTTGCATATATTGAAGAATCCTTGCATTCCTGGGATAAACCTCACTTGATCATAGTGTATGATCCTTTTAATGTGCTGTTGTATTCTGTTTGCTAGTATTTTGTTGAGGATTTTTGCATCTATGTTCATCAGTGGTGTCGGCCTGTAGTTTTCTTTCTTTGTGACATCTTTGTCTGGTTTTGGTATCAGAGTGATGGTGGCCTTGTAGAATGAGTTTGGGAGCATTCCTCCCTCTGCTATATTTTGGAAGAGTTTGAGAAGGATAGGTGGTAACTCTTCACTAAATGTTTGATAGAATTCACCTCTGAAGCCATGTGGCCCTGGGCTTTTGTTTGTTGGAAGATTTTTAATCACAGTTTCAAGTTCAGTGTTGTGATTGTTCTGTTCATATTTTCTATTTCTTCCTGCTTCAGTCTTGGAAGTTGTGCATTTCAAAGAATTTGTCCTTTTCTTCCAGTATGTCTATTTTATTGGCATAGAGTTGCTTGTAGTAATCTCTCATGTTCCTTTGTATTTCTACAGGTCAGTTGTTACTTCTCTTTTCTCATTTCTAATTCTATTGATTTGAGTCTTCTCCCTTTTTTTCTTGATAAGTCTGGCTAATGGTTTATAAATTTTGTTTATCTTCTCAAATAACCAGCTTTTAGTTTTATTGATCTTTGCTATCATTTCCTTCATTTTTTTTTCATTTATTTCTGATCTGATCTTTATGATTTCTTTCCTTCTGATAACTTTGGGGATTTTTGTTCTTCTTTCTCTAATTGCTTTAGGTGTAGTGTTAGGTTGTTTATTTGAGACGTTTCTTGTTTCTTAAGGTAAGATTGTATTGCTATAAACTTCCCTCTTAGAACTGCTTTTGCTGCATCCCATAGGTTTGGGGTTGTCGTATTTTCATTGTCATTTGTTTCTAGGTATTTTTTGATTTCCTCCTTGATTTCTTTAGTGATCTCTTGGTTATTAAGTAGTATGTTGTTTAGCCTCCATGTGTTTGTGTTTCTTACAGATTTTTCCTGTAATTGATATCTAGTCTCATAGCGTTGTAGTCAGAAAATATACTTGATACGATTTCAATTTTTTTAAGTTTACCAAGGCTTGATTTGTGACCCAAGATATGATCTATCCTGGAGAATGTTCCATGAGCACTTGAGAAAAATGTGTATTCTTTTGTTTTGGGATGGAATGTCCCATAAATATTAATTAAGTCCATCTTGTTTAATGTATCATTTAAAGCTTGTGTTTCCTTATTTATTTTCATTTTGGTTGATCTGTCCATTTGTGAAAGTGGGGTGTTAACGTTCCCTACTATGATTGTGTTACTGTCAATTTCCCCTTTTATGGCTGTCAGCATTTGCCTTATGTATTGAGGTGCTCCTATGTTGGGTGCACACATATTTACAATTGTTATATCTTCTCATTGGATTGATCCTTTGATCGTTTTGTAGTGTCCTTCTTTGTCTCTTGTAATAGTCTTTATTTTAAAGTCTATTTTGACTGATATGAGAATTGCTACTCCAGATTTCTTTTGATTTCCATTTGTATGGAATATCTTTTTCCATCCCCTTGCTTTCAGTCTGTAGGAAGTGTGTAATCTTAACTACTGGACCACCAGGGAAGTCCCTGAAGTATTTATGATATACTTGGGAAGGTAAATTACCCACATATGTAAAGCTCTAGCTATCCATAAAGCATTGATTGGAGTTAAGGGTCCAAATTTAGGTGTGTTCATGATGTAGGCATTAAGAAGTGTGAGAGGCTCTTTTAACTGGAAGGAGTCCTAGGCTTTTTGGAGAAAGTGACATTCCAGCTGGACTTTGACTGTTATTCACAATTGTAGGTAGAGAGGAAGGAGAGGGTGTGTGTGAGTGCAATGATGGTGGAAGGAAAACAGGATGAGTGAAGTGTGAGCAGGTGAAAGTACAGGCCAGGTGATGGGAAACATGTGCAGCCCAGTGTAGTGGTCATTTGTGATGACCTGCACCACATGTCACCACCCTCCCACCTGTGTAAGGTCAAGGGGGCTAGACAGTTCCACACAGTGACAGGGTCCCATCCCAAGTGTCTACAAGGATGTGTCTCTGCTTTTTTGGCCTCAGGCTTTCTTTGATGCCTAGAAAGCCTGCTCAGTACAACAAAGATGGTCCACAAGTGTTAGGGAGTCAATGTCTGTGGAGATATCCCGCAGCTAAGAGAAACTGAGTGTCAGCGGGAATATCCCAGAATTGTCACAGGGACAATTCTGAGATGCATTCTATGTAGTTTCTCAGAGACACCCCCCAGTGGGACTGAGCCTCAGTGGCCCAGGGTGGTAACCAGCTCAGCGATGCATCTCTGCATTGGTGTTCCCTTCTTCTACCACCCCCTTCTCCTGCTCCCTGAGAATTGCTCCACTACAAACTCCCTGCACCCAAATTCTTGTTGAAGACTCTGCTTCTGGAGGATCCCAAACTCAGACAACCAGATTCCTAGAAACAAGGCACTATCCCAGGGAAATAGTGAGAAATAAATCCAGAATGGTAGGTGGATGAAGGCTTGTTATAATTTCTTACTAATTAAAAAGAATTATCGCTCCTTCCCTATTTGCTTTCCACTTGCTTTGTCCTCACTGTTCTTTCAAAAAAGTGAAACTGTAAATCATATGTTTAGATTACAATTTACATGGAACTAGGCATGGCTTACAGTCTATAGTCATCAAGGGTCTGAGTTTGAGGATTCTGTCCCAATGTCTCTCCTTATTTCAGTAAATGACAATCCATTCTTCCTACTGCTCTGGCTACAGGTGTTCAGGGCATCTCAGACTTTCCTCTTTTTTTTTTTTTTCTCACAACCCACATCTATCTGTCAGAAAATCTGTTGACTCTGCCTTCTCGATATATGCAGAAGCTGGCCATTCTTAGCACCTTCGTTATTACTGCTCTGGGTTAAGCTGCGAGCTCTCTCTCACTTGGATTGTTCCAAGATCATCCTGGTCTCAGTACTCTGCCCTTACCTCTCTAAAATCTATTCTCAGCAAGACAGCCAGAGTGATTCTGTTAAGATATAGGTGAGATGATGTCTTTCCAATCCTCAGCACCCTTTCATGGTTTCTCATCCTAATTTGAGTAAAAGCCATTGTTCTTACAATGACTGAGTAAAGCCAGTTTTTACATGGTCTTTCATCTTTTTGCTTCTCTGACCTTTTTTCTTGCTATTCACCCACTTGCTTATTTGATTCCAACTCCCTGGCCTCATTGCTGCCACTCAGACAGGCCAGCATGCTTCCCACTCAGAGTCTTTGCACTTATGTGACCTCTCATGGAGAGCTTTCCCCCTGGAAACCTGCATGGCTCACTCCCCACCTCCTCAGCTGTCTGCTCCCCTGTCATTTTCTCAACAGTCCTTCCCTATCTGAAATTACACCCCCCACCTCACACTTTCTTTCCTCTTCCCCTGCTTTATTTTTCCCTTTGTACTTTTCACTATTTAATAAGTATTGAGTTTACTCATTTAAGAATTTCTAACCTTTTTTTCCATTCTAGGAGGCAAGCCCCATGAGCGCAAGTGCTTTTTTCTTGGGTTTTGTGGGGAGGGTCTCTTTTGTTCATTGTTCTTTCCAGCCTAGAAAAGTACATACACACACACACACACACACACAAACACACACACACACTGATGGATAGTGGATGAACAATAAATTTACTGGATGTCTGATAAATATGTGGATAGTCAATAAATGTGCCCCCAAGTATTTACTGAATGCCAAACAAATATGTGCAAATATAGACATCTAACAAATGAGTAAACAAAAATGAAAGAAGAGGTATGTGACTTGATTTAACCTCTCTCAGGCTCTATTTTTTTCAGCTGAAAAGGGGGATCCAATACCTAACTCATGGGAGCAAACCTTAAGAGAGGAAAGAACCTAAGTAGATGGTAGAAATTACTATTTTTCAGAACTTGCGTCCTGCTTTTTATTTCAGGGTCTTGAGCTCAACGTCTCGAGATTTATATCTTAAGCCATGAGAGGACCCTTTTAGGGGTTTTATAAGTGATGTTTAAGGTAATGAAATTCACTTCTTTTGAAATTCATTTTTCTGCAGAAAGCAGGTGGGAATGAATCCCTCAGCACCTTTGACTTGTTGAAAGTATGGTATGGAGTTTCTAGACTAGACCACAGGCTCAATTAGAGCAGATATCGAATTATCTTGCCCATGGCAATATTTCCAGTGACAGCACCTGGTATAGAGTAAGCCCTCAGTGAATCTATGCTGAGTGAATAAATAAAGGTAATATGAAATTTTCCCTTCATTTCAGATGTCTCATTCCATCAGATGCAAACTATTATGTAGAGAATGGATAAATAGCAAGGTCCTATTGTAAATCACAGGGAGCTATATTCAATATTCTGTCATTAACCATAATGGAAAAGAATATGAAAAAGAATGTGTATATGTATAACTAAACCTCTTTGCTGTACAACAGAAGCTAACACAACATTGCAAATCAACTCTACTTCAATTAAAAAAAAAAAAGCTGTCCCATTAGCGTGGCTGAGATCTAGCAAGATCTATGACCTGCTTCTTTGCCCCCAGCAAGAAGCCCCAGATGTCGACTTCATCTGGTATTCCTGATCCACCCCCTCCCTGGTCTTTGGGTTGGTTTGGGTCTCTCCTTTAGCAGCATCTCTGCTAAGCTGCTCCCATTCATCTGCAGCACATGACTGACCCAGCATCTGTTCTTTTCTTACTGAATACAGCACTGGGAGAGAAAGGCAGGAACTGTACTATTTCCACTACCCCACAGGCTTACCTGGGACTGATTGTGTGGGTAGTAGGAGGGAGAAAGAGAGTGAATTGAGCAGGGGTATTTGGGTTGTCTGTGGAAGAGCTGGAACAGTGATTTGGGGGAGGGGAGGGATGGTGATATGTCAGAGTGTCCTCCTGAGTTCTTAAGGTCAGAGGGCACCATCTACTATAATATCAAAAAATAAAGTGCTCATCCCATGGGGACTTTTCTACTTTTTAGAGAAAAATTGTTCCCATTTGTGGGTAACATGGACCATAGAAATGAAGAATTAGGTCAATTCTTAGTTTCATCTCTTAGTTCATTAGTTCAATTAGTTTATCTCTTAGTTTCAGTGATTGCATCTAGCTTAGTTTCTCTTCCTTTCCTAGCTGTTGTTAATAAAATCAGCATGAAGATATCCAAGCAGATTGGCATCTGCCAGCTCAGATCATTTGGCTTTTTTCCTGGACATGTGAAGAGAGGTGTTGAAGAGTAGCTGGGTGGGAGAGACTTTTAACCTATTAACTGTGAATTTTGGAGACATATGTCATAACTTTGTTGATTTACTCCATTTACACAAATTTCCAAATAAAATGTGGTTTCAGGTAAGCAGGTGAAAAAAAAAAAAAAGAAAAAAGGCAAATGTGACTTACAGCCTTAGTGATATATCTTTTTTTAGGACCTTAAACTTTACTAATTGTAGTTACCAGTTTAATGACAACATAAGTCAATTAACTAGGGTATGCTGATTGCCATGAGCAATAGACATCAAATATATATGCTTCAAACAGGAGCTTATTTCCAGTTCATTGAATGGTCATGGGATGGTGAACAAGTCAGCAGATCGTGCTCCTCCACTGTCACTCAGAGAACTCAGGCTCACATAGGCTCTGTCTTATACAGGCTTCCAAGTGGCCCTGGCTTTTATTCTGATTTTTCCTTTGTAGTTAATCGGTAGGAAAAGAGAGCAAAATTTTACGTGCCAAGTTTAGAAATGAGCATATGTGGTTTCTTCTTATATTCCAGTGGCTAAGTGGCTAGAATTCAGTTGCGTGGTCATATCTAACTTCAAAGGGGTTTGGATAATGTAGTTATTTAATTTAGGTTCCTAGAAAATAGAATTGAGCTGAGGACAAAGTTCTATTTTATTTGAGAGATAAAAGTCCAGGGCAGCTGGGGTGAGAGCAAGGGAGTGAGGCAATGTGAGGTCACGTGCTGTCTATTACTTCACAAGGAACTGAAGGAGATGGCAGATCACTGAGCAGGTCAACCCATTTGGGTAGGCTGCATGGTGAAATCATGATCTGGAACATTCCATGGGAGTGAGGAAGGAAAGACAATTTATCTGTCTGCCTCTCTCCCATCTCTTGCCTCTACTGGCCAGAGTTGGTCCCACTGCTTTGCCCCTCAGCACAACTGGTTTGCACCATTCAACACCTTCAGTGGCTTCTCAGATGCCAAAATAAATGCTCTTTGGTGTGGCATTTCATCTGAAGCTGAGTCAGAAAGAGACAGAGAAGACAAAGACTTATGTGTGGCTAGTTGGCCTCAGGTAGCAAAATTCATGGGTCTGCGCTGAGTAGGTTGGTTGTGGTGGCAGCTGTCTGGAGGATCAGTGAAGCCAATCCAGTCTGAAAAGTTGTAAAAAGATGTCTTATAGTCTGCCCCTTGCACCATTGGGATTCATTTACACCCTCTAATTATATCTGGTTCACAAACTAAACCATGGGAACAACATGATAGAATAAGAGGACATCACATCTCCTGGAAAGTGGAGGTACAAGTCCAATTACTCAGAGTCGCCTTCAAGGTACATTTTCCTAGAAGAACTAAGAGGTAAGGCAAGAGGGTCAGTGAAAAGCACCTACAGTCCCTGCTTCTGCTGCTGGTCCTGAGGCTCTAATTGATATTTATCATCTCTCCTCCACCATCCATTATAGATTTCTCCCAACCTCTGCAAATACTTCCACTGGTATGCTTGCCTAGTGGGGTGACCTGGACCTTCATTCTGAGGATCCTACACCCTTTGTTGCCTTAATGTTATTGGATTATGGTTGTTTCAATTGGCCAATGACAGTTATTACTGGGTGTGGAAATGCTAAGAGATGCCTTAACGAATACCCTGTATTCGTAGACATCATGTAGAAGCAACCCTAACTTCTCATGGTCCTCGAGGTTGATTATCTCAGCAGTAACTGATTTCTTTGACTGCTACTGTCATGAAGAGTTCAAATAGCTTCTAGTTCAGTGGAACAACCATTGTGTCTCCTGGCAAAAGTGTTCCTCCTTTGGGAATTGGAAACTGCAACCCAACAGAGCCTAGGGTTGTGTAACTGGAAGCACAAATCCCACAAGTGGGTTATTGAGTATGGTGATGAGAGGGGACACTTCTATTTCTACCTCTTTGTTCTTGGACTTTTCGAGTTATTGGAGGCATAGAAGCTTATGTCAAGTATTGGTGTAGCATGTACACTGCATCCTGGGGGTCAGAGCCTCAAATACTCACTGTGTTGTTCCTGAGCTGACACCATGGCTGAGCCTTTACTAGATCATTCTAGTGTTCTTTTGGTTGGCTGCTTCTAAGTGATGAGCTCATTTGTTAGGAAGGCATGGATGATCTTAAAAATATACTTCTTTAATCATCAACAAAATGAAAACACACAACACGGTGTGTCAATAATTTCATAAGCCTTAAACTGTATGTGAAGAATCTGAATCCTGTACTCTTAGCAGAAAAAAAAAAGAATAGTTTATTATTGGATAGAAACTTAAGGTATCAACTAATTCAACACCTCCATTTTACAAAAGAAAAATGGAAGCCCAGAATAAAGAATGAATTCTTAGGGGTAACAACAAGTTAATGGGTGAATCTTTGCCACATCCAGGTTTTCTGATTTCTAGTTTCCTGAAAATTCCATTGTATCAAGTCATCTCTTGAACAAAAAACATGGATTTATCTTTTGAAAATTCAGAATGGATTTTGAAATGCAAACCAGATAAGTTTCAAAGTTGCAATTGGCTTCATTCATCCTTTGCCACAATATATAGTAGAACTGTGGGTTTTTTTCCTGGAATTAATGCAATTTTTCATAGAAAATCAGGGGAAACATTCATCTTTAGGTGATAATTACTTTGCAGTCCTTCCAGGCCTTGTTCAAGCCTTACCTTCTCCCTAAATTCTTCCCTAAATTCTTTAGTTTTAGGGAAGCAAGCCTTCCCTAAATTCTTTAGTTTATGGCAAGCTTGTCTCCTCTTAACTCCCACAGAAACTATTGGCCATCTTTTTTTTTAATTATTATTTTCACTGCAAAACAGTTTTTACAAGATCACAGTAAAATAAATAAGGAAAAATCTTGTAAAATCCTGTCATTTCAACAAATTAAACCATTGTGATTTTAAAAAATTACATTCAGTCTTTGCATGCTCATATAATTTGTATATCATTGGATATTTTTGTCATCTTGGTGCAGATAAATATTTGTAGTCATTTCCCCACTTGACATCAATGCATGATCACTTTTGCAAGTTGCTACATGATTTTCACAATTTTATTTTGAGTAGTGTTACTCACTACCTCTTGGATATTTCATAAGAATTTTACAATTAACATGTCTAAGTATGGACTTAGCTTTTCCATTCACTACCATGCAATTTTAGATAGAAAAGATGATCAAACTCTCACTTATTCCCTACTTCCATTCAGTTTACAAGTTGAGTCCTTCTACTGCCTAAATATTTCTTATGCATAAACTCTTTTTTCCAGCTTCATTACTGGATTAGGCTTCTTGAGGCTCACTAGTCCAACTGCATGCAGTAGGCTAGTACTGGCTGCTACTAGTAGGTGGCTAGTAGTAGGTCTTTACAGTTAATCCTCCCTCTAGATGCACATGTAGTCTTTCTAAAATGAAAATCTGATGTTATTACTTCTCTGCTTAAAAACATTCAGTGATTCTCCTTTGTCTGTGAGGAGGTTGTCATTGCTTACCACTAAGGTTATTTTACACAAAAATGTAGATTTTGGTTTCTCTTGGGGAATTGAAGATCGGCCACAATGGGTCTGCATTCCAGCCTGACACCAGGAAGCTGAAGCTGAATAGAGCCTCTTTCTATAGACAAGGCAAGTGCTTTCCAATCTGACACCGAGGTCCCCTACATCTGTTTTATTGATCTTAGCTCCCTGGATTCTATACTTTTGAGTTTGAGACTGTACAGGCTAAAGCCTAAACTCTGTTGAATGACACTCAAGTTTATTCTTGCTGAGTTCTTTTTTTTTTTTTTTGTGGTACTTGGGCCTCTCACTGTTGTGGCCTCTCCCGTTGCGGAGCACAGGCTGCGGACGCGCAGGCTCAGCGGCCATGGCTCACGGGCTCAGCCGCTCCGCTGCATGTGGGATCTTCCCGGACCGGGGCACGAACCCGTGTCCCCTGCATCGGCAGGCGGACTCTCAACCACTGCGCCACCAGGGAAGCCCCTTGCTGAGTTCTTTAGCCTTATTCTTCCATTTATCAAGAAATAGAGATGTGCCTTGAAATGTTCTCCTTTCCATGCTTTATCACTCTCATGTCTGGGGGAAGCTCTTTTTCCTTCTTCCCAGACTCTGCTGCGTGGTCACCTGTATGAAGACCTTCCTGATTTCTTGAGCTTGCCTGGTGGCAGAATGATCTGGAAAGGAATTTAACTTCAACTTCAATTTAACTTCCCTGCTCGGGCTGGGAAGACAGGGCAAGAAGCTTTCTTTTGTTGCTTCTCAGTGTTCCTTCTTTCTTGCTCCTTCTCCTGCCCCTTTGTGTCTGGCTCTCTTCTCTGCCTTTCAGCGTCCTAATTCTTCCTTGTCAATTTAGTTCAGTGAACATTTAAAGAGGGGCTGTTAATGGAGCTGGATGCTTGAGAGGATTTAGTGGTGAGTGAGGGGTTCCTGCATACATAAGTAGGGTTTACATCACTGTGGGACAAATGAATGTGTGGTGATGACAGCATGGCCAGGTGCTTTAAGTTGGGTCTAGGTAATGCGCTGGGAAAGGGTTAGAGGAAGACGTGTTTGCCAGTCTGCTTTGGCAAAAAGGGAGTGAAAGGTGATTGCTTATATTTTAAAAGATTTCTTAAAAGGATACTGGAACCATGTATTCCTCATAACTTTATCTTACGTTCCCTTCTCATCTTTATGTATCCTTCTTAGCCAAGCTAATATTTCATTTTAGAAAGTGGACGTCAAGTTGTCTGGTTTTGAATCTGACCCCATTTCTTTATCTCTGTGGCATGGGACAGGCTCCTTAACTGCTTCATGGCCCAGTTTCTTCATCTTCAAAATGAGAGAAATAATAGTACCTACTTCATAGAACTGTTGAAATTAAATGAGATATCCGTATAAAACGTTTAACATATTGCCTTACAGAGGATAAGCACTCAGTAAAAGTTAGCGATTATTAGTATCATTATTTAGTAGCCCACATGCTCTCACATCATGTTCTGGTGACTTCCAAACCTATAATTGTAGTAATCTTAGCTAATGTCCTTAAGAGAACATTCAGGGCAGTGGCTGAATAAGTAGACTCTGGGTCCAGACTCCTTGGGTTCAGACCTATCACATCTTGCTTTATAAGCATTACAAGCTATGTACCTTCTCTGCATTTGTTCCCTCATGTTTTAAATGGAGATAATAATAGTATCTAGGATGTAGGGATGGTGTGAGGATTAAATGAGTAAGTGTAAATCAGGTGCCCAGAGCAGTGTCTGGTACGTAGGAAGTGTTGAATGTTTATTTTTTGAATTACTTATTTTTATTGAGCTAAGAGCTTCATATATGTTATCTCTGGTATCCTGAGATAGCTTCACAATGTAGGAATATAATAGTAATTCTTATTGTACAGATGAAGAGAATGAGGCTTGGAGAGTTTTACTAGCTTGCCCAAGTTACACACCTATTAAGATGGAAGGCTAGGTCTTGAAGCCAGGTATTTCTTTTTTTAAAATTAAAAAAAAATTTTATTGGAGTATAGTTGATTTACAATGTTGTGTTAGTTTCTGCTGTGCAGCAAAGTGACTCAGTTGTACATATAGATGTATCCACTCTTTTATAGATTCTTTTCCCATATAGGCCATTACAGAGTATTGAGTAGAGTTTTTTGTGCTATACAGTAGGTCTTTATTAGTTATCTTTTTTATATGTAGTAGTGTGTATATGTCCATACCAATCTCTCAATTTATCCCTCCTTCCTCTTACACCCTGGTAACCATAAGTTTGTTTTCTGCATCTGTAACTCTATTTCTATTTGTAGATAACTTCATTTGTACCCTTTTTAAAAAACTTTTTATTTTATATTAGAGTATAACCAATTAACAATGTTGTGATAGTTTCAAGTGCACAGCAAAGTGACTCAGCCATACATATACATGTATCCATTCTCGCACAAACTCCCTCCCCAACCAGGCTGCCACAAAACATTGAGCAGAGTTCCCTGTGTTATACAGTAGGTCCTTGTTGGTTATCCATTTTAAATATAGCAGTGTCATTTGTACACTTTTTTTTAGATTACACATATAAGTGTTATCATATGATATTTGTCTTTCTCTGACTTATTTCACTCAGTATGATAATCTCTAGGTCCATCCATGTTGCTGCAAATGACATTATTTTGTTCTTTTTAATGGCTGAGTAGTATTCCATTGTATATA
Source organism: Lipotes vexillifer (assembly GCF_000442215.2). NCBI lineage: Eukaryota > Metazoa > Chordata > Mammalia > Artiodactyla > Lipotidae > Lipotes > Lipotes vexillifer. Next base: position 2,018,132 of record NW_006798629.1, on the reverse strand, counting down.
GATACCACATCTTGTTTATCCAATCCGCTGTCGATGGACATTTGGGTTGCTTCCATGTCCTGAAGCCAGGTATTTCTGAATCCAAAGCCTGTACCCTTAGTCACTATCACTCTTCTGAGAGCCTAATTCACATATCCAGCTGTCTAGGAGGCATCTCCCAGAGGTTGTTCATGGGAATTTCATATTCAACATTTTCAAAGCCAATCTCATCATATTCCCTTCTGAACCTGCTCCCTTCTAAGGCTCCACAGTCTTTATAAATGGGGCCACCAACTCTCCAGCTGCCCAGCCCAGAAAACTAGGGGTTGTACTTGATTTTTCCTCTTTATCTTCCCCTACTCATTCAACCACCAATACCTGTGACCTCTGACTCCTAAGGCTCTCTTGTATTTGTCCATTTTCTTCTGCTTTTGCTGCCACCACTCTTGTCCAAGTTGCCATCGTTTTCTTTTTGAGTAAATGCAGTTACCTTCTAATTGAGTTATATAATTGCTTAATGAGGCACAAAATATTATTTTCACCTAGATTCCTTTCAAAACATGTTCTATCTTTATTGGAAGAATGATCGGGATAGAGGACCCCTCCCCCACCCCAACATACTCCCCACACTTGAATCATATACAGTTGAGGACATTAAGTAATCCCAAAATGTTATGGCAAGGGAAAGTTAGTTTTCCTAAAAGCATAAGGGAAAGAATTCTGTGGCCAAATACCCAGAGGAGAGGAGGAGAGAAGCAAGAAATAGGAAAGAGGAGGGAGGATGGGTAAGGGTGAAGAACCAGAAGATGGTAAAAAGATGGGATCCAGTGAAAATTCATAGGATGGAGAGCCAACAAATATTTTATGCTGTAGCTTGATTGTGACTGTTATTTGCTTTGCTGTGAGGTTAATCCTTCTTTTTTCCTCATAAAAATTTTCAAAATATTTTGAGAACAAGTTAAAGTGTACTTCTTTTGGGACAACTGAACCTGGTTTTATGATTAAGTTAATGTTGTATGTCACAGAGAAACCATGAGCCCAGAAGGCAGAGGAAGCCATGAGAAATAGGCACATGGGAATTTGCAGAAACTTTGGAGAAGAACTTTGGTCTTCTATTAGGGAATGGAATTATTGAGAACACAAGACATAGATCTTATTCCTAGCTCTTCAAAGATAAAAACGTCCCTAGCTGACATCCGATTTACCTTTGCATGTACACAAAGTCAGTACTTCCTGCATGACAAAATGATATTCTAGGAGGAGCATGTAAGTCTAGATTTTCTTTTCTTCTTTGTGAAGATACAGCCAAATAATTAATTGTTTTAATTTCAGAATTGAATAAATGAGAACTGATTTGGAAAATGCTTTCTAATGAGCTGGACTTTATTCGTGGTTCTACCTTTTAACTGGGTTCCAAAGGACTTGCCAATGGGAAGTGGTTTAACTTCTTTGTGACCTCATGTTTCTTATGAATAAAATGAAGGATTAAGGCCAATCACTGTTTCCTGAACTTTGATCCATATAACAGTAGTTGTGGAAATTTCCACACTTCTCTCCACTTCCTAATGACATCATAGGTAGGATGACTACATGTCCAGATTTACCCTGTATCATTCCAGTTTGTGCCTGCTTCCTGATATAATTATTAATAGTGCTCCATTTCACTCTCAAAAACTGTTCAGATTTGGATAACAATATTTATAATTATGTTATTAATAGGTGTTCCTTGAATGTAAAATTTTAAGTTAAATAATTTTAAACAGGTTTCTTAACTACAACACTTTGCTGATCCTTTAATATGCTAATGTACCTTGTGATTTTCAAAACAGAGAGTATAGTTTCCAGGATTTTGCCTTTGGAATCCTTCTTTTGCTTCTTATTGGAATAGGTAAATGAAACTTCCTTTGGGAAAGTATGAAATCATCTCAATTCAACAAATACTTATCAACTGCTAAGTGCTAAGCCCTAGAAGAGACAATGGATAAATAGTGATGGATAGAAATTAATTCTGCCCCAAAGCAGTTTATAATCTGATTTATAAATAAGGTGAATGGCAGTGGGTATTAAGACAGCACACAAAGAATTGTGTACGGGAGCAAAGTTTTCGATACCACAATGTGTCTCTTTGGCATGCAGATTATTTTAGCTGAAAATAATCAAGGCCCAAAAGACTCAGGGAGAACCTTTGATCTTCTCCCTAACTGCGTAAAAGAATGTAGATAGAAGACCTGCTCCAGAAAGGGAGCTGTCACCACAGGTAACTACAGTATGAACCAGGTGTGTAGACAGGGGGGAACCTAGCAATGTCTGTTAAAATTCTACTCTGTGTCTCATTGCCTCTGCATGGCCCCGCAAACATTTGTTTACCAAACATTTGCTTTTCCATCTTTGTGTGAATTTCCTTCTTTCCTTGTGAAGTCCCCAACCCCTATCCCCAACATTCTCTTTTGTCTTTAGCTGAGGGTGATATTTAAGGTGAGGGCTTTGGCCATTTTAGCAAGTTCCTCATTTTTCTGGGTCTCTCCCATGTATACATACTATTAATTTTTGTTTAATTTTCTTTTGTTAATCTGTCTCATGTCAATTTAATTCTTAGAACAGCCAGAAGGGTAGAGGAAAACTACTTCCTCCTTGAAAAGTGCAATTTAAGGTCACATTCTAGGTTTAATATTCTACTATGGTATCATGTAATTAGAGGCCAAGATAAAACAGAGTAAGTCCAAATCCTAAGTGAGTGGTATAATCTGAAAGCTCTGTCAAGTGCAGTTTTCTTAGACTTAATACTGAATGAATATGTTTGCTAAATCTTTCAGAATATCCATATAATAGTCCAGAGAACCAGTATTTTCATGACCATAGAGACCAGTTGAAGAGTCATACTCTTAACAGTATCCAGGAGGAGGTGAATGTTAGGTTATTTCTAAAAAGATACAGAAATATTACTTGTATGTACAGACTTTGTGAGTGTGAAACAGGAGGGAAAGGGGCAGGACACAACCTTTAAATGAATGAGATAGCCTGAGGACAAGATATAAACTGATTAGGACCAACTAGGTCCAAATGGCAGATAAGACAACTTCCACTAGACTTTGAGCCTCTGTATACGCTCATTGTAACACATCAGCACAGTTAAATAACACAACCATAGGCATGATAACTGTTCCAAGGCTGATCACAAAATGTCAAAAAGACCAGAGGGATGCAAGAGGGAAGAGATATGGGAACATATGTATATGTATAACTGATTCACTTTTTTATAAAGCAGAAACTAACACACTGTTGTAAAGCAATTATACTTAAATAAAGATGTAAAAAAAAAAAAGACCAGAGAGCAGACAGAAGAACTACAGTTCTGCAGCCTGTGGAAGGAAAACCACATTCACAGAAAGGTAGACAAAAGAAAGGCAGAGGACTTTGTACCAGATGAAGGAACAAGATAAAACCCCAGAAAAACAACTAAATGAAGTGGAGATAGGCAACCTTCCAGAAAAAGAATTCAGAAGAATGATAGTGAAGATGATTCAGGACCTTGGAAAAAGAATGGAGGCAAAGATCGAGAAGATGCAAGAAATATTTAACAAGGACCTAAAAGAATTAAAGAACAAATACCTAGAAGAATTAAAGAAAAAAGAAACAGAGATGAACAATACAATAACTTAAATGAAAACTACACTAGAAGGAATCAATAGCAGAATAACTGAGGCAGAAGAACGTATAAGTGACCTGCAAGACAGAATGGTGGAATTCACTGCTGCTGAACAGAATAGAGAAAAATGAAATGAAAAGAAATGAAGACAGTTGAAGACACCTCTGGGACAATGTTAAATGCAACAACATTGGTATTATAGGAGTTCCAGAAGGAGAAGAGAGAGAGAAAGGACCCAAGAAAATATTTGAAGAGATTATAGTTGAAAACCTCCCTAACATGGGAAAGGAAATAGCCACCCAAGTCCAGGAAGTGCAGAGAGTCCCAGGCAGGATAAACCAAAGGAGAAAAACACTGAGACACATAGTAATCAAACTGACAAAAATTAAGGACAAAGAAAAATTATAGAAAGCAATAAGGGAAAAATGACAAATAATATACAAGGGAACTCCCATAAGGTTAACAGCTGATTTCTCAGCAGAAACTCTACAAGCCAGAAGGGAGTGGCATGATATATTTAAAGTGATGAAAGGGAAGAACCTACAACCAAGATTACTCTACCTGGCAAGGATCTAATTGAGATTCGATGGAGAAATCAAAAGCTTTACAGACAAGCAAAAGCTAAGAGAATTCAGCACCACCAAACCAGCTCTACAACAAATGCTAAACGAACTTCTCTAAGTGGGAAACATAAAAGAAGAAAAGGACCTACAAAAACAAACCCAAAACAATTAAGAAAATGGTCATAGGAACACACATATCAATATTTACCTTAAACGTGAATGGATAAAATGCTCCAACCAAAAGACACAGGCTTGCTGAATGGATACAAAAACAAGACCCATATATATGCTGTCTATAAGAGACTCACTTCAGACCTAGGGACACATACAGACCGAAAGTGAGGGGATGGAAAAAGATATTCCATGCCAATGGAAAGCAAAAGAAAGCTGGAATAGCTATACTCATATCATATAAAATATACTTTAAAATAAAGAATGTTACAAGAGACAAGGAAGGACACTACATAACAATCAAGGGATCAATCCAAGAAGAAGATATATCAATTATAAATATATATGCACCCAACATAGGAGCACTTCAATACATAAGGCAACTGCTAACAGATATAAAGGAGGAAATTGACAGTAACACAATCATAGTGGGGAACTTTAACACCTCACTTACACCAATGGACAGATCATCCAAACAGAAAATTAATAAGGAAACACAAGTTTTAAATGACACAATAGACCAGATAGATTTAATTGATATATATAGGACATTCCATGCAAAAACAACAGATTACACTTTCTTCTCCAGTGCACATGGAACATTCTCAAGGATAGATCACATCTCAGGTCAAAAATCAAGCCTCAGGGGCTTCCCTGGTGGCGCAGTGGTTGAGAGTCCGCCTCCCAATGCAGGGGACGTGGGTTCGTGCCCCGGTGTGGGAAGATCCCACATGCCGCGGAGCCGCTGGGCCCGTGAGCCATGGCCGCTGAGCCTGCGCGTCCAGAGCCTGTGCTCCGCAACAGGAGAGGCCACAACAGTGAGAGGGCCGCGTACCGCAAAAAAAAAAAAAAAAAAAAAAAAATCAAGCCTCAGTAAATTTAAGAAAACTGAAATCATATGAAGCATCTTTTTCAACTACAACGCTATGAGATTAGGAGTCAATTAGTGGGAAAAAAAAAAGTAAAACACAAAAACACATGGAGTCTAAACAATATGTTACTAAATAACCAAGAGATCACTGAAGAAATCAAAGAGGAAATCAAAACATACCTAGAGAAAAATTACAATGAGACACTATGATTCAAAACCTATGGGATGCAGAAAAAGCAATTCTAAGAGGGAAGTTTATAGCAATACAAGTCTACCCCAAGAACAAGAAAAATCTCAAATAAACAATCTAACCTTACACATAAAGGAACTAGAGAAAGAAGAACAAACAAAACCCAAAGTTACTAGAAGGAAAGAAATCATAAAGATCAGAGCAGAAATAAATGAAATAGAAATAAAGAAAACAATAGCAAAGATCAGTAAAACTAAAAGCTGGTTGTTTGAGAAAATAAACAAAATTGATAAACCATTAACCAGACTCATCAAGAAAAAGAGGGAGAGGACTCAAATCAATAAAATTAGAAATGAAAAAGGAGAAGTTACAGCGGACACTGAAGAAACACAAAGCAGCATAAGAGACTACTAAAAGTAACTCTATGCCAATAAAATGGACAAACTGGAAGAAATGGACAAATTCTTAGAAAGGTATAACCTTCCAAGACTGAACCAGGAAGAAATAAAAATATGAACAGACCAATCACAAGTAATGAAATTGAAACTGTGATTTAAAATCTTCCAACAAACAAAAGCCCAGGACCAGATGGCTTCACAGGTTAATTCTATCAAACATTTAGAGAAGAGCTAACACCCATCCTTCTCAAACTCTTCCAAAAAATTGCAGAGGGAGGAACACTCCCAAACTGATTCCATGAAACTACCATCACCCTGATACCAAAATCAGACAAAGATACTACAAAAAAAGAAAATTACAGACCAATATTAGTGATGAATATAGATGCAAAAATCCTCAACAGAATGCTAGAAAAGAGAAGCCAACCACAAATTAAAATGATCATGCACCGAGATCAAGTGGGATTTCTATCCAGGATGCAAGGATTCTTCAATATATGCAAATCAATCAATGTGATACACCATATTAACAAATTGAAGAATAAAAGCCATATGATCATCTCAATAGAAGCAGAAAAATCTTTTGACAAAATTCAAAACCCATTTATGATAAAAACTCTCCAGAAAGTGGGCATAGAGGGAACCTACCTCAACATATTAAAGGCCATATATGACAAACCCACAGCAAACATCATTCTCAATGGTGAAAAACTGAAAGCATTTCCTCTAAGATCAGGAACAAGACAAGGATGTCCACTCTCACCACTATTATTCAACATAGTTTTGGAAGTCCTAGCCATGGCAATTAGAGAAGAAAAAGAAATGAAATGAATACAAATTTGAAAAGAAGAAGTAAAACTGTGACTGTTTGCAGATGACATGATACTATACATAGGGAATCCTAAAAATGAAAATACTAGAAAATACCAGAAAATACTAGAGCTAATCAATGAATTTGGTAAAGTTGCAGGATACAAAATTAATGCACAGAAATCTCTTGCATTCCTATACACTAACAATGAAAGATCAGAAAGAGAAACTAAGGAAGCAATCCCATTCACCATTGCAACAAAAAGAATAAAATACCTAGGAATAAACCTACCTAAGGAGCTAAAAAACCTGTACTTAGAAAACTATAAGACAATGATGCAAGAAATCAAAGATGACACAAACAGATGGAGAGATTTACTATGTTCTTGGATTGGAAGAATGAACATTGTGAAAATGACTATGGTACCCAAAGCAATCTACAGATTCAAAAGAATCCCTATCATATTACCAGTGGAATTTTTCACAAAACCAGAACAAAAAATCTTAAAATTTGTATGGAGACACAAAAGGCCCCAAATAGCCAAAGCAGTCTTGAGGGAAAAAAACAGAGCTGGAGGAATCAGACTCACTGACTTCATACTATAGTATAAAGCTACAGTAATCGAGACAATATGATACTGGCACAAAACCAGAAATATAGATCAATGGAACAGGATAGAAAGCCCAGAGACAAACCTATGCACCTATGGTCAACTAATCTATGACCGAGGAGGCAAGGATATACAAAGGAGAAATACAGTCTCTTCAACAGTGGTGCTGGGAAACCTGGACAACTACATGTAAAAGAATGAAATTAGAACACTCCCTAACACCATACACAAAAATAAACTCAAAATGTATTAAAGACCTAAATGTAAGACTAGAAGCTATAAAACTCTTAGGGGAAAACCTAGGAAGAACACTCTTTGACATATATCACAGGAAGATCTTTTTTGATCCACCTCCTAGAGTAATGGAAATAAAAACAAAAACAAACAAATTGGATGTAATGAGACTTAAAAGCTTTTGCAAAGCAAAGGAAACTACAAACAAGACAGAAAGACAACCCTCAGAATGGGAGAAAATATTTGCAAACAAATCAATGGACAAGAACTAATCTCCAAAATATATAAACAGCCCATGCAGCTCAATAGTAAAATAACAAACAACCCAATCAAAAAATGGGCAGAGACCTAAATAGACATTTCTCCCAAGAAGACATACAGATCGCCAGGAAGCACATGAAAAGCTGCTCAATCTCAGAGAAATGCAAATCAAAACTACAATGAGGTATCACCTCACACCAGTTAGAATGGGCATCATCAGAAAATCTACAAACATCAAATGCTGGAGAGCATGTGGAGAAAAGGGAATCCTCTTGCACTGTTGGTGGGAATGTAAATTGATACAGCCATCATGGAAAACAGTATGTATGTTCCTTAAAAAACTAAAAATAGAATTACCATACGACCCAGCAATCCCACTACTGGGTATATATCAAGAGAAAACCATAATTCAAAAAGACACATGCACCCCAATATTCATTGCAGCACTATTTACAATAGCCAGGTCATGGAAGCAACCTAAATGCCAATGGACAGATGAATGGATAAAGAAGATGTAGTATATATATATAGTGAATTATTACTCAGCCATAGAAAGGAATGAAATTGGGTCATTTGTGAAGATGTGGATAGATCTAGAGACTTTCATGCAGAGCAAAGTAAGTCAGAAAGAGAAAAACAAATTTCGTATATTAATGCATATATATGGAACCTAGAAATATGGTACAGATGAACTGGTTTGCAGGGCAGAAATAGAGACACAGATGTAGAGAACAAACTTATGGACACCAAGGGGGGAAGTGGGAGGGGGTGGTGGTGTTGGGATGAATTGGGAGATTGGGACTGACGTGTATACACTAATATGTATAAAATAGATAACTAATAAGAACCTTCTGTATAAAAAATAAAAAAAATAAAATTCAAAAAAAAATTGACAACCCCATACCCTGGTGCTGTTCTCGCCTTCTGAGATGGCCCACACTCTGTCTGTGGTGTGTCTTTCTTTATAAGTAAATCCACTTGTTAACTATCACTTAGTCTCTCACTAAATTCTTTCTGTGATTAGACATCAAGAACCTGAGCTTCATTAAGTCCTGAAACCAGGTGTGTGATCTCAGTTGAAAGATGGTGGGTTCGAGTCCTGGCCTGTGGGTTCAAGTCCCAATCTGTGTTACATGGTTTCAAGTGGACACTGTGATTAGAAAGTTACCCCAAATTAATTTTCAATATAATTTTATGGTGAACAATAGTATTCAGCACTTAGTGATACACATTCATGTAATAATTTATTCCCATTCATTTATAGTTTATAACAATCAGATTTTCTTTTAGAACAATCAGAATTCTCTCCTTACAAAGGAAAAAACTGGAGTCCAGACAGTTTGAGTAACTTACCAAAGCTTTCAGAGCTGAACCACATTTTAAACCCAGGTAGTTTTTCTCCAGAACCTGCATACTTTGTCACCACTAAAGATAAATGTCAGCAGATATGTGTGAGGGTTGATGGTTCGAGGATTTTGGTGACCTCACATTAATACCCTAAAATCAGCTATGGTCAGTGTATTTACACCGTGAAAATCAGTAAATGCTACAAATCAGAGCTCCTCTCACACTGCAGAGCTCATTGTTAAACCTTTGCCAGCAGGTGAACGGTTATAGACACATTTGGAAAGCTTCCTGAGTTTTGCAGGTATTCTCTTGTTAGTACTCTTTATATGTTGCCTTGGCATTTTCCTCAGATGCAGATCCATTTTAGCCTAAATTGGAAGAGGATATACAAAACGAGAATTCTCATGATCATTAAACTGTTGGAATTGGGAGTCCTTTCAGAAAATTGAGTCTTTTCAATATTTCATTTCAAGAAACTTTGGGAAGGAGTCACTGTCCAATCACAATGCTGCTTATACTTCTTCTGAATTTCTGAAACCCATTATTAGCATATTTCTCATGGCAATTAGGCTTTGAATTCATATTCTAGTTATTTATATATGCATATTTTCTCCCTATTAGACTAAGATCCAGGCTAGAATCCATGTTTGATCAGCACTACACACTCAGCATAGCACAGTGTTTTTCAAAAAGGACTGAGTTAAAGACTGGTTGAATAAATAGCTTTTCTCCCCTGTTTCAAACACAACTTGATGACTTAGATAGAATGTTAAAGGAAACAATCTAAGACATCACTTTATATAATTTTGTTGCCAAACAGAAGTTCGTGTGCCTGATGCACAGTGAGGCCAAACAAACTGAAACATCAGAGTTTGGAGCAGAGAAAGGTTTATTGTAGGGCCAAGCAAAGAGAACGGGTGGCTTGTACTCAGAAACCTCAAGCTCCCTGAGAGTATTCAGGGAGAAGTTTTTATAGGCAAAATTTGGGGTGAAGGCTGCAGGGTGTGTGACTTTCTTCTGATTGGCTGGTGGTGAGGTAATAGGGTGGCTCTCCAGGATCCTGTGCTCAGACTGAAATTACCATTCTCCACCTGGGTGGAGGCTTTAGTTCCTGCAGAAGAACTCAAAGATACTGTTATGTATATTCTTTGAGGAGGAACCAGGATCCTGCTTTAATTGCTGCACTATAGTTTCTTGATTGTTCCTCCTTTGTTTCTGCATTCCTTTACTTCCTGGATTAGCAACAGTTTGAATTTCCTCTTTGGTATTCAGGAAGGTCTAGGAGGCTGAAGGCTTTTTCTTGCAAATAAGAAACAGGGGACATGGAAAGGCTTTGTACCCAGGAGGGACCCTGCAGTGTCCTGCTCAGTTTCACTTTTGAATCATAAAATGTTTCTCAAAACCAGCAATCCTGTCTATTAATTTATTAAAATTGTAGGGGCAGAAAAGTTTCCCCTTCTTCCTTTCTTGGTTCTTTGGCTGGTCTACTAGTTAAATTAATATAAGACACGTTAGCAGGAGAAAAACAAACCAAAGTTTAATAACATATATACATGGAAAAGACCAAAGAAAACTGAGTAACTTGCCCAACTGGTGAAATCTCTTACTTTAAATGCCATCTTCAGCTAAAGACATAAGAGAATATTGCGGATGGGGAATCAGTTCTGGGAAGTGACCAGAAAAAACAGTAAAGCAGGTAAGGTTGTTATACGTGCAGATATAAGCCATTACCATCTCCTTTGATAAGAGTTTCTAAAGATTTAGAGTCTTTCCCCTCTTCCCTGGAGAGAGAGAGAGAGAGAGAGAGAGAGAGAGAGAGAGAGAGAGAGAGAGAGATACCCTTACAAGTGGAAATTTCCCTTTTACATGTAAATGTCTCTTACAAAAACAGTAACTTGTATTGGTTTTCAGAGCTTTCCCTGTGTTTGCAGTTTCTTAAAAAAATAATCAGCTTAAAATAATCCTTATGCCAAACAGACATATTTTGGGGTGGCAAATTCTGCTCTCCTATAAAATCATGTATGCTTTTATCATGTTTACTATTCTATACTTGAAGATGTAACTAATTTATTTATATATATATATATATATATATATATATATATATAGCCTAAAAGACTGATTTTTTGAGGGGGAGGAGGGTGGTTTCAGGACCTGTACGTGTAGCTATTGGTTTATATTTGTACATCTAGCTTAAAACTATTTTTGTTTTTTACTCTTTCCTCTGTTGAATAGAAAGAATTTACTACCCTTCATAGGTTCTTTTGATTACTCTAATAATCATATCAAAATGAGACAGACTAACGGGAAAAATAAATTTTATTTCATACATACAGGAACCCTCCATACATGAGAGGTTCAAAGACAGAAGGGTGAAATGAAGTATACATGCCACCCTGAGCTAAGGGATGGGAAAGAGGGCCTGGGGTTTCAGAGGGGAAGAGGGCAATTTACAGGACAATAAGAAGACAGCAAAGGTTGGGTGATTAGCTGTTTGCCCTGCCATACAGAAAAAATTTATCTCTGGTAATAATTCTCACTGGGGAAAGACCCCCAATTTAAAATCTTCTAGATAGTTAAGGGAAGGGCAATAGTTTCTTTTGAGTTCAAATGGTCTTGATTTTCTTCAGCTCAAAATAATCCATGTGTAAAGTTATATATCTTGAGGAGGCTCATTCTGAACCCCTTTACTTCCTGTTAACTCTGATCTCTTTAGTATTTTGCAAACCATTTTTTTTTTTCCAGGTTAGTAGCCCTGTTAGTTTTAGATTACAGATTTTATTTTGAGAGTTTTTTTTTTTTTTCTTGATGGTTTAAGTTTATTCAAAACTTTTTTGGACTTAGAAACAATGATGTTTTATTCTACTTAAAATTTTTTTCTTTGATAATTAAATATTTTTGGAATATTGTTTACAATAAATATTCTTTAGAACTGCTGAACAGGTAGATTTGACTTTTCCCCCTTGCCAATTATCAACCTGCTTCTACTCAGTTATGGACCAGCAACATCAGTGTAACCTGGGAGTTTGATAGAAATGCAATGTCTTGGGGCCCATCCCAGACCTACTGAATCAGAATCTGCATTTTAACAGCATCACCAGGAGATTTATAAGCACATTAATGTTTGAGAACAGCCAATCAATTGAGTCTGTTTTCTGAAATTCACCCTGCTGCAAAAGCAGCTCACTATAATGTAATCTTCAATTCAGACAACAGTTTGGAATTCTGATTTATTTGATGGCTTAATGTTTATTGACTGCACTTGGTGTGCTAGATGCTGCAAAGAAAATTCAAACCACCCAGCCATTGTTCTACACTTATTTTACTCTAAAATAAGAAAATACAAACAACATACTATTTTTTTCTTTTATTTGTGCTTTAAAAATATATACACATAGATTGAAAGAAGAAAAAGAGTGAGTGGAGGAGACAATCAGATTAGAAACCCACTCCAGGAGATGCCGTTCATTGTTAAAATAAGCGTAGATGAGGATATTCATATACACAAATAGAAATGAAAGGAATTCCATCAATCATCTAGATGTTTGGTCTGGGGAAAGCAAACAGCAGGATGGCTGAATTTTGTGTAGACAAGGTATCTGAACAACTGCTTTCATTTTCCACTTCTCCTCCAGATGTTTTAGCATTGTGTTGATGTAGCCCAAGCCCATTGCTCTCTGATATTTCATGAATTTTTAGTAGAAAAAGTTCTGAAAGCATTGATCTCATGTCTACATTCCATTCTTCATGAAAATTATAATCTTTAAAACCTAATATTTGGTCAAGTTTTCTCTTCTTATGTTAAATTGCCATTTTATATAGTGGATTTAGAAGACATCCTTAATCACTGTCAGTAAGATATGATAAAATGAAATGAAGAATTTTAAAGGGGTCCAGAACATGTTGCCCCCAAATATTCCACTTTGGCAAGAGAATTACTTTGAGTTGAAGGCAACTGAGAATTAACAGATACAGGGGGACTTGCCTGGCGGTCCAGTGGTTAAGACTCTGTGCTTCCAATGCAGGGGGCGCAGGTTCAGTCCCTGGTCAGGGAACTAAGATCCCACATGCTGCATGGTGCAGCCAGAAAAAACAAACAAAAAAATGGATACAGGAAGAGTTTTTTACTCTCCTCTAATCTGCCTAAAAGCAGGGCATGTTTTGACTGCTTGTGGCTCAAAAGCCAACAGTTGAGAGACAAGTGTTGATTAGAAAGGAAAGGCTGCATTATTCAGGAGCCTGGCAACCTGGGGAGAAGGTGGACTCATGTCCAAAAACCAATTCCTAATATTCTGCTTGACCATGAAAAATTTAAAGGGAGAATCATTTGGGGAGGGTATCAGAGTCTTTGTTATCTTCTGCTGTGTGCAGAATTTCCTCTGATTGTTGGTGGTCAGGTAAGCGAGTGGTGTTCCAGGAATCTTGTGCTCAGCCTGAAGTTACTATCCTCCATCTGGGTGGGGGCCTTAGTTCCTGCAGAAGAACTCAAAGGTATTGTTATGTATATTCTTTGAGGAGAAACCAGGACTCTGTACTGTTGTTTCTTTTTTTTTTTTTTTTTTTAATTTACTTATTTTATTTTTTTTAATTTTGGCTGCGTTGGGTCTTCGTTGCTGGGTGCGGGCTTTCTCTGGTTGCAGCAAGCGGGGGCTACTCTTCACTGAGGTGTGTGGGCTTCTCATTGTGGTGGCTTCTCTTGTTGCGGAGCATGGGCTCTAGGCGAGCAGGCTTCAGTAGTTGTGGTGCGTGGGCTTAGTTGCTCTGCGGCATGTGGGATCTTCCTGGACCAGGGCTCGAACCCGTGCCCCCTGCATTAGCAGGCAGATTCTTAACCACTGAGTCACCAGGGAAGCCCTGCACTGTTGTTTCTTGACTGCTCCTTCCTGTCTTTGCATCCACTCCCTTCCTTGATTATCAACTGTTTGAATCTGCCCTTTGGAACTCAAAAAAGGTCAAGGAGGCTGAATGAAGCCTATTTTCAGCAAACAAGAATTGGGGGACACAAAAAGGATATGTATCCAGTAGGACCCCACAGGGTCCTGTTCAATTTCATGCATAAATTTTTCTCTGTGAAGGTTGTTACTGCAGTCTGCACTGAGATGCGTCTGCATAAACAAACATTACTAAAATAACCCCTCTCTTCCATTAGTTTTCCCCATTTATTTCCTAGTAACTTTTCTACAGTTTATTGTTACTCAAAGAATAATTCCATTTCCTTTGTTAAAATGGTACATAAACCCCTGAGTCTAACTGCTTTAGTTTCACTTCTTTTCTTTGAAATCCTGTGCATGCAAAATATTAATATATTTGTACTCTTTTTCTTATGTTAATATGTGTTTTGTCAGTTAAATTTGCATGCCCCCAGTCACTGAATCTAAGAGGCTGGAGAAAAAGTTTTTCATCCCTAACAATTTTAACTCTACTAAAACTCTTTTTTTTTAGTTTTATAAATCATTTTAAAAGAGGAAAGGAAGAAATGAAGAGGGAAGGATAAGAAAATAAAATATGAAGTGTGTAGAAAATCTGAAACATCAATAGAAATGGAATGAGAGTTTTAAGGAATTAGCTATTTAATCACCTCTTTCATCTAATCATTACTGAAACCGTCAGTGGCTTCAGGCACACTATATGAAGAGATTATTATTGTCACACCCTAAGCCTGCAGTGAGGTTAACTGTTGGATCAATAACAACTCTGCTCTATCAGATAACAAATCTAAATGAGAATTGCCACTGTTAATCAAGTATCTTGAAATCCTTGAACAGGGCATTGTGATAAAGGATTGCTGACTATTCTCCTTTTAACCTTAGTGGACTTTGCTCACCCATATTTTTAATTAACTAATTTAGATCAGGACATTTAAAATGCTCAAATCCTTTCAAAATTCTCCCCAGCGAGGTTATTACTGGAGTAGACATCAGGAAGAATGTCCTTCCTTTCTTTGTGGTGTTATATTTCTCACATTTTAGTTTTTTCTCAGAGGAAAATGTTTCACATTTCACTTAGCACTAAGTCCTTTACCTTACAGGATGGTAGCATTTTAAAATTCAGCAAAAATGTACAACGTTCTTTATGGGGTATTAAACAAAAGTCAAAGCTATGGAAAATTACAACCCTTGGTGCAAAAGGAGATATTGTCTGCTTTTTTGAGGGCTAATTAGTAATGAAAAATCTTTCAGAAAAATATAGGTTAAACTGAGGTTATGGAGAAATCTTAACAATGAAAATATATTTTGTACATTAAAAAAGACTAAGATTTTGGACTTCCCTAGTGGCACAGTGGTTAAGAACCTGCCTGTCAATGCAGGGGACATGGGTTCGATCCCTGGTTCAGGAAGATCTCACATGCCACGGAGCAACTAAACCCATGTGCCACAACTACTGAGCCTGCACTCTAGAGCCTGTGAGCCACAACTACTGAGCGCTCATGACACAACAACTGAAGCCTGTGTGCCTAGAGCCTGTGCTCTGCAACAAGAGAAGCCACTGCAATGAGAAGCCCATGCACCACAACAAAGAGTAGCCCCCACTTGACACAACTAGAGAAAGCCCACGTGCGGCAATGAAGACCCAATGCAGCCAAAATAAATAAATAAATTTATATTAGAAAAAAAGACTAAGATTTTGGCTGTTGTGAATATTATTTATTTTTACCTTTCTGTGGTCTTTGTTCTTTAACATGTATTAAGATCTGAAATTTTAAAACTTAGAGTTTGCATCTTCTCTACAACACTGAGAAAAGCCCATTATATTATCTGTTAAATAATTTTGTAACATTATATTGATATAATATATTTGGTATATTTTTAAAATATATTGATATATTTTTAAAAATTTTCATTGAAGTATAGTTGATTTACAACATTGTGTTTAATTTCTGCTGTACAACAAAGTTAGTTATACATATATATATTCTTTTTCATATTCTTTTCCATTATGGTTTATCACAGGATACTGAATATAGTTCCCTGTGCTATACAGTAGGCTCTTGTTCTTTACCCACCCTATATATAATAGTTTGCATCTGCTAATCCCAAACTCCCTTTCCTCCCCTTGTTTCAGGAAAGAGAGTGGTGTATGAGAAGATAGTCTCGTCCCAGGTCACATCTGAGTCCCTGGGACAGCCATCATGTGTGTGTTCTTGGCTTTGTGCAGGAAAGAATTCAAGAGTGAGCCATAGTAAAGTGAAAGAAGCTTTATTCAGGGAGATACACACTCCGTAGATAGAGTGTGGGCCATCTCAGAAGGTGAGAGAGACCCCAGGGTACAGGGTTGTCAGTTTTTATAGGGGTGGGTAATTTCATAGGCTAATGAATGGGAGGAGTATTCCAGCTATTTGGGGGAAGAGGTGGGGATTTCCAGGAATTGGGCCACTGCACTTTTTGACCTTTTGTGATCAGCCTTGGAACTGTCATGGTGCCTGAGGGTGTGTCATTTAGCTGTGCTGATGTGTTACAATAAGCATATATGGAGGCTCAAGGTCTAGTGAAAGTTGGCTCATCCGCCATCTTGGACCTAGTTGGTTCTAATCAGTTTATGTCGTGTCCTTGGGCTATGTCATTCTTTTAAAGGTTGTGCCCTGCCCTCTTCCTGTCTCACCGGCCACCTCTCCCTTGGCAACTAGGGTTATTATAGTTAGCAGAGTAAGTCCATTAACCTGAATTTCTACTTTCCAGTTTATCTCTCTCATATCTAGAGACTGATAAAGACAGGACAATCAACAACTGATGATTTTTTTGGTCTTTCTGACTTGACTGGTAAGTTAGCAAATGTAGTTAAAGCACTATGTGTGCATCTTAAGATATGTGGGGAAAGAATGAGTTGTTATAGCATTTCATTGAAAACTTTTCTGGATATTTAGTCCAACTTTCTATCTCCAGAAACCTTCCTGTTTGTTTAGATGAGCTCTATACAACATGAAAAACATATTCATCTCCTGTAGTTATCTAAATTTTTGATTTTTTTGCCTTTATTTTATTTTATTTTTTTAAATTTTTTTGGCTGCTCTGCATGACTTGTGGGATCTTAGTTCCCCAACTAGGGATTGAATCTGGGCCTCGGCAGTGAAAGTGCTGAGTCCTAACCACCGGACCACCAGGGAATTCCCCTAAATGTTAGATATTTTAATTGTTACCATTTATGAACCATCATTTCTGGTCACATTGCTGCAAAATAAAACACCTCAAAAAGTAGGGTAAAATAACAATTGGGGGATCAGGAATTCAGAAGGATACCACAGGGATGGTTTGTCTCTGGTGCACCAAGTCTGGGGACTCAGCCAGGAATTCTCAAATGGCTGAGCAGTGGCTCAGACGAATGGGAGCTGGAATTATTTGCAAATTTCTTCACTCATATGTCTGATATGTGGACCAGGATGATGCAAAGGCTGCGCTCAGTTGGAGCTGTTGACAGGTACACATACACATGGCCTCTCTATGTGCATTATGCTTCAAGGAAGCATCAGGAGAGAGAATTCTAAGAGATTCAGGAGGAATTGCATGGGCTTTTGTGACTTAACCTCAGAAATCATAGAATGTCACTTCTGTTCTGTTCTATTGATCAAAGCAGTCACATCCCTGCCCATATTCAAGGGGAGCGGATATAGATCTGAACTCTTCATGAAAGTGGTATTGAAGAATTTGTGATGTTTTTAAAAACCACTGCAGTATCAATTCATAGTAATTTTTATTCTCTAAGACATTTTTCCTTACTAATTATTTTTAAAAGCAGCAGAAGATATCTGTCACTTTATGGGGGAAAACCAGAGGTGAGTCCCGTGTTCCATGATAAAGACAAGTGCAGAAATCTTAACAATGAATTCCTTTCCCTCTCCCAATATTACTCAGTTCATCAGTCTGTACACAGTGGGTTCCAGAAAAATGTTAGGGGTAAAAACTAATTGCTAAGAGAATTTTTTGTGAATTGTGTTTCTTCCAAGGTGCATTGCAGTCAAGCAAGCTGTTGCTTTAGCATTCTGTCTGATGTAGCTGTCATTAACTATAGCTCTATTAGTTGTTCATTTGCAGCATAAAATAGACTCAAATACAGAGGATTGCTTTTGAATGGAACCATTGTTTCATGAATATTAGAACACAAATCAATGCATATTGACTGGGTTTGTGTAGATAAACATAATAGCATTGCCCTAGTAGAAACATAGAAACAAACTATGGTTCATTTCTTCAAAAAGATTTATAAGGCTAAAACAAAAATAAGAAAGCACTCAAGTTTTTCAAGATATTGAATTTTAGGTACTCAGCTAATAAGTTTATTTCGTCAAATGTTTGAAGCTGTATGAACAGATACAACACTTTCTGAAGTACGTGCTTCTGTGTGGAGGGTGGTGGGCAAGAGGCCAGGGAAGGAATAATATCTATAGGTAACACTGTTATGATACTTGAAAGGGTGTATATCACCTCTGTTGACACTCAAAACAAACTTGTGAGGCTAGTATTATCATCTCAAATTTACAAATGAGCAAATTGATGTCAAGGATTTTCTGCTGTATGCCTAATGACATTCCCTTGCAGTGGTGAAAAGATTTAACTGTTCAGACATGATTCCCTTTGGAAAGTCACAACTGGTCATCCTCAGCCAAATTAAAGTACTTTGAAATCTATCCATATCCACCACTTTGCATTGTAATTATTTTCTGAAGTTGTTTTTCCTCACTTGACTTGAAGGGAAGGATCTTGTCTTATTTACCTGCACCCACTAAGGATTTGACCCAAAGTCAAATGCGAATGCTTGTAGAATGAATGAGTGATTGAAGGTCCTTTAACATTAAAATTTTCTCTACCAATCTGTGGGGCACTTCAAGGAAGAAGTGTTCTATTAGAATACAGTACAGAAAAGCTGGTATTTGTGGATAGGACACAAAGAAGCCATGGACGTAAAGACCTGTTAATCATCCGTGGCATTGTTTTAGCTCATTCTTTGGGATATACTAGGAACAGCAAGGAGGCCTCTGTGCCTCAGCAGAGTAAGGGGAAAACATTTGGAATATTAGGAATTTAGGCGAAAGAGTTAATAAGGTGGGGATCAGATCTTAAAGAGCTTTGTTGGACAAATATGGATTCTGTCCGTATCAGACCCAGCTGTCAAGGGATCCTTTTTTTTTTTTTTAGCCTTTTATAAAATTTAATAGTTTTTCTTTTTTTTAAATTAATTTGTATTGGAGTATACTTGATTTACAATGTTGTGTTAGTTTCTGCTGTACATCAAAATGAATGTTATGTATATGTATAAAAAATTGTGGAGCTATATATATCTCCACACTTTTTTAGATTTTATTCACAGATAGGTCATTACAGAGCATTGAGTAAAGTTCCCTGTGCTGCACAGTAGGTTCTTATTAGTTATCTATTTTATACATAGTAGTGTGTTTGTGTCAGTCCCTATCTCCCAATTTATCTCTCTCCTGTCCCTTTCCCACTGAATCTAGAGATTGTCATACTGAGTGAAGTAAGTCAGACACAGAAAGACAAATATCATGTGGTATTGCTTACATGTGGAATTTTAAAAAAATGGTACAATTGAACCTATTTATCAATACAAAACAGAAATAGAGTCACAGATGTAGAAAGTGATCCTTTTAAAACCTGATGAGAATAGATAGGGGCTGGGCAAAAGTGGAAGTAGGGAGAGCTGTCATGACTGATTTACTGCAGTGATCAAGAAACTATGGTTGCAGGCTTCCCTGTTGGCGCAGTTGTTGAGAGTCCGCCTGCCGATGCAGGGGACGCGGGTTCGTTTCCTGGTCTGGGAAAATCCCACATGCCGCGGAGCGGCTAAGCCCGTGAGCCATGGCCGCTGAGCCTGCGCATCTGGAGCCTGTGCTCCGCAACGGGAGAGGCCACAGCAGTGAGAGGCCCGCGTACCGCAAAAAAAAAAAAAAAAGAGACTATGGTTGCTTGGAGAAAAGTGAGAAATAGTTGGATTTTAGATGAATAATGAAAGTAAAGACAACAAGACTGACTAGATATAGGGTGAGAGAAAGAAAGAAAGAGTAAAAGATGAAATCAAGATTTTGGACCTGAACACCTGAAAGGATGGAATTACCATCAGTTAAGATGGGAAAATATATGGACGAAGCAGGTTTGGGGAAAGGAGATCAAGAGTTCAGTTTTGGACAATGTAATGCTTGAAGTGAATATTGGGCATCCAAGGGGATCATATTACAATATGATTGGAGTTTATGATGAAGTTGGAGATAAGATTCTTGGAGAGAGATGTCAACATAAGAGACGTAGTGTAGAGATGGTAGTAAAAGACAGGAGACAGAATGATATCGTCAAAGAAATGAGGGCATATAAGGAGAAGAGGTCCAAAGATTGAGCCTTGAAATACTCCAGTTAACAGGTCCAGGAGAGATAAGGAATCTGCAATTGAGACTAAGAATGAACTTCCAGTGAGAGAGGAGTATGATGTTTGAGCCCAAGTGAGGAAAAGGTAACAAGGTGGAGGTGTGGTCAGGCATCAATGCTCCTGATCTGTCAAGATGCTGTGGACTAAGAAGTGATCATTGATTTTAGCAATTTGGAGAACATCGGTGACTTTGGTTAAGAATGGATTTGGTGGCATGTTTTGGGTGAAAGTCTGACCGGAAATAGTTCAAAGGAGGATTAGAGGAGAGGAATTGAAGCCAACAACTACATGATACTTTCAAGAAGTTTTGCTACAAACAGTGAAAAAGCTGGAAGGCAGGGTCTAGAAATTAAAAAAAAAAAATTAAGAATATATAGGCTTGATTTTAATTAGCAGAAACAATTTAAGAGCTTGATTGGATTTAAACTAAATACTTTTGTCAGTAATACTTCATGGGTGATGTTGTGTATTCCATATTGCATTTCATTAGGAGGCATGAATACCAGGTTGTCTTAGTGATTCTAAATTTCTGTATTTCTATATTATTTGGTTATGATTGTGTCCAAACGATATTTCTATTAAAAGGTAGAGTTACCCTTTGGCAATTAGCAAACAATCTGTTTAGTGACACTTTGGCTCTGTTTGGATATTCTATTTCTCTGTAAAATTCATTTAGTGTCTAACTCAGTTACTTAATTGGAAGAATTTCAATGATGATTTTCAAATTTTAACATTTTTTCCCTACCTTTATGTCTGGCTTTCTGTTTTGTTTTGTTCTTTTGGTAAAGGACAGCTTTTATTCATCAACTGGGGATCAATTGTAATTTCTCCTAAAAGCTTAATTCTTCCCCTCTAATGAACAATTATCAGAATAAGAAGTTATTTCAAGTTATGGAAAATGATTTTTTTGTAAGAGAAGGTTTGTGTGTGTGTGTGTTGCTGTGTTTTTCTTTTTTTAATACATTTTTGTACAATGATACAAGCTTTGTATCATTTTAAAATTAATTAATTAATTAATTATATTTTGGACTGCATTGGGTCTTCGTTGCTGTGCACGGGCTTTCTCTAGTTGCGGTGAGTGGGGGCTACTCTTCGTTGCAGTGTGCAAGCTTCTCATTGTGGTGGCTTGTCTTTGTTGTGGAGCATGGGCTCTAGGTGCACAGGCTTCAGTAGTTGTGGCACGTGGGCTCAGTAGTTGTGGCTCACAGGCTCCAGAGCACAGGCTCAGTAGTTGTGGTGCATGGGCTTAGTTGCTTGGTGACATGTGGGATCTTCCTGGACCAGGGCTCAAACCCATGTGCCCTGCATTGGCAGGAAGATTCTTAACAACTGCACCACCAGGGAAGTCCCTGCTATTGTTTTTCAAGTAGATGAAATAACAGCCTGTTGACAATTTGAAGGGTATGATCCAGCAAGAGGGAATCATTGATGATACAGGAAAGAGAACGGAGAACTACTAGAATGAATCCTGGTAGTGGAAAGGGGGATAGACTTGGATACAGAAGGAAGGGATCATCTGAATTGTTCATTTGTAACAGTACTTAGAAATGAAGAGCAGATTGTACTGACACTAGTAGGTAGTTAGATGTGGTTGGGGTAAAAATCTCTGGAAGTTTTATCCTGATTGCTTCAATTTTCTCAGTGGAATATGAAGCAAGGCAAAGCATGGGTTGCATAAAATAGAGATATGGATGGGGCAAGTTATTGTAATGACAAGTTCTAGGCAGGACCACTGGAGCAGTGGGGGACATAATCTATGATAAAGAAGTGGTCAAGCAAAATGAAAAGACAACAGTGAATGGGAGAAGATATTTGTAAATGATATGACTGATTAGGGGTTAATATCCAGCATATATAAACAGCTCATATAACTCAAAATCAGAAAAACAAATAACCTGATTAAAAAATGGGCAGAAGAACTGAATAGACATCTTTCCAAAGAGGAAATGCAGATGACCAACAGGCACATGAAAAGATGCTCAGCATTGCTAATCATCAAGGAAATGCAAATCAAAGCCACAATGAGATATCAACCTCACACCTGTCAAAATGGCTTTCATCAAAAAGAACACATATAACAAATGTTGGTGAGGTTGTGGAGAAGAGGGGACCCTCCTACACTGTTGATGGGAATGTAAGTTGGTGCCGCCACTGTGGAAAACAGTATGGAGATTTCTCAAAGAACTAAAAATAGAATTACCATATGATCCAGCAATCCCACCCCTGGGCATATATCCAGAAAAGATGAAAACTCTAATTCGAAAAGATACATGCACCCCAATGTTCATAGCAGTGTTATTTATAATTGCCAAGGTATGAAAGCAACTTAAGTGTCCATCAACAGAGGAACAGATAAAAAAAATGTGAGATATATATATATATATATATATATATATATATATATATATATATATATATATATATATATAATGGAATACTACTGTGCCATAAAAGAATGAAGTTTTGCCACTTGCAGCAACATGGATGGATTTGGAGGGTATTACGCTAAGTGAAATAAGCCAGACAGAGAAAGACAAATACTGTATAATATCACTTATATGTGGAATCTCAAAAATACTACAAACTAGTGAATAAAAAAATAAAAAGAATCAGACTAACAGATATAGAGAACAAACTGGTGGTTACCAGTGGAGAGGGGGAAGACAGGGGTGGGGGGTTATTATGGGATTATACGAAATCATGTATGTGAAACTTTTGAAAATTATAAAGTGCTATGAAAATTAAAGAATCTTTCATTCAATTAAAGAAAAAGAGATGTTCAAGAAACTGAGTGGTCAAAGTGTTAGAAAGATCATTTATTTATATATTGACATTGCTAAGAAATGGTGCAATAGCAGTCTTGGGGAGAGGAACAGTGAACCAAGAGCTAAAAATATTAAGAATTGGAAGGGAGTAACCCATGGGCAGTAGATGACAACAATAATGAGGGGTAGCAGATAATTTACTGTGATAACATAAAATGCAAAGCTGAGAATTTTAAGGGAAGTATGAGAAAGAATGGTCCAGAAGTGACAGTGAAGAATAAGAAAGTGTAGTGAAATGGGCTGTAGGAAAGCAATTTCCTTAGGGGAGAGGCAGGTTTCTAAATCAGTTTTTCAGCAATTTGATTATGATGTGCCTTGGTGTAGGTTTCTTCATGTTAATTGTGCTTGGAGTTTTTTGAGCTTGAATTTTTTTTTTTTGGCCATGTGGTATGCGGGAGCTTAGTTCCCTGACAAGGGATTGAACCCATGCCCCCTGCAGTGGTAGCATGGAGTTTTAACCACTGGACTGCCAGGGAAGTCCCAATCTTGAATTTTTTGGTTTATCATTTTTATCAAATCTGGAAAATTTTTGGTCAAATATTTTCTCTGTCCTCAACACTTTCTACTCCTTCAGGGTCTCCAATTACATGTATACTCCGTTGGAAGCCCCTTGAAAGTTTTCTAAAGCTCACTGTTGGTCTATTGTCTCTCTCTCATTCATTCTTTTTCTGTCTTATTTTGATTATTTTCTATTGTTATATCTTCAGGTTTACTAATTTTTTCTTCTGAAACATGTAATCTGCCCTCAGTTCCATCCAGTTTATCATTCGTCTCTCACATTACAGTTTTCATCTCTAAAATTTTTATTTGAATCATTTTATATCTTTGATATCTCTTCTAACACATATTCTAGCATCTTGAACATGTGGAATATTGTTTTTTTTTGGTTTATTTTTTTGTTTATTTTTGTTTGTTTGTTTGTTTGTTTTTTTGTGGTATACGGGCCTCTCACTGTTGTGGCCTCTCCCGCTGCGGAGCACAGGCTCTGGACATGCAGGCTCCGGACACGCAGGCTCAGCCACCATGGCTCATGGGCCCAGCCGCTCCATGGCATGTGGGATCCTCCCGGATCGGGGCACGAACCCATGTCCCCTGCATCAGCAGGCGGACTCTCAACCACTGCGCCACCAGGGAAGCCCTGGAATATTGTTATAATAACTGTTTTAATGTCCTTGCCTATGAATTCTATCCTCTGTATTTCTGAATCATTTTGGATTGATTGACTTTTCTCCTCACTATATCATATTTTCCTGATTTTTGCATGTCTGGTAAGTTTTGATCGTATACTAGACACTGAATTTTACCTTGTTGGGTGTTGCATGTTTTTCTATTCTTGTAAATATTCTTGAGTTTTGCTCTAAAACTTCGTATAGTTACTTTTAAACAGCTTGATCTTATCAGGCCTTTCTTCTAAGGTTTGTTAGGGGGGACAAGAACAGTATTTACAATAGCATGGGGTTAATTTTCCCCACTAGTGAGGTAGAATGCTTCTGAAGACTTTACTAAATGCTCAATCAGTTATGAGGTTTTCCAGTCTAGCTGAAGGAGCTGGCTGGAGTGATCAGACACTTTTTCCAGTGCTATGTGAATACCAGCCACTTTTACTTCTAATCCCTTTAGGTAATTCTTTCCCCAACATGGATGGTTTCCTCACATGCATATGCTAATTATTACTCAGCTAAAGGCTGGGAAGGAACCCTCTGAAGATCTCCATAGTTTTCTCTCTTTCTGTGTAGTTTTCTTCTCTTTGGTTTTTTTTTTTTTTTTTTTTTTTTTTTTTTGGCGGTCGCCGAGCCTCTCACTGTTGTGGCCTCTCCCATTGCGGAGCACAGGCTCCAGACACGCAGGCTTAGCGGCCATGGCTCACGGGCCCAGCCGCTCCACAGCATGTGGGGTCTTCCTGGACCGGGGCATGAACCTGTGTCCCCTGTATCGGCAGGTGGACTCTCATCCACTGCGCCACCAGGGAAGCCCTCTCTTTGGTATTTTGCCCTGTAACTCTAGCCATCTTGATCTCCCTGGACCCACAGCTTCATTTCTTCAGCACAGCTTTACTTCTTCAACTATGCTCTGCTTGGAGTCTCCCTCCCTGTATCATGGCCTAAAAAATTACTACATGCAGTAATCTGGGGCTGATATAGGACATACTTCACTTGTTTCCCATCTTTCAGACATTATTGTATTTTGTTACCTGATGACCACTATTATTTATTTATTTTGGGTTGTTCCAGGCAGGAGAGTAAATTCAGTCCCTGATACACTATCTTGGCCAGAGTAGAAGCCCAAGTAAGTCTGTTACAACTGAACTATTTTTTTTACCAGAATATTATGTTAACATGGTATGGATTAGCTACTCAGAGTATGTAACAGAAAGCAGGATTATGATGGAGCAAGACCTGTAAAGGGTAATTCTGGGGAAGAGACTAAAGATAAATGTGAGTGTATGTAACTTAGGTCAGTGTGAGAGCATTGGCAGTTGGGAGAGGGCTGATATTACCAATCTACACACTGTCAGGGCAGCCCAAAGAAAAGCATCTATTTCTAAATCTTTACTCATTTGAAAAGATGAAATTATTATTGCCGCAAATAAAATTATTTATCTTAAGATGTTCATGTGTCTTTAATCTGCCTTCCTCAAATCTAGACAAAAATTAGTAGCCTATTTTTTTTTGTTTTGATTTTAGAAGTGGGATTTCAACAGTATAATTGCAATTTTAATCCATATAATATGTTTATGGACTATATCCACCTGCAAGAAGCAATTTTCATGAAATAGAATAACTGAAGGCTTTAAGATGTTAAGAAAAAGGAGGTTGAATTTGCAGAGGTAGAGTCTTAATGTCTAAATAAAAACATAATTACTAGAAAAAGTTCTACTGATGAAGGAAAACACAATCACAAATTTACATAAAGTGTTTCTAATTAATTGTTTCTGTTAGGATAAAGAACCTTCCCTCTCAAACTCCATCCTTAAACCTCTATCATTACTATAAACCAATACCTTAGGAAGATTAAATCAATTATAAAAACAAATAAAGTAGCTACATTTTCTTTGCAGACCGCAGGAGAGATTTGGGACCCTGCTATATTTACATAACCAAAAGTCTGCCCACTCAGAGGACTATAGTATATGTGTTCTCTTGATTCTTCTCTGTCCACATGTCCTTAATATCAGGACACCCTATTCACATGTTATAGTTCGTAAGTGAGAGTTGGGATCTGATATCTTCCTTTGGTGACATAATGAGCTATTCAATTTACTTTTTCAGTAGAGGAATAGGACAGAAGGGAACAGAAACTAGAAGACTGAGTTGAGAATACCAACATGCAATTTTACTGATGCATTGATAAGTAAGTTAAAAATAAAAGTGAAAAATTGAAGTTAAAAAGTAAGGAGGGCTTCCCTGGTGGCGCAGTGGTTGGGAGTCCGCCTGCTGATGCAGGGGACACGGATTCATGCCCCGGTCCGGGAAGATCCCACATGCCGTGGAGCGGCTGGGCCCGTGAGCCATGGCCGCTGAGCCTGTGCGTCCGGAGCTTGTGCTCCGCAACGGGAGAGGCCACAGCAGTGAGAGGCCCGCGTACGTATTTAAATATTTCTTTTTTCTCCCCTCCATCCTACAATGTCTTTTAGTTTTGCCCTCTTCTCCTTTGACAAACTTCCATTTCTAACCGCAGCTCAGTAACTTTATCTCTTTAACTTCATAACTTATAAAATGGGTAGAATAATAACCCTTGCTTTATAAACATTGTTTTCAGGTTGCAGAGGGTGAAACACATCAAGCATTTACTAGCTTGATGTTCATATTCTAGGAACTCAAATAACTGTGAGCATTATTATTATAATAACAATTAAAATATCTTTCAGTAGGTCTCTATGTATGTAACTATTTGTGAATTCACATAAAGATAAATTATCATGTGGAGCAGTTATAGAATAATTTTCAGTATACTTGAAAAAATAGTTAAAAGATTTGTAGATAATATAAAGAAATGAGTATTTCAGATAATGTAGTGAAAAGCTGTTTATATGCAATATTTTGCTTAATCTTCAGAAAAACCTTCTGAATAGGTATTATTAACTCCTTTTTACAGGTGTGAAATCTGGGTCTCAGTAGGGACATCCATGACCTGTCCCAGCAAAATCAGACAGAAGTTAGTGAAGCTCAGCTTTGCACAGTGGCTCTATCGTAGCCAATGAGGTTTATCCGAGGTGCAATTATTGCTAATTGAAAACTTTTCTCTAACGCTGAAAGGATGTGACATATAGTCAGCCTTGGCAATGTTTGAGGGGAGGCCCGCGTAATTGAAAAAAAAAAAAAAAAAAAAAAGTAAGGGAAGTTGGATTGGTTTTCTAACTCACAGTTCCATCCTTGGTGGAGAGGAAGTACTCAGGTCATGTAGGTTGCAACACAGCAAGTGGGTTGAACTGGTAGGTGTCATTGAATAGGTCTCATCAAAGTATGCAAAGCTCTGGATGAAGCTGGACATCTTTAAATCTGGTGATGTAGTAGCCAGTGATGCTGGTATAGAAACTGTTCTGATAAAGAAATGCCATGGTGGTTTTCCAATGCAAAGGTGGCCATATCTATATTGTCAGCATCCTTCACTACATAGACAAATGGCTTTTGTACTCAGACGGGTACCATGAGGGCCACATCTCCATTCCTACACAGTATATGAGGCAGCGTTCCATGGAACAGATGCTGGGTTTGAGCAGTATAAAATTGTGTAACATGTAACGTTCTGGCCTTCCACTGACATTATTCATTTTTTCATCCTCATAAACGTGTTAAAATCTCCAGCATGAGGTCTTTATATTTGTTAGGGACTTGAGGTCTGAGGTGACCTGTTGAATTGTTAGTATTCTTACAATACCCAAAAGGCAGTGGCTGTATTGGTATTACCTCCTCTGCCAATGTCTGTATATTTGCTTTTCTTTATTTTTTAAAGATTTAATTTTATTTATTTTTGGCTGCGTTGGGTCTTCATTGCTGCACACGGGCTTTCTTTAGTTGCAGCGAGTGGGGGCTACTCTTCGTTGCAGTGGGCAGCCTTGTCCTTGCAGTGGCTTCTCTTGTTGTGGAACACAGGCTCTAGGCTTGCAAACTTCAGTACTTGTGGTGCGCAGGTCAGTGTGCTCAGTAGTTGTGGCTCATGGGCATTAGAGCGCAGGATCAGTAACTGGTGCATGGGCTTAGGTGTTCTGTGGCACGTAGGATCTTCCCGGACCAGGGCTTGAACACATGTCCCCTGCATTGGCAGTCGGATTCTCACCCACTGTGCCACCAGGGATGTCCCTATTGGTTTTTATTTTTAATTTTAACTTTTTGGCTGTGCTGTGTGGCTTGTGGGATCTTAGTGCCCTGACCAGGGATTCAACCCGGGCACTTGGTAGTGACAGCATGGAGTCCTAACCACTGGACCATGAGGGAATTCCCAGGGTCTACCTATTTGATATAGAGGGAGGACACATTTGTAGGGAGTGAAATTCAGGCATGAAAAGCTGAAGAACACTAGAGTAAGCAATATGATTAGCAATATGTAAGAAATATGATAAGCAATATGATACACTCTTTAAGTGTATCAAATATACCTGAAAAAAATTCTTGATTCTGTTAAAATATTTTTGTATTTGTAATAAATATTCAGGCAAGTTATACAAGAAGAGAAGGTTTAGTCTTAGGGACTTCAAATGTCTAATTATTCTGAAAAAATTGCCCAGGATGTACACACACACACACACACACACACACACACACACACACCTGTATAGATATATGGGATTTTGTTTAGTCATTCATTCAGCAGTTATTTATTGAGCTTCTGTTTTTGTACTGTGCTAAATACTGGAGATGGAAGGATGTATAAGACACTGCCTGACTTTAAGTTTCTTGCATGTAGTAAGATGTAACTGGAGTGGTAATTTTTATTTCTTGTAAGGATTTTGAAATTACATTAGCTGCATTTATCAGAGTAATATAAAAGAAAAGAAGAGGGTATGAATTATGAAGTGAGTTTCAGACTGTCTTTGGAGAATCAGGACTGACATAGATGTGAGAAAAGGCTTAGAAGTCCTCTGTTTTATTAAGAAATTCAATTCTTACTGACTTTTTGCTTTCAAGGGCACAAGTAAATTGCTTTCCAGGAGCAGGAACAGATCTACCTTCCACTCTCCTGACTTTTTCTTCCCCCAGGCAACTCCAATCACTTTAAAGTTATGACTGATACATAAGTGGTGCCTTCATATCCCAGGTGCCATCGGACATCACGCCTTTCCTGTGAGGGAGGCTAGGTCAGTAGTGGTTTTATTTCCAAGTTAGACTGACACCCAAACAGAGTAAGCCACTTGTTCAAGGTCACATAGCTACTAAATGTTGGAATGAGGACTCAGTTGACTTCTGTGCCCAAAGCTCACTAGCCATATATATATATATTTAACATCTTTATTGGAGTATAATTGCTTTGCAATGGTGTGTTATTTTCTGCTCCATAACAATGTGAATCAGCTATACATATGCATATGTTCCCATATCTCTTCCCTCTTGCATCTCCCTCCCTCCCAGCCTCCCTATCCTACCCCTCCAGGTGGTCACAAAGCACTGAGCTGATCTCTCTGTGCTATGTGGCTGCTTCCCACTAGCTATCTACCTTACGTTTGGTAGTGTATATATGTCCATGCCTCTCTCTCGCTTTGTCACAGCTTACCCTTCCCCCTCCCTATATCCTCAAGTCCATTCTCTAGTAGGTCTGTGTCTTTATTCCAGTCTTACCCCTAGGTTCTTCATGACATTTTTTTTTCTTAGATTCCATATATATGTGTTAGCATATGGTATTTGTCTTTCTCTTTCTGACTTACTTCACTCGGTATGACAACCTCTAGGTCTATTCACCTCATTACAAAGAGCTCAATTTTGTTTCTTTTTATGGCTGAGTAATATTCCATTGTATATATGTGCCACATCTTCTTTATCCATTCATCCAATGATGGACACTTAGGTTGTTTCCATCTCTGAGCTATTGTAAATAGAGCTGCAATGAACATTTTGGTACATGACTCTTTTTTGAATTATGGTTTTCTCAGGATATATGCCCAGTAGTGGGATTGCTGGGTCATGTGCTAGTTCTATTTGTAGTTTTTAAGGAACCTCCATACTGTTCTCCATAGTGGCTGTACCAATTCACATTCCCACCAGAAGTGCAAGAGGGTTCCCTTTTCTCCACCCCCTCTCCAGCATTTATTGTTTGTAGATTTTTTGATGATGGCCATTCTGACTGGTGTGAGATGATATCTCATTGTAGTTTTGATTTGCATTTCTCTAATGATTAATGATGTTGAGCATTCTTTCATGTGTTTGTTGGCAGTCTGTATATCTTCTTTGGAGAAATGTCTATTTAGGTCTTCTGCCCATTTTTGGATTGGGTTGTTTGTTTTTTTGTTATTGAGCTGCATGAGCTGCTTGTAAATTTTGGAGATTAATCCTTTGTCTGTTGCTTCATTTGCAAATATTTTCTCCCATTTGGAGAGTTATCTTTTGGTCTTGTTTATGGCTTCCTTTGCTGTGCGAAAGCTTTGAAGTTTCATTGGGTCCCATTTGTTTATTTTTGTTTTTATTTCCATTTCTCTAGGAGGTGGGTCAAAAAGGATCTTGCTGTGATTTATGTCATAGAGTGTTCTGCCTATGTTTTCCTCTAAGAGTTTGATAGTTTCTGGCCTTACATTTAGGTCTCTTTAATCCATTTTGAGCTTATTTTTGTGTATGGTGTTAGG
The DNA here is from genome assembly GCF_000442215.2 of Lipotes vexillifer. Lineage (NCBI taxonomy): Eukaryota > Metazoa > Chordata > Mammalia > Artiodactyla > Lipotidae > Lipotes > Lipotes vexillifer. The sequence goes on along the minus strand of NW_006798629.1, from coordinate 1,987,088 downwards.
GAGTGATCTAATCTCATACTTTTACATGTACCTGTCCAGTTTTCCCAGCACCACTTATTGAAGAGGCTGTCTTTTCTCCACTATATATTCTTGCCTCCTTTATCAAAGATAAGGTTACCATATGTGCGTGGGTTTACCTCTGGGCTTTCTATCCTGTTCCATTGATCTATATTTCTGTTTTTGTGCCAGTACCATTCTGTCTTGATTACTGTAGCTTTGTAGTATAGTCTGAAGTCAGGGACCCTGATTCCTCCAGCTCTGTTTTTCTTTCTCAAGATGGCTTTGGCTATTCTGGGTCTATTGTGTTTCCATGCAAATTGTGAAAATTTTAGTTCCAGTTCTGTGAAAAATACCAGTAGTAGTTTGATAGGGATTGCATTGAATCTGTAGATTGCTTTGGGTAGTATAATCATTTTCACAATGTTGATTCTTCCAATCCAAGAACATGTTTATCCCTCCATCTGTTTGTATCATCTTTAATTTCTTTCATCAGTGTCTTATAATTTTCTGCATACAGGTCTTTTGTCTCCTTAGATAGGTTTATTCCTAGGTATTTTATTCTTTTTGTTGCAATGGTAAATGGGAGTGTTTCTTTAATTTCTCTTTCAGAGTTTTCATCATTAGCGTATCAGAATGCAAGGAATTTCTGTGCATTAATTTGGTATCCTGTTACATTACCAAATTCGTTAATTAGCTCTAGTGGTTTTCTGGTCGCATCTTTAGGATTCTCTATGCATAGTGTCATGTCATCTTCAAACAGTGACAGCTTTACTATTTCTTTTCCAATTTGGATTCCTTTTATATCTTTTTCGTCTCTGCTTGCTATGGCTAAATCTTCCAAAACTATGTTGAATAATAGCAATGAGAGTGGGCAACCTTGTTTTGTTCCTGATCTTAGTGGAAAGGTTTCAGTTTTTCACCATTGAGAATGATGTTGGCTGTGGGTTTGTCATATATGGCCTTTATTATGTTGAGGTACGTTCCCTCTATGCCTACTTTCTGGATGGTTTTTATCATAAATGGCTGTTGAATTTTGTCGAAAGCTTTCTCTGCATCTATTGAGATGATCATATGGTTTTTCTCCTTCAGTTTGTTGATATGGTGTATCACATTGATTGATTTGCATATATTGAAGAGTCCTTACATTCCTGGGATATACCCCACTTGATCATGGTGTATGATCCCTCTAATGTGCTGTTGGATTCGGCTTGCTAGTGTTTTGTTGAGGATTTTTGTATCTGTGTTCATCAGTGATATTGGCCTGTAGTTTTCTTTTCTTGTGGCATCTTGTTCTGGGTTTCGTATCAGGGTGTTGGTGGCCTTAGAGAATGAGTTTGGGAGGGTTCTTCCCTCTGCTATATTTTGGAAGAGTTTGAGAAGGATAGGTGATAGCTCTTCTCTCAATGTTTGATAGAATTTGCTTGTGAAACCATCTGGCCCTGGGCTTTTGTTTGTTGGAAGATTTTTATTCAGAGTTTCATTTTCTTTACTTGTGATTGGTCTGTTCATATTTTCTAATTCTTCCTGGATCAGCCTCGGAAGGTTGTGCTTTTCTAAGAATTTTTCCATTATTTCCAGGTTGTCCATTTTATTGGCATATACTTGCTTGTAGTAATGTCTCATGGTCCTTTGTATTTCTACAGTGTCAGTTGTTACTTCTCCTTTTCCACTTCTAATTCTATTGATTTGAGTCTTCTCTTTTTCTCTTGATGATTCTGGCTAATGCTTTATCAATTTTGTGTATATTGTCAAAGAACCAGCTTTTAGTTGTATTGATCTTTGCTCTAATTTCTATCATTTTTTGATTTATTGTGATCTGATCTTTATCATCTCTTTCCTTCTGCTTTGTTGTTGTTTTTTTTTGTTCTTTCTCTAATTGATTTAGGTGTAATGTTAGGTGTTTATTTGAGATGTTTCTTGTTTCTTGAGGTCAGATCGTATTGTTCTAAACTTCCTTCTTTGACCTGCTTTTGCTGCTTCCCATAGGTTTTGGGTCATCATGTTTTCATTGTCCTTTTTTTCTAGGTAGTTTTTGATTTCCTCTTTGATTTCTTCAGTGATCTCTTGGTTACTTAGTAGTGTATTATTTAGCTTTCATGTGTTTGTATTTGTTACAGATATTTTTCTTCTAATTGATATCTAGTCTTATAGCAGGGTTGGAAATGATTCTTTTTTTTTTTTGGAAATGATTCTTAATACAGACTTTCTGGATGGTTTTTATCATAAATGGCTGTTGAATTTTGTCGAAAGCTTTCTCTGCATCTATTGAGATGATCATATGGTTTTTCTCCTTCAGTTTGTTGATATGGTGTATCACATTGATTGATTTGCATATATTGAAGAGTCCTTACATTCCTGGGATATACCCCACTTGATCATGGTGTATGATCCCTCTAATGTGCTGTTGGATTCGGCTTGCTAGTGTTTTGTTGAGGATTTTTGTATCTGTGTTCATCAGTGATATTGGCCTGTAGTTTTCTTTTCTTGTGGCATCTTGTTCTGGGTTTCGTATCAGGGTGTTGGTGGCCTTAGAGAATGAGTTTGGGAGGGTTCTTCCCTCTGCTATATTTTGGAAGAGTTTGAGAAGGATAGGTGATAGCTCTTCTCTCAATGTTTGATAGAATTTGCTTGTGAAACCATCTGGCCCTGGGCTTTTGTTTGTTGGAAGATTTTTATTCAGAGTTTCATTTTCTTTACTTGTGATTGGTCTGTTCATATTTTCTAATTCTTCCTGGATCAGCCTCGGAAGGTTGTGCTTTTCTAAGAATTTTTCCATTATTTCCAGGTTGTCCATTTTATTGGCATATACTTGCTTGTAGTAATGTCTCATGGTCCTTTGTATTTCTACAGTGTCAGTTGTTACTTCTCCTTTTCCACTTCTAATTCTATTGATTTGAGTCTTCTCTTTTTCTCTTGATGATTCTGGCTAATGCTTTATCAATTTTGTGTATATTGTCAAAGAACCAGCTTTTAGTTGTATTGATCTTTGCTCTAATTTCTATCATTTTTTGATTTATTGTGATCTGATCTTTATCATCTCTTTCCTTCTGCTTTGTTGTTGTTTTTTTTTGTTCTTTCTCTAATTGATTTAGGTGTAATGTTAGGTGTTTATTTGAGATGTTTCTTGTTTCTTGAGGTCAGATCGTATTGTTCTAAACTTCCTTCTTTGACCTGCTTTTGCTGCTTCCCATAGGTTTTGGGTCATCATGTTTTCATTGTCCTTTTTTTCTAGGTAGTTTTTGATTTCCTCTTTGATTTCTTCAGTGATCTCTTGGTTACTTAGTAGTGTATTATTTAGCTTTCATGTGTTTGTATTTGTTACAGATATTTTTCTTCTAATTGATATCTAGTCTTATAGCAGGGTTGGAAATGATTCTTTTTTTTTTTTGGAAATGATTCTTAATACAGTTTCAATTTTCTTAAATTTACCAAGGCTTGACTTGTGACCCAAGATATGATCTATCCTGGAGAATGTTCCATGAGCACTTGAGAAGAAAGTGTAATCTTCTCTTTTTGGATGGAATGTCCTATAAATGTCAATTAAGCCCATCTTGTTTAATGTATGATATAAAGCTTGTGTTCCCCTATTTATTTTCATTTTTTCTGTTCTTTCCATTGATGAAAGTGGGGTGTTAAAGTCCCCTACTATAATTGTGTTACTGTCGATTACCCTTTTATGGCTGTTAACATTTGCCTTATGTATTGAGGTACTCCTCTGTTGGGTGCATAAATACTTACAATTCATATATCTTCTTCTTGGATTGATCCCTTGATCATTATGTAGTGTCCTTCTTTGTGTCTTGTAATAGTCTTTATTTTAAAGTTTATTTTGTCTGATAAGAGAATTGCTACTCCAGCTTTCTTTTCATTTCCATTTGCATGGAATATCTTTCTCCATTCCCTCACTTTCAGTCTGTGTGTGTCTCTAGGACTGAAGTGGGTCTCTTGTAGACAGCATATATATGGGTCTTGTTTTTGTATCCATTCAGCCAATTTTCATGGAGCATTTAATCCATTTGCATTTAAGGTAGATATCGATATTTATGTTCCTATTACCATTTTCTTAATTGTTTTGGGTTTATTATTGTAAGTGTTTTACTTCAGTTGTGTTTCCTGCCTAGAAAAGTTCCTTTAGCATTTGTTGTAGAGCTGTTTTGGTGGTGCTGAATTTTCTTAGCTTTTGCTTATCTGTAAAGGTTTTAATTTCTCTGTCAAATCTGAATGAGATCTTTGCTGGGTAGAGTAATCTTTGTTGTAGGTTTTTCCCTTTCATCACTTTAATTGTGTCCTGCCACTCCCTTCTGGCTTGCAGAGCTTCTGCTGAAAGATCAGCTGTTAACCTTATGGGCATTCCCTTGTATGTTAATTGCTGCTTTTCCCTTGTTGCTTTTAATATTTTTTCTTTGTATTTAATTTTTGATAGTTTGATTAATATGTGTTCCTCCTTGGATTTATCTTGTAATGGACTCTCTGTGCTTCCTGCACTTGCTTTACTATTTCCTTTGCCCTATTACAGAAGTTTTCTACTATAATCTCTTCATATATTTTCTCCGTCCCTTTTTTTGTTTTCTATTCTTCTTCTGGGACCCCTATTATTTGAATGTTTGTGTGTTTACTGTTGTCCAAGAGGTCTCTGAGATTGTCCTCAATTCTTTTCATTCTTTTTTCTGTATTCTGCTCTGTGGTAGTTATTTCCACTATTTTAACTTCTAGGTCACGTATCCATTTGTCTCCCTCAGTTATTCTGCTATTGATTCCTTCTAGAAAATTTTTAATTTCATTTATTGTGTTGTTCTTCATTGTTTGGTTGCTCTTTAGTTCTTCTAGGTCCTTATTAAATGTTTTTTGTATTTTCCTCATTCTATATCCAAGATTTGGATCATCTTTACTATCAGTACTCTGAATTCTTTCTCAGGTAGACTGCCTGTTTCCTCTTCATTTGTTTGGTCTGGTGGGGTTTTACGTTGCTCTTTCATCTGCTGTGTATTTCTCTATCTTCTCATTTTGCTTAAATTACTGTGTTTTGGGTCTCTGTTTCACAGGCTGCAAGTTGATATTTCCCATTTTTTTGCGTGTCTGCTCCCAGTGGTTAAGTTTTGTTCAGTGGATTATGTAGTCTTCCTTGTGGAGGGGACTAGTATTTGTGTTCTGGTGGATGAGGCTTGATCTTGAATTTATGGCCAGCAGGACCATGTCTGGTGGTGTTTTTTTGGGGTGTCTTTGAACTGATTATTTTAGGCAGCCTCTCTGCTGATGGGTGGATTTGTGTTCCTTTTCTGGTAGTTGTTTGGCATAGGGTGTCCAGCACTGTAGCTTGCTGGTCATTGAGTGGAGCTGGGTCTTAGTTTTGAGAAGGAGATCTCTGGGAGAGCTTTCATTGTTTGATATTACATGGGGCCAGGAGGTCTCTGGTGGACCAATGTCCTGAACTCAGCTCTCCCATCTCAGCGGCTCAGGCCTGACACCTGGCCAGAGCACAAAGACCCTGTCATCCACACAGCTCAGAAGAAAAGGGAGGAAAGAAAGAAAGAAAGAAAAAGAAAGAAAGAAAGAAAGAAAGAAAGAAAGAAAGAAAGAGAAAGAAAGAAGGAAAGAAAGAGGGAAAATAAGAAAGAAAAGAAATAAAGTTATTAAAACAGAAAAAATCATTAAAAATAAAAAGGTAATAAAAAATAATACAGAGAGAAAGGAAGAAGAGAGCAACCAAACCAAAAACTCATCCACCAATCTTTACAAGTGCTAAAAAGTATACTAAAAAAAACAAAAAAAAACAAAAAACAAAAAACAGATAGAACCCTAGGACAAATGGAAAAAGCTATACAAACAGAATCACACAAAAAAGCATACACATACACACTCACAAAAAGAGAAAAAGGAAAAAATATATATATAAAATTAAAAAAGGAAGAGAGAAATCAAATCAGTAAACAAGTCTACCAAATCAATAAACAAGTCTATTTATTGATAATAAATTCAAAATACTAGACTAACATAAACATAAAACCAGAAGCAAATTAGATAAAGAAAGCAAACCGCAAGTCTACAGTTGCTCCCAAAGTCCACTGCTTCAATTTTGGGATGATTCATTGTTTGTTCAGGTATTCCAAGGATGCATGGTACATCAAGTTGACTGTGTAGATTCAATCTGCTGCTCCTGAGGCTGCTGGGAGAAATGTCCCTTTTTCTTCTCTGTTCGCATAGTCCCTGGGGTTCAGCTTTGGATTTGGCCCTACCTCTGCATGTAGGTCACCCGAGGGTGTCTGTTCTTCACCCAGACAGGAGGGGGTTAAAGGAATAGCTGATTAGGGGGCTCTGGCTCACTTAGATCAGGAGGATGGAGGGGTACGGAATGCGGGGCAAGTCTGCAGCGGCAGAGACCAGGGTGATGTTGCAACAGTCTGAGGCATGCCGTGTGTTCTCCTGGGGAAATTGTCTCTGGATCATGGGACGCTGGCAGTGGTGGGCTGCACAGTCTCCAGGGAAGAGAGGTGTGGATTGTGATTGCACACAGGCTTCTTGGTGGCTGCAGCAGCAGCCTTAAAATTTCATGCCCATCTCTGGTGTCCGCATTGTTAGCCATGGCTTGTGCCCATCTCTGGAGCTCGTTTAGGTGGTACTCTGAATCCCCTCACCTCGCACACCCCGAAACAGTGGTCTCTTGCCTCTTAGGCAGGTCCAGAGTTTTTCCTGGACTCCCTCCCAGCTGGTTGTGGTGCAGTAGCCCCCTTCAGGCTGTGTTCACACAGCCAACCCCAGTCCTCTCCCTGGGATCTGACCTCCAAAGCCCGAGTGTTAGCTCCCAGCCCCCACCCACCCCACAGATGAGCAGACAAGCATCTCGGGCTGGTGGGTGCTGGTCTGCACCGATCCTCTGCAGGAATCTCTCTGCTTTGCACTCTGCACCTCTGTTGCTGTGCTCTCCTCCGTGGCTCTGAAGCTTCCCCCCCCCCCCCCCCCATCTCTGCCAGTGAAAGGGCTTCCTATTGTGTGGAAACCTTTCCTCCTTCACAGCTCCCTCCCTGAGGTGCAGGTCCTGTCCCTATTTTTCTGTCTTTGTTTTTCCTTTTTTCTTTTGCCCTACCCAGGTATGTGGGGGGTTTCTTTCCTTTTGGGATGTCTGAGGTCTTCTGCCAGCATTCAGTAGGTGTTCTGTAGGAGTTGTTCCACATGTAGATGTAGTTTTGATGTATTTGTGGGGAGGAAGGTGATATCCACGTTTTACTCCTCCACCATCTTGAAGGTGCCCCCTCACTAGTCATATTAAAAGAACTAAAGTTTTCTTGGGTAGGCAGTTTTCCAGAGTAGCTTTTGCCATATATTTTTTAACAATTTTATTGGAGTATAATTACTTTACAATATTGTGTTAATTTCTGCTGTATTGGTTTTGCCATTTTTAAGAGGAGCAAACAAGTTTTCCTCCCACCATGCCTGGCTACCTTCTTTCCCATCTACAGATGGCTGAGGATGGGCAGGAAGTGGATATGACATGCCCATTGTGCTTGGTTCTTACCATGAGATTTTGGTTTTGCAAAGAGAGAACATTTCCTCAGTTGTAAACACCACAGGTGTGTCCCCACGTCCCTGTCCATCATCTCATAGGAAACAGGGAGACCTCAATTTCTCCAGTTACAGTGGAGGAAACTGAGGCTTAGGGGGTTGAAAGAATGTTCTCATGGTCCCACAGCTTGTAATTGGTGACGTTTATTTAGGTCACATCAGCCTCTGAATGTTCTTTATCCTCTGATACTCTGGGCCCTTAAGCAGGAGTGCAGCAGAAAAAGTATGAGGATAGCTAGATAATTTAATGGTGTGAGAAGAGCAGGGTGAATGAGCATTGGCACAGGAGAGCAGGAGGGTGGGAGGAGCTGCCGAGGGAAGTAGGGAAGTTGGTTTGTGGAGAGTGCCTTTGGCCTGTGTGAATATTTAACAAACTCTGGCTTCTTCTCCAGGCAGAACACTTCTCTCTTAGGTCTTCCTTCACCTTTAAGTTTATGTAATTTTCTCTGTGTTCTTTATTGGGGTATAATTACAGGAAACTTCTTAAAACTACAAGTTACTAGAAGAAAAATTAATTTAAATCACCCATTTATAAAACATACATTATCTTAGTGATTAAGTCCTAAAATTAAAGTTCCAACAAGGGCTTTTATTCACAACTGTAGCAGGGTTTTCCACATGGCTGATGCTGCTTCTCATGTCTCAGACCTGCACGGTACATTTTTAATAAGGAGCTCAACTTATTCCAGTGGTTAGGTGCTGAGCAGCATAGAGGGTAGGAGCAGAGAGATCGCCTTTGATTTCTGGCTCTTGCAAATGTGTGATCTTGGGCAAGGTTCTTAACCTCTTTTAACTTATTCACTTATCTGCAAGATGGGGGTAATTTCTACCACACCGAGATGTCATGAGGATTAAATGACACATGTAATATGGGATCTAGTGCAGGGCCTTGTGTAAAATAAGACGTCAGAAATTTCTAGTTTTCCTCCCCACAGGATGGGTTATTGGCTTCAATCTTGTTGCCTCATTTTGAAGATGCAGAAATAGAAACAGAGATGAAGGATTTACCAAATTTCCCAGCAGAGTCTAGTCCTACTAACTTTCAATTTACTGTTCTTCCTACTGACTCTGTTAAACTTGGATCTACAGGCAAAGAGGAAACCCTGTAGGAGGGAATAATCCTATATTGGGGCTGTTGAAAGATGCTGGTACTGTCAGTTTGACATTCTGGGGTTGTGTAGGG